>NC_090937.1:898842832-899145862 GCF_040938575.1 Ambystoma mexicanum | reverse complement strand
CTAAAATCTATAGAGGATCCTTCAAACACACCTGGGTTTCTTATGTGTGGGATATATTGACCCACTCATATGTGCCTTACCACATCACTTGCTGCATTGGGGCAAGAAACAGCAGAATGGCCGCGCTGACTCCTGTGCGTGCCAGGATCTCTAAACTGCGTTTTTGCAACAATCAGAAAGTGGCTGCATCACCCTGCCACACACATTTCAAGTGGGGCGGAACAGAGTACTCACTATAGGAATGTGCCAGTGCCCTCTGCTACATTTAACATGGACTGAAGTGAAAGAGGCAGCACTACTTTGCTGAAAACCCAAAATGCCTCTTTAAAATGACACTTTTTCAACATTAAAAGTGCTGTTTGCGCTAAATTCATCAATGTCACATGAACCACTGCGGTTAAAAAGGCCCTGCAATGCCCAGGATCATTCATTATGCCTCAGAGGAACCGGGCCTCATTTGAATGACAGCTCCTGTCAAAAGTATCTTTGAAAACTCAACCAGCAGATTTATTTTCATTTCACACGGGAAGCACGTCTGTTTTATTTGCAAAAGTATCAAGAATCGGCTGCTCAGAGAAAGACCCTAAATAGATGCCTGTTAATGTATCCATGCTGCATAACAACTCCAGCACTCAAGAAAAGAACTATAGCTGCAGAAAGTGTGTATTTGCTGGAGATGAAAACCGAATTAGTAAAATTTGCTTTTCCTGACTGAAGAGAAAATCGCCTATTTAAAAGTAAATTGTTGGCTAAAGGCCTGCTTACTTAGAAAAGTACTTAGAAATTTTAAAGGATTTGTTGCTGGTAAAAGTGCATCTATAAACTGTTTTGATTCCATAGGTTTAAGTCAAGATGTAAAATGAGAATTTAAAAGCTAAAACTCAGGCTAACTTGGCAAACTATATAAAAAAGAATTTGCTATGCCAGTTGCTAGCCCTGAGAAAGGGTGACACCTCATAAACTTCTAGAACAGGAAAGCGCTAATTGCCAGCTTGGAGGACTTTGGATGCCCCAGGACAAAGGGACTTCCCAAGCTCATCAGACATTTGTCTTTGCTCCAGGCTGGGACAATAGCAAGCTGAGACTCTCACCTGCCAAGTGTGAGGGGCAAGAAAACCTTCAATCACGAGAGAGACCCCTCATTCTGCTTCAAAGGAATTGACGGCTGCTTGCAGTTGGGGGAAAGGAAAAAAGAAATAAATTGATCATGTGTCATTTGGTTTTAAAGGATATTGTGTAACTGAACTTTAAAAGACATTTAACTTTGCAGCAAGAATGAGGAAAAATATGAAAAGTTGGTAGTTCTAAATCTAATTGTATGCTCTTTCTTTGAAAACTTGGTTGAACTCATTACTGCATAAGGTAGAGAAGTTGTAAAAAATGACTTTTAGGTCAAATATTACATTGGGACTCATTATAACTATTGCAGAATGGGTTTAACGGTGCCGCTAATGGTGCCAGCGCTGTTAAACCCATTCCGCAACATTACGAGGTTCCCTTGCGGGACCCGCTCTGGACGTCTGGTTTTTCCAGACATCCATAGCAGGTCCCGCGAGGGGACCAGGGAGCTAACAACAGGGCCATTACAAATGGGCCCATTGTTAGCTCCCTCCCCATTCCCATTGAGCCCTATCGGAGCTCAAATGGGAATGGGGAAGGACCAGGCCCGAGTTCCCTGAAAGAGGAAATACTGGGCCCTCCATACTCGGAATGGCCCGGCATTTCCCCATTCAGGGAATCCGGACACGGTTTTGGAGGCAGCCATGCCCTGTAAAGAGGCCCATTGTTGAAATTGTCAAATTGTAGCAGAAAGGCAAAACCAGGTCCCACAGACTTGGGGTTTGGATTGGAATATGACACATGAAATATGTAACCTGTGTGTCTGATTTTCTCAGAGGTTATAACTGCATAAATATGTATTTGTGGCAAAATTAGATTTTGGTTCCAGTAGCTAGGGGAGGTTTATAAACACTGTAAACATCTCCTCATAAAATTGACACCCATTTTCTGTGATCCAATCAGCTGTGGGGAAGGTGGAAACTATGCTCTGGCACAATCCTAGAATTATGGGTGTGGGTAGTAAGCCTGCCCCTGCCATATACTGTAGTGATGTCATCTTGCATGATAAATAAGGGCACCTGACAGCACGCAGGGAGACTCTGATCCCTGACTTTCTTCCTGAATTCCTGTGTGGTGTCCTGTTTCTAATTTCTTCATCCTGTTTGCTCCTGATTCCAGATTTCATTGCAAAGCCAAGGCCTATACATTGCTGAACCCATTTTCAGTTAGGTTTCTAATTCTAAAAATCCCAAAAACCCAAGGGAAGCATCCTGATCCAGCCAGGCTTGCTATTACTAAATGCATGCCTGCTGAAACTTACCACCCCACTGATCTGTAGTATCTAGTATCCAGAAGTGCCAGTCCAGTGCAGTCAGGTCATCAGAACGGCCCAGCTGATCCTGTTCCACCTGATTTGCCCAGCTGTCCTGTGTTAGACCTGATCTGTGTGATGACCAGAACCCTTGACGGTCCAAAATCCTAAATTAAAGTGGACTGCAAGTATTAACAGGAATCATAGAAAACCATAGAAAACCTTGCCTTGCCTTGTTCTATCCCAATCTCTAAACCATCCTATCCTTGCCTTAATAATTTATATCATTGTCAGAATCCTTCTTGCAATCCTGTCTTGATTTATCTTGCTAAGCGCCATTTCTTTAGTCATTTTTATCTTGTATAAATCCTAACCTATCAATCCTATTTTGAGTGGTCGGTCTGGTACCGCCAGGGCGGGCGCTGGGGATCTGGGGTTGTAGTCATGAATCAATTCTAGATCTTACTGTGTCCCTCTTTGGTATTCTAGCTGGAATGCTCTAGTCTAGAGTAAAAATATAGTAAATATTTTCTTGTCCAAACTGAGTTTCTTTTCTGTTTTCACCGCCCGATTTTTCTAAAAGCGCTCTCATTCTACATTACATATCTCCCTCAGTTTAATAGCTATAGACTTCATTTCTATTCCAGAGTGTACCTAAGACCTATAGCTGCATCCCACTCAAAACAGTTTGGTTAATTGTGTGGGATGTATTGAAACACCTTTGCACTGCTATGCAGCATCACTCTGTTATGATGAGCCAGAAACAGCAAAATGGCCACACAACCCTTGTGCGTGCCAAAACCCCTGAAGATCGCGCTTTTCCATGCACAAAAAGATGGCTGCCCAATCTGCCACGCATGTTGTCGGTGGTGACCAGAACAATTGAAAGTGGAGTGAAGAAGAAAAAAGCGGTGCTTTGCCAAATGAAACTCCAAGTTCCTTTCAATTTCTTTTTCTTTGCTTCTGAAACCTCAGAATGCCGGTACAAAACACCTTTCAAAGAATTCTTACTGGGTGCTACAATTCACTTAGTTATGAAATCATTGTGAATTTACAAGGTCCTCAAAGGCAGAAAACATAGAGAGATTTTCAGAGCAAAATTGGCCTGTCTGTAGATCTGTCAGAAATCTCTGTGCAGCTGAGTGCTGCTGTGATGACAGTTATCAGGGGCCTGCCTGATTATACTTTAACATGTATAAACTGAAACTCAAATGTTTGCAATCCAAAAGGCCTGTACTGATAGTAGTCTATATTGTAATTGTTTTGATCCCATGGTTAAAATCTTGAATGAGAATTCTAGCTTTTATTTGATATGACAAGTTTGTTTTGTGCTAAGGAAAAGGCCACAGAATTTAACAATTAATTTAAACCTGGCTGAACTGCAGAACTTGAATAACAGGTTTTTCTCACAGAGGGAAGGTCTTTCCCCCCCAGCAGGAATTCACGCAGAGGCGTTAATTACAGATGAGGAAAGAACCTAGTCTACAGAGGCAAAAGGAACAATGACAAGCTGCAACTAAGGAAATTTGAAGTGTGAAGACAGTCGTAAATGGCCTCCGCAAGGAACTAAACATGGGGGATGGCTCCTTAGCTTCCAGGGAGAGACCAAGGGGTGTAGCCAAACAATTATTTGTTGCTTAACATGGGAAAAGAACACATTTTAAAAAGATTGATAACTTACTATTTAAAATTGTGAAAAATATAAAAATAACAGAGTTGTTAATTTAGTTTCTGGCTGCACGGGTCCCGAGGTGCCAGAACTATGTGACATGTTCTGGACAGCAATGGAAAGAAATGTGACTTTATGCAAAATGTATGTCTGCTAGAATTGTGAAACTTTATACACTTATTCCCATGTTAAACACCCACACATGCAGAAATTTATGGAAAAATTGAACATTGTGTTCATAGTGAGGGCAAAAGTCTGTGAACCGCAGAGACAAGATCCCACAGCTACAGGGTTTTGAGGAATAGCCGCTGGGTAAAGTATGTAATCTGTATATGTCATTTTTATAGAGGTTGCACATGTGGAAATATTTATTTTGCCAAAAGTAGATTTTGTGTTCCAGGGGCTAGGGGTGGATTCTCAGCCTCATAAAATCACACCATAAAGATGACACTCTGTTTCGCTCCTCCTAGCAAGGCAGAGAGTAGACACTAAACCAATCACCTTTCAAAGGAGCAAACCTAGGCTAAACCGGCCCACACACCCCCTTTATGATGTAATTTCATAGCATAAATAAAGACAGCTCACCGCACATAAAGACAGACAGATACACTCACTACCATGATGCTGGCAGAGCACCCTGCTGCTGCACTCTACATCTTCCTTGCTTCTCAGCTAGGCCTCAAATTCCAGAACCCCACGAGCCTAAGGTGAAGCAACATAATACAGCCGGGCTGTGCTGTTACTGCTTGCCTACTGAAAATAAATATCCTAATAAACAAGAAGGGCAGATCCGACCCAGTCCAGTCCTGTGCCGTGCTGTGACCAGAGCACCTTGCTGATCCAGTCCTGTTCTGTGCTGTGACCAGAGTGGCTTGCTGACCCTGTCCAGTCCTGTGCCGTGCTGTGACCAGAGCGCCTTGCTGACCCTGGCGAGTCCGATGTGCCCAGCCATCTTTCCTAAACCAGATCCAATTCCCTGACCAGAACTGACAGTTCCATTTAAAAACTTATCCAGTGAGTATAAATAGGAAGAATTGTGTCACTAGCATATGTACTTTGCATAGTCTTATCCCTATCTTAGACCCATCCTATCTCGTATTCAGAACCTGTATTGTTAAAAGTATCTTTCCATTGTCTGAAACCTCTCTCCAACCCATCCGATATTCCTCCAAAACCAGTATTGTTAAAATTATCTTTATGCTGATCCTTTTCTCATCTGAAGAAGGCGAGTTTCCTTAGAAGGCAGTCACCCTGATCAAGTGACTGTGTTCCTGTGTGGTATTCGTTTTGTTCATAGTCATCCTCTAGTGTAAGCAACCCATTTGTCATTTTTAAAAGCACATTTGTGCCTATCTCGGAAAAACGACTTCTGCTAAAACGTGTGTAACTTCCTCAGTTTTTGTGATAGAATCAAAAGTCCAACTTCTGCTTGTAGCTAACCATCACACCTAAAACCCCATTATAAATCAATGCAAGTTTCCCATTATCGTGAATATCGCACAGTGAAAGGTTTGCCACAAATTTACATTTTGGGAAATTTGTGCAGGTGTAAAACAGCTTTTAATTGCTTCCGACTTGAATTTTAAGATTTGAAATGTTTTCTTTGGATTAACTCATTGCTTGTGTTTGTGTGCAACTATCCAAAGCGGCTCCCATAAGAAGTTATAACAATATCGGCAATTCTGACCATATTTGGTGTTTTTGCCCAGTCCATTCTGAAGATAACTTTAAAAGCCATTCTGACAGCTTGACAGTCAATACCGTTTCTCTTGTGTTTGAAAGGGGGAAAGTGGGATTGATATTCTGTTTGAATTCTGCCATTCCTGAATACCTGCTCTCTCCTCCTATCTCTTTACATTACCTATTGGGGGTTGAGGGGTTTGCAGGGGGAACCTCTAACCACAGTGCTATCTGATCTGAACCAGCACAAACGTATTATTTCCTGTGATGAATTGTTTTGCGCAATACTTATTCCTTATGTATTAAATATATTAGTCAGTGTTACATCACCCCATTGGTGATTGTTGTGTACCTCCTAAGACATATTGTGATACGTTTTTAAATACATAAATAAATATTTACCTTTACAAACCAGCCTGATTCCTGGTTCAGTGTGACCGGGGGGGGGGGGGGTGGGTTCCAGGAGAAGGGCGTGATATGAGTGGTATATCATTCAGAATAAAGAACTTTTAGACAAAATTAAATAAGGATTTCAGTTTTGCACTACATGCTAGGCGTTGACTTGGGTGTGTGCCGGATTGAAATCACTTATAGCTTGGGGGCTCGTCACGAGATCCTGAACTAGACATACCACTTGTGACAGTCTAACACAGCATGCTAACTGACGGGTACATACACCTTGTTGGGCTACCATACTGTGCTACACTGTAAAACACCCTTCAATAGAAATACTCAAAGGAGATAGGCCTGTTTTGCAAAAGTAAAGTAACCCTGAGATAAGTCAGAAGGAAATTAATATTTCCAGAATGGTGACCCTAGTGGAAATCCATATTGCAAGGGAACGCCTACTGCACAAATCGTTTGTCAGGGGTGAATGAGTAGAGCAGGATGAGAAAATTTGGCTGCAAGAAATCAAACAATAAGTCACTGCCACATAATTAGATACATGGCAGGACCAGGGTCCATTACATCAGACACTTAGTGAATTGTATATGGCCCCAAAAGTAAAAAGAAGAGCAATGTAAAATTGCCAGAATAGTGGCTTACCTGTACCTACACATTGGAGTAATACAGGAAAAATATGCCGAAAGCCTAGATCTGGCAAAGAGGCAAGTACAATCCCTAGAGAAAACCCAAACTGATCTGGACTCTGCAGAGCAAAGGCTACAAAAGAGGCAAGAATCAGAGAGAGAAACCAGACAGTATCTGACAAAATTAAAGGAAGATCTGGATCTCCTGCAGCAAGAGAAGGCAGAGCAAGATACCAAAATACTGACACGGCAAAAAGAGTGTCAAGAAAGGTTGGATTCTCTACAACAGATCCAACAAAAGCTGGAGCAGCAATTAAATCATAAGAGAGCCTGCACAGGGCAGATGGTTGCCCTCAAATATCAGATTGATGAACTAAAGGAAGAAAATAATAAATGAATAGTGAAGGAACTCCGCACTCAAACAGATTTTGATGAGAAGCGCCAGAAATTATATGCCATTGGGAAACAAAGGGACAACCTGGCTGAGCAGAGGGGAACTCTATGTCAAGAGAGGGACGCTCTAGGCCAGGAAGTCAGCCATTTAAAAACCAAGCTAGAAGAAAATCACTTGACCCTTCAGGGACTGGGTGAACTCAAGATGGGCTATGAAAAGCTGTTAGAGCATACCAGGAGGGTGGAAGATGCTCTGGCAAAGAATTATCAGGCCAGTAAGGACCAAACTCAAGAGGTGAGTCTCCTGCAGCAGAAATTGGCCTAATACTCCCAATGCAGGCAGGAAGCACAGAGAGACAATGAGGCTTTCTGTGGAAAAAAATGACAGGCTCCATAGACAGTTAGCCATGCAGGAACAACTCATAGAGACCAGTAAGGCCTTAATAGAAGAACACAAGGGTCAGATTTTTGAATGTCATCAGAGAGTAGGGGCTGAAACAGATGAGGTCAGAGGGAAGAGGGAAACCGCTGAGCATAACCCCAGGAACCCTGGCATCAGGGAGTTTATTCCCTTCAATTCCATGGACTCTGCCACCCCCGTGTCCACTGGCTCATATGAACCAAGGGCCACGGGGATGGTCGACTTCAACACAATAGGAAATATGGGGCTAATAGGTCAGCGCCTCCTCCCAGAAATGTATGGGCGGGCATCTATGTACAGGTTGCCAAGTGCTAGGGCCATCTTCTCTGATCAGGGAGACTCCAGTGAGGGGAGAATCAGAGAACTGGATCCTCAGAAATATCACATACCTAGGGATCGGTCAGTGAAATTTGGTGGGGAATTCCATGAGACTAGGCCCACTAAGAGCATACTAACAACCTCTTCCCAGCTAGGACAGTGGGGGGGGGTGTATTCAACCAATCCTGGGAGCAAGGAAGAGTCAGAAGACTCTTCTGAGCGCCACAGATCCCAAGAGACTAGGCCCCCACATTCTGCCAGCCATTCCCAAGCTCGCAGAATCAGGGAGCGTCTAGAAGATCAGAGAGCCGCCTCTGAGTCAGAGGATGAGTGGACCAGGGTGACCAGAACTAAAAAGGCTAACAAAGTCAAGAGAGCTTTACAAAAGGGTCCCCTGAAGCAAATAAAAGCTATTAGGAGCATCATCACGCCCTACCACAAAAATGCAAAATATTCAGTTTAGGAGCACCTTGAATTATTTGAGCAGATGATGGAGACTTTCCACCTGAAGGACAGCCAAAGCTGTATTCAGTATGTAAAGTGGACATTTTCATCTGAGTACTCCAGCTTCTTTGCGGGGCTGGAGGATCAGAACCATTGCAGATGGTCCATCTATAGGGTGGGCATCCTGAAACATTTTTCTATTCATAGAAACCCTCAAGAGGCCAGCAAGGCAGACCTACAACCTACAATGTGGGGAAGACCAGGCCCCACAAGAATTTGTCCAGGAATTGAAATGCGCCTTTGCGCAGACCACTAGAAGGTGCACGCTGACAGTAAGGAATTTGTGAACACCTTCTTTCATGTTCTCCCTAAATACATTATGACCCAGAAGTGAGGGACTTTCATGAGAAAAGATCACTAGACTGGGTCATTGAACAAGTAACGCGCATTTATGAAGTGCAGAAGCCCCTAGAAAGTAAAAATATTAGCAAAAGCCTCAAAACAACCAACACCCCTGTTGCTGCTAAGGTGGCGGATGTGAAGGTTGCCCCCATTTTAGATCTGGAGATGGGGGGGCTTAAAAGCATTTCCGCGCAGAATCTGACCAACCCCAGACCCAGAAGGCACTCTGGCCAATCTCAAACAGGGAGTCAGGGAGGTAACCCCACAAATGGGACCCCTAACTCCCCTGACTACATCAGCCCACGCTACAAGGGCAACAGACCAATCATGGGCTATGTGTGGACTCCCCCAGCCCAAGGGGGCGGGGGATCCAACCAGACAGCTGCCAACTCAGGGAACTTCCCTCCTCATTTGCCTCAGGAGGGCAGTCAGGCAGTCATCCCCCAAATACCGGACCCAATTTCTTTCCCCGGTACCGGCCAAACTTCAACCCCCAAAACAACCATTCTTTCTTTCCCCACTTTCCTGAGCCCAGACAGGAAAGGAGAGGGGAGGCCAAGGGTTGAGGGGTACCGAAACTATCCTAACCAGGGGCATTATGTGAGAAGGCATAGTTACCCTTCCCGGGATCAACCCAGGGTAGACCAGAGGACCCCGTACCTACCAGAGCGGGTGTCACAATTGTAGCGCCAGGTCCAGAACATGGCACAGGATCTGGGTCGCATGCTAAGGGCTCAACAGAACCCTCAGATGAGCATGTTGGCCCAGAACTCCTCAAATCCAGGGTCTGGTGCTCCAGAACAATGACGGGGAAGAACCCCGACAACCCACCGGTTCCCAGGGAGGAGGCACAGGGGGAAGGGGGATGTAAAGCCTTAGACGAAGCTTCCTTCCCCACTTGTGAAAAGCCTCTTGGAAACCCAGGAACCGGAACCAGAATCTCCTGCCCCCGAAAGTCTGCAACCCAAGGAACAGAGGGTGGGTAGGAGAAATAAAGACTGTGGTAATGTGTGTGTAGAGGAGCACTCCTGATTAATAATCGATCTTGTTTACGTGAACTTGTGAATTTGTTCAAGAAAAAATTATTGTCCAGTTTCTGAATACGATTTAGGTGCTGACAGAGACTGATTCTGGGTTACAGAATCTAATCTAAACAGACAAAATGAACAGGGTCGCTCAACACCAGAGTGACCTTGTCTCTGTGCACACTCTTGTGCATATCAATATACAAATTTGAATCTTACCTTTCGATTATAGTGTACTCTTAAGTAGTTTAGTTAATTTTTTAATGTTACAAAACCAATTACATTTCCAAACCGGAATTTCTGTATTACTCACAATTAATTAAACATAGCAGTTTTCTGTGTACATAGTACCTGTTTCATTGCATAAATAAATAAACATTTCTTTCTTGGTTTTGAAGTCCCAGGTATAATTCTTTACAACATGCAGACCAAATATAATAAGAGAGTTGACCACTCAAGTTTTCATGATTAGTCCATAGTTTCCTATGATTGGTTAGCCACATATATGTCTCTTTTGTGGCTTAATTCCCTAACTTGTTCTGATGGTGGTAGTCCAAATGTGTGGCTTCCTTTCTTTCAATTTAATTGCCTTTATGTTGATTTTTAATGCACAACGTGTTTTGGGCTATTCTAGCCCTTCATCAGGTGCGGTCAAATCACAAGTTGTAATAAATCAATTTCTAGAATTTAAATAGAGAAAAATTCTGATCAGTGTCATATTTCACTTTGTGTTACTTATTACTTGAAACATTCTTCTAAAGGTATTAATTCAAAATAACTCAAAATAACTCTGACCTTCAGTTTCACTGATACTAGAGATGCAGTGTTCTGCCAAACACCTTCCACACTTGTAAATAGCCGGTAGATTCCTAGTAGTTTGTCTTTCCTTAGCGTGCAACAAAGGGTCTTTTGGTTAGATCTGTAAAGAAAACAATATGGAACTGTTTTCACTCCAATCAGTCTTTTTCTGAGGCGTTTGATGTGGGTTTTGCATCGGGACTTGTATGAAAGCGCTGAGTCCCAGTGTCAAAACCCTGATTGTTTTAGTTTTCAGGCTGGGTAAAAATTAGAGCACATGTGAATCGTATGCTCACCTCTGTACATGAATTCCAGTAACATGCGTGTTCCCCTTAGCATAACAGGGCCGCTATGTGAATTCAGTCAGCCGTTCACCGATCGTTCGTCTCGTCTTGCTTCTGTCCTTCTCCGTAATCCACCGCTCAGTGTCTCTGTGTGTTCACAGCGTTCCACTATAGTTCGACGATGCCGTTCTGTTAAGTTGTTATGGTAACTGTATTGTAGTAGAATGCGATTGGGTGACTCACTGCTCGTTTTGCATGGGCGCCATCTTGACGTGTCCTTACTTACTGTATGATCGTGTTGACATCTTCATACTACATATGCAGTTGTACTGAAAACCAGTGAATTTTGTGCTTCATGCGCGTTTATTTGTTTACATGCCCTGTTATTTCAAATGACATTTTTTAACATTAAAAAGGCCCATTTTGTGGAGAAGGTGCAAATCTTCCAGTTGGAAGGAGAGGGGTCCTCAGAGGATCCTGGGAAAAGGATCTTCTCCTTCAGGATGGAGGAACTCCTCTCAAAGAAAAATGGGTCCCAAAAGATCCAAAACCAGACTGGGTAGATGTGAGGACGGAGTTAAAACCGCCCATCATCAATCCCCAGAATAACCAGCATAAAAATCCCCTTATTCAAACACATTCTGGTGACTGCCTCCAAAAATGGGGGGGGCAGCCCAGAATCAGAACCAATTGGCCAAAAATGTGCATTATCTTTGCCCCCTTGAGGAAAATGAGGGACGATTTTATGCCCCTGTCCAAATAAAGGGGCAATGTACAATTTTGGCACTAGTGGACATTGGACCCCAAGCCACCCTTCTGTCAAAAAGGGCCTTTGATCAGCTGAATTCGGGAAGTACCAAATTGCTCTCACCCCTCTTCCTGGACAACTTCAGAACTTCGATGGGAAGGAAATTCCTGTCGAGGGGACTGCGGATTTAGACATTCAAATTGGGTGACACAAGGTGAAGCACCCGTCATATTTGTGACTCCAGAGGGCACACCATGCTTACTAGGGAATTACATCCTGCGTAGATTGTCTCCCCTCATAGATTGTGTAAACAAGGTCCTCTGGACCCAGACTAACCAACCAATAAAATTAAATCCCAGAGTTGACAGTAAATGCAGTAGGACAACAAACTGGTGATGGGGAGTCCTCTCTATTTCTGAAAATCAACCTTCCTTCCAGTCTAAGGTGGCATTCCACACTGGAAGGAAACTGTCACTGCCCAAGGCTCCTTTCCCAGGGATCGCCTCACCTGGATCTTCACTGTGGCTGAGTACCTTCGGCCTCCTTCTCCGGTCCTTTGGAGGTTTCTCTTCTTCCCCTTCCTTCTTTAGAGATCCTTTCCCCTTCTTACGTTCAAAGAGATAGGGGCGGTCTCCTCCCGAGGCCACTTTGACCGTTAATAAAACAAACAGTCAAGTGAACCCTGGGGAGCCCGCTCCTTCAAACAGGAAGATTAGAAGGTCCAGAGGCAAGTGAGGCACTTTCTACAATGATCTTGGTTGTAACTTGGTTGTAACTCCAAAGGATAGCGGCACTGATGCGGGGCTTTTCTGGATGAAGGAGCCCGGGAAGGAGAGGTAAGGAAGAGTCGCTGAAGAGGACTTCCGCAATACACGCGGAAGCAGACAAAGAAGGGTAAGCACGGGAATAGTACTACCGGAGAAACAGGTAAGATCAGAGAGAGCCAGAAGTCAGAACGAGAAAGAGCACAAGAGAGAATGAGTGAGTGAGAGCGAGAGAGCGCGAGTGAGTCTGAGTGAGAGAGAGTGAGAGAGAACGAGTGAGCTTGAGTGCGAGAGAGTGAGAGAGCGAGAGAACGGAGATGTAGTGAAAGTAACCCCGAGCGGGTGGGAGACGACAAGTCGGAACCCGGCCGCCGGGGAAGGCAGGTCTGCGGCAGCGCGAAGCAGATAGCAGAAACAGAACTAGACAAAGCCGGAAAACGTAAACAGAATGATATGCAAGGAAGGCAAAGGAAGAGAACCAAGATCCGGCGAGCAGGATAGGGCAGCAGAGGAAATATATAGCAGCAAAAGGGGAAATGCTGAGACGGGAGGAAATCAAGGAAGGCACTGGTAAGGGACAAAACAAAAGTCAGCGAAAGCGAGTTGCAACGCGACTCGCAGGGGGCGTGGCTTCCATATATGCCCGTAGCAAAAAAAAGGCTAGACCGCTAACAGACAAGCTGTAGAGTCCTAATAGCGCCTCCATCTTGCCCATAGCTTCCATGGCCGCATCGGTGTGACAGTATGCCCTCTCCTTATCCCTTCTCCTCCAGGTTTTCCTGGGTGAAGGCGATGGAACAGTCTAAGTAGACGTGGGGCGTGAATGTTACGTCTGGGTTCCCAAGATCGTTCTGCAGCAGAGTACCCTTTCCAGTGGACCAAATACTGTACGGTGCCATGTCTGTAGCGGGAATCCATCAGCCTCTCTACCTCATACTCTTCACGGTCAGGATCCTCGATCGTTGAAGAGGAGAGTCCACGACGACTCATGGGATCGGGATGATAAGTCTTCAGAAGAGAGGTATGAAATACAGGGTGAATCTTCTTCAGACTAGGTGGTAGTCGTAAACGAAAAGGGACTACATCCTGTAGCGGAATGTTGGGTATTGTTGTAGGTGAATTCAGCCAATGCTAGATAAGACTGCCACATGTCCTGTTCCTGATGGCAGAAACAGCGGAGATATTGTTTGAGGGTGGCATTTAAACGTTCTGTTTGGCCGTTGCTCTGGGGATGGTAACCAGAAGATAAAGCTCTCTTTATTCCCAACGAGCTACATAACGCTGACCAAAATCGAGAGGTGAATTGAGTCCCCCTATCAGACACTATGGTCCGGGGCAGGCCATGTAATCTCACCAAATCTCTCAGAAATACTTCGGCCGCAGCAGGAGCAGAAGGCAGACCGGGCAAGAGAGAAAAATGTGCCATCTTGCTCAGGGTGTCTACAGTCACCATGATAGCTGTGTACCCCTTAGAGGGGGGAAGATCTACAATAAAATCAGTAGAAATATGTTCCCAGGGTTGAGACGGTAGAGGTTCCTGTTGGAGCAGGCCTAAAGGTCGGTGAGTGGTTTGTTTGTTGGCGGCACATACTGGACAACCCGTCACATATGCCCTAATGTCCTTTGTCATTGTTGGCCACCAGAAATATCTAGAAGCCAAATGTAGAGTTGCCCCTTGGCCCTTATGCCCAGCCGAAGGAAGGTCGTGGCACCAATAGAGGGCTTGAGTTTGAAGTTCCTTAGACGGTAGAAACAGTGCGCCCTGATGAAAGTACAACATACCCCTCTTCACCAGGAGTGGTTGGTACTCCGATGACACTTCGGAACGACTGGCAGCAACCTCTACATCAAGCAAGAAGGAGCGAATCATTCCCAGGATTCTCTTGCCCACAAGTATTTCATCCTGGCCCTGATTCTCTTGGTACTCCAGGCTCTGAGAAAGAGCATCCGCTAAGGCATTGTCCTTTCCGGGAAGGTAAGTTATTTCAAAATCGAATTGGGAAAAGAAATAGGCCCAACGAGCATGTCGGGAGTTCCGACACTCCATCTGCTGTAAAACCTTCAAATTTCGGTGGTCAGTACGGACCAGAAAAGGATGGGCAGCTCCCTGTAATAAATGTCTCCATTCAATGCAGGCCTGGCGAATCGCCAGTAGTTCTCGTTCCAAAACTGAGTAATTCCTTTCACTTGGTGTGAGCGACCTAGAATAATATGCAACCGGATGTTCCATTCCATCCTTGCCAGCCTGCAGGAGGGCGGCTCCAATTGCTCCTCCTGAGGCGTCCGTCTCGACCACAAAGGGGAGAGATTGGTTAGGTTGCACTAGAATGGGAGCAGTCGTGAAGGTCTTCTTGAGTAACTGGAAGGCTTGGTCGGCTTCATAATCCCATTCAAACTTCTGACCCTTCTTAAGAAGACGAGTGATGGGCAATACTATGTCAGAGAAATTAGAGATGAATCGTCTATAAAAGTTGGACAGACCCAGAAACCTCTGTATCTCCTTGGGACTCTTAGGAGTAGGCCATCTAAGGACTGCCCGTAGCTTTTTGGGATCCATCTGTACCCCCTCCTTTGAGAGGATGAACCCTAAATATGACACTGAGGCAGCCTCGAAGACGCACTTCTCTGGCTTAACCAGGAGCTGATTATCCCATAACCTTTGGAGAACCTGAGTGACATGCCTTCGATGTTCTGAAAGGGAAGAAGAAAAGACCAGGATATCGTCCAGATAGTCCACTACAGAGGCATATAACAAGTCTGAAACAATCTTATCAACAAAACGCTGGAATACAGCAGGGGCGTTCACCAGACCGAAGGGCATGACTCTATATTCAAAATGTCCCAGAGGAGTCCGAAAGGCGGTCTTCCACTCATCCCCCTTCCGGATTCTCAGCAAGTGGTAGGCTCCCCGGAGATCTAGCTTGGTGAATATTGAAGCTCCTTCAACAGCCTCAAGTATCTCCTTTATAAGGGGCATAGGGTATCTATCTCGAATAGTCAAGCTGTTCAATCCCCGGTAATCTATACACGGCCTGAGTTCTGTGGTGCCCTTCTTGGGAATGAAGAACATTGAGGCCCCTGCTGGAGAACGAGATTCTTGGATCAAGCCATTCTGTAGATTGGCATCTAGTTATTCTTTCAGTGCCCTTCTTTCCGGGAGGGACATCGGATACATACGCCCAAAAGGAACCGATGCTTCAGGCTTCAGATCGATAGCACAGTCCTCTGCTCGATGTGGGGGTAGAGTACGGGGTAGTTTATCTTCAAAAATCTCGGCGTACTGCTGGTAATACGGAGGAATCGTCTGAACAACCGCCGAGGAGGTTGGAATTGGGACTCCCCTCCCCTCAACAGGAGATGCAAGGGGTAGACACGAAGCCGAGCAAAACGGCGACAAAAAGCTGACAGTGTTGGCTGACCAGTCAATCCTGGGATTATGTTTGCGTAACCAAGGTATGCCCAGGATGACAGGGAAGTGAGCAGCTCTAATTACATCAAAGGTAATCTGTTCTTGGTGCTGAAACAAAGACATGGTGGCTGGACCGGTCTCCTGGATGATGGGTCCGGATGAGAGAGGAGCTCCGTCTACACCCTCTACTGGCAAAGGACAATCCTTTTGAAGTAGGGGAATAGCTTGTTCTTGCGCCCACTGAATATCAATAAAGTTTCCTGCGGCACCGCAGTCCAACATAGCCAAGGTTTCTAATGAAGTGAGTGATTCAAAAATAAGATGAACTGTAAATACCATAAGTCTATGGTCCTCTCCCGACACGTCCTGTTGCCTAGAATTGCAGGGATTCTTCAGCTCCGCCCGGTTCCTTTCCCTGCTCAAGACCGGGGAGATGCGTTTCCCGAACGTCTCGGGGGTACCTCAGGGCAACTCCGAAGCAAATGCTTCGAGGATCCGCAGTACATGCACAGACCCTGATCTCTGCGTCTTTTTCGTTCCTCAGGAGTCAACAGACCTCTAGTTGTTCCAATTTGCATAGGCTCTTCTGTCTGTGGTCTGGCAGGGGTATTTGCCGTGGGGTTTCCTATAGACTGATGAAGTCTAAACCTTCTTTCAGACCTTCGCTCGTGCAATCTGTATTCCAACTGCAGAGACATTGTGACCAAATCCTGGAAGGCAGCAGGACGTGCCATCCGAGCAAGCTCGTCCTTGAGTTCATCATGTAAGCCTCGTCGGAAGAGGGTCTGCTGTACAGAATCCGGCCACCCTGCCTCTGTCGCCAATTTCATAAATGTGGAAGCATAAGTCTGGACATCTTGGTTTCCTTGACGGAGGTCTAGGAGGGCTTCGTAGGAAGAATATTGGACTTTCGGTCTTTCAAACCTGGCACGCATCAATTGAGTGAACAGAGTGTAGTCATTAACAGCAGGATTTGCCTGAGCTATCAGTGGAGTAGCCCAAGCCAAGGCATTACCCACAAGGTTGGAGACCAGAAACCCTACCCTGGCTCTGTCAAGTTCATAAGCTTTAGGTCGAAACGTAAAGTATATCATACAGGCATCCAAAAATTCTTTCAAGAGTTGAGGACTGCCATCATATTTCCCAAAGGAGAATGTCAGTGGTGGTAAATCGCCTCGTAAATCTTCTCGAGCCGCTACCTGTTGACGTAGGTTGATATTCTCTGTTCTGAGGCTCTGAACCTCTGCCTGAAGGCCTTGGATCGCTGTCACCATCTCCTGGTATTGCTCCAAGGAGGCCATAGTAGCTGTTCGGCGTTGCAAACTGTCACTGCCCAAGGCTCCTTTCCCAGGGATCGCCTCACCTGGATCTTCACTGTGGCTGAGTACCTTCGGCCTCCTTCTCCGGTCCTTTGGAGGTTTCTCTTCTTCCCCTTCCTTCTTTAGAGATCCTTTCCCCTTCTTACGTTCAAAGAGATAGGGGCGGTCTCCTCCCGAGGCCACTTTGACCGTTAATAAAACAAACAGTCAAGTGAACCCTGGGGAGCCCGCTCCTTCAAACAGGGAAAAAGCCTGAAAGGCAGAAAAAACCCTGTGTAGCTGCAGATGACTATGGCCGGGTAGATTAGAAGGTCCAGAGGCAAGTGAGGACTTTCTACAATGATCTTGGTTGTAACTCCAAAGGATAGCGGCACTGATGCCGGGCTTTTCTGTATGAAGGAGCCCGGGAAGGAGAGGTAAGGAAGAGTCGCTGAAGAGGACTTCTGCAATACACGCGGAAGCGGACAAAGAAGGGTAAGCACAGGAATAGTACTACCGGAGAAACAGGTAAGATCAGAGAGAGCCAGAAGTCAGAACGAGAAAGAGCACAAGAGAGAATGAGTGAGTGAGAGCGAGAGAGCGCGAGTGAGTCTGAGTGAGAGAGAGTGAGAGAGAACGAGTGAGCTTGAGTGCGAGAGAGTGAGAGAGCGAGAGAACAGAGATGTAGTGAAAGTAACCCCGAGCGGGTGGGAGCCGACAAGTCGGAACCCGGCCGCCGGGGAAGGCAGGTCTGCGGCAGCGCGAAGCAGATAGCAGAAACAGAACTAGACAAAGCCGGAAAACGTAAACAGAATGATATGCAAGGAAGGCAAAGGAAGAGAACCAAGATCCGGCGAGCGGGATAGGGCAGCAGAGGAAATATATAGCAGCAAAAGGGGAAATGCTGAGACGGGAGGAAATCAAGGAAGGCACTGGTAAGGGACAAAACAAAAGTCAGCGAAAGCGAGTTGCAACGCGACTCGCAGGGGGCGTGGCTTCCATATATGCCCGTAGCAAAAAAAAGGCTAGACCGCTAACAGACAAGCCGTAGAGTCCTAATAGCGGCTCCATCTTGCCCATAGCTTCCATGGCCGCATCGGTGTGACAGAAACACTCTGAAATTCTATACAAATTAACAATCAGAAATTCCTATTCCTATAGTCCAGAATTATGAGAAATCAGCCCAAAGTTTGGCAGATATTCAGAAAATTGGAGAGCAGTGGTTCATCCCTATTCAGTAAAAATGAAAAGATGGACGCTGTTCTTGCCCGAGTATGTGTGAACAACTGTAAGAGCTTCATCAGCGAGGCCATGTTCTGCAAACTCCCAAAAGATCCAACCATTCCCACATTTAAACTGGTAGACAAATGGGAAATGGACCTGGAAACACCCAATGCCAAACATCTCCTGCCTGGTAGGTGTATGCTCAAAATTTACAGAGGCAACAAGAGCATAGTCCATAATTGTTGGGTCGTGCGAGATGTCCCTGCTGCATTTTATTTAGGAAGTGATATTCTCAATTGCTTTGCCATTAGTTTGGGCCTAATAAACTTCAAAGCTTGGTCCCAATTAGCGGGTAATCCCCTGGATTTTGATGACCCAGAGAAAGCATTTCGGTCAGCTCAAATGCTGCCATATGCAGTTGAAATTCAGATTGGAGAAGAAGTCACCATCCCAGAACAGACCCGACCATTTTCACTGGAAGTAAAAATTAAAAGAGGACAGAAACTGAAAAATCCTGACGCCTATGTACATCTAAATGCTCATTTCCAACAGCAAGGGTTGGGGGTAAACCCAACGCCACTAGTCAACATAGAACACAACACCATTCCAATAGAGGTGGATAACAGCGACCTAAAGAGTATCACTCTTTGCGCAGGCACCATTATTGGAATGGTGGTTGATGACTGACATTTTTACATAGATTTAGGTAACACACTGTTAGGACCAATCCCCAAGGACTGTTTTGACAGTGATAGCGATGATGACACAACACCAGGAAGGATCTTCACCCGGCATGGGGGGAATTTCCTGGTGTACTCTTCCTGCGCTTATGGTAAGGAAGATATGACCTGTGAATTCAGGAGGGATGAGGTGATCTTTCAAGTCCAGAGGACTGCCTTCCCCACCTGAAGCCATTAGTCCAAGTCAATACCCTGACCAGGGACTTCTCCACCCAGCTGGAGGAGGCTGCTGAGATTGCCAAACCAAAAGTCTTTCCTGGCTTCAGGGAGATGGTTGAAGAGAGAGTCAACCTAGCTGATGCCTGTGAGACTCTGGAGCAAAAGCAAAAATTGAAACAAGTTTTCTTAGATTTTCAAGATCTCTTTGCGGTGGACTCATATGACTGTGGTCGCACCGACATCCACACAACAACAATTCCCACGCACCCTAGCATGACTCCAGTATTTGTGAAGCAATATCACTTGCCTCTCGCATCAATGGAGTCCCTTACTGAAATAATTAAGAACCCTGAGTCCCGTGAGATAATTTGTCCATTTCACAGCACCTTCAATAATCTGGTGCTGGGGATTTTGAAACCTAACGGCCAGTGGAGACACTGTGCTGACCTAAGGGAGCTCAACAAATGGATCCATACTTCCCGATGGCCTCTTCCCTACATCAAACAAGGGTTGGTCCAAATCCAGGGGTCTAGGGTATTCACTGTCATTTACCTGACCAATCGGGACAGGATTTTAACTGTCAGTAGAGAGGACCAATACAAGCTGGCCTATACCTTCGGGGGGCCGCAGTACACTTGGACCCAGACTCCCTTCGGATACATCAACTCCGGCAATGAATTTACCATCTTTCTACATAAGGCCATGCCTGCCATGGGTGAAAGAGGTAACCTGGCCTATGTAGATGATGTTTTAGTCAAAAGCTCAACTGTGGAGGAACACATAGCGGAGATCTGTTTTGTCCTGACACAGTTAAGGACTGCTGGAACAATTACAGCAGAAAGTTCATTGAGGACTATGCAGAGATCACAAGACCCCTGATCCATCTGTTGAAGGTGGGGCAAGTGGGAGTGGGGTCCAGAACAAGCCAAGGCAGTAAGACAACTCAAACGAATCCTCTCACAAACACCTTGCCTAGCTTACCCTGTCAAAAACAAGGAGTTCTTCTTGGAGACAGGGTTCTCAAATACATGCTTGACTGCAGTATTATATCAAAAGCATGACAAGGTCCATAAAGTAATCTCTTATGCGAGTAAGACTTATCTTCTGTGGAGGAAAAATTCAACGATTGTGAGAAGGCACTTCTGGCAACGGTGTGGGCATTGAAGAATTACCGCCCGTTTATCCAGGGGGAACACATCATAGTGGAGACTCCACACCAACATTTGCAATATCTTCAAAGTGACAGAATCCAGGCTGGAAATGTGAGTAACTCCCGAATTACTTCCTGGATTCTGTCAATGCAAGGCTTTCCTGTGGAGGTTAGATATGGCCAAAACCGAAGAGTCCTCTCGCGCAAGGTCTGGCTGACTTGCATGATTGTGCGAAACAAAACTGTCTCAAGGACGAAAGTCTTAAAATCAAGGACAACTTGGAGGCATACCTTAATTCCCCAGACAAAGTCTATGAAGAAGACCAGTGTGAGGGAATGCCCACTGTCTATGTGGATGGGTGCACCTACCATGTTGACAACAACGGGGAAAAGGAACATCTGGCCGGCGTAGGGAATGCATGGGTGAATGATGCCCCAGAACCCTCTGCTGGGTACAAAATAGGTCCCCGAAGTAGTCAAGTGGCAGAGCTGATTGCTGTACTTCAAGCCAGCCTCACTGCTGTCCAGCACCAACTCCGCGAACTGGTCATAATCACAGACACAGATTATGTATGGAACGGGTTTGTGGAGCACCTGGTTAACTGGAAAACCAGAGGCATGCTATGTGCTAATAATAAACCATTAAACCATGGGATTTTAATACAAAAAATTGATGATCTGGTCACCTCGAATGGGATGACTATCTACTGTAAAATGATCAAGGGTCATTCTAAAGTAGAGGGACCAGACAAAACGGGAAATGATCTAGCTGATCAGCTGGCCAAAACCGGGGCCATCCAAGGGGATCTACGTGAGATTGAGTCCCTGTTGGGGGAAATCCAGGTCACTGCTATCACTAGGTCCCAGACAAATGCTCACAATGAACTCTCAACTGCACAACTGAGTAAGGAGACCCCAGATGCTGATTTAATTACGGCTCAAAAAGGGGATCCGATAATTGGTTATTTTTATCAACACATTGAGGACCCTGAGAACTTTCCCCTGACGGATACTGATTACATTGGGAAAGAGGACCTCAGAGTTTTGATGAAATGTCCAAAAATGTTCTGAATCCAAGATGGTTTGTTGGTGAGGAGATCCATAGCTGTCTATGACCAGTGGGTAGTTCCCACCTCATTCCGAAGCCTGAAGCTAAATCTCGCCCATGATATAGCCACAGCCGGTCACCAGGGGTTTCATACGACACTAGAAATCTTGTGAGAGGTTGCATACTGGCCACACATGGGGCAGGACCTCGACCAATACTTGAAGGGGTGTCGTGTGTGCACAATTTCATCCAACATCACTCACACACCGTGCTCCCCTCCAAAAGAGGGGGATGCCACTGCCTTGGTCAGAGATACAAGTCGATTTTATCGGGCCCATGATTTGCTCCTCTAGGGGGAACAAGTACATGTTGACCGTGACATGCTTGTTCACTAAATGGGTGGAATGTCTCCCGGCCCCAAATTGCAAGGCAGAAACAGCAGCTGCCTGATGATCAATCACATCTTCTCGCGTTTTGGACTACCCCAAAGGATCGAGTCAGACCAAGGTAGTCACTTCACTAGCGAAGTGATGACAAAGATTTTGGAGATACTTGGGGTCAAAAGGAAACTACACATTGCCTATGGCTAATCCTCTAGTGGTGGAGTTGAGAGATACAACAAATCTATTGAGAGCATATCAAAAAAGTTTGTGGCAGATTCTGGGCCAAATTGGGACATTCGACTACCACTTGTCCTGATGGCCATCAGATCTACCACTTCTTCTGCAACAAAAATGTCTCCGTTTGAGCTGATGACTGGACGAAGGATGGTGATACCCCATCATCTGCTCTATAGAACCCAAGAGCAGACCTTGATAAATGCCTCCACAACTCATGAGTATTTTGAGAATCTGAGAAAACACCTTCAACATGCTTTTTCCTATGCTCAGCGGAATCTAGAAAGATCTGCAGACAGTATGAAGACCCACTATGATCTTAAGACAACTAAAAAAGAATATCAAGTAGGAGACCGGGTCTACTTGTACAATTTCCAAAGGAACCAAGCCAAAGAGTGCAAATTTCTCCCAAGTAAGCGGGGTCCTTTTGAAATTGTGGAAAGAATCTCACCAGTCGCCTACAGAATCTGCATCCCCAAGGGCAGTTTGGCAGAAGGGAAGATAAGGGGGACCACATAAACCAGCTGAAGAGTTGCCGTCCCAGGCATACTTTGCAGCAAATAGAAGAGCCAACCCAGAAACCCATAGGGGGAAATTCCAGACCCCAAGAAGAATCCACCTGTTAAAACCATTAGTAAATACAGGCAGGGAATATTGTGAATTGTATTCAATGTATGCATCTTCGGCACTGCACCCTCGGGGAGTAGTAGTGGGGAAATGTCCATAACCATGCTATGTTCTGTCTCCTAGCATTGGAACTAATACATTTTAATTACCAAGGAGGACCACTCGGGGACCGGGAGGAAAGACGTAAGGAGCCCGGAGTGCCGTTTCATACTCCCAACCAGAACCAGCGAGGAGAGCATGTCCATACAGCACTGACGGGAGAAGCAGACAACTTTCTCCACGTGGACCAAAAAAAAAAGAACTTCCCAATCTCCCGACTTTGCCTTGACAGGCGGTCAAACTCAAGTCATGAGGGGAGCTCTGTGGGATGTATTGACCCACTTTTGCACTGCTATGCTGCATCACTCTGTTATGATGGTACCAGAAACAGCAAAATGGCCGCAAAACCCTTTTGCGTGCCAAAAGCCTGAAAATCTTGCTTTTCCACACACAAAAAGATGGCTGCCCAATCTGCCACGGATGTTGTCGGTGGTGGAACAGAGCTCTCACTACTGAAATGTGTCACTGGGCTCCACAATTGAAAGTGGAGTGCAGAAGGAAAAAGCAATGCTTTGCTAAATGAAACTCCAAGATTACTTTAAATCTCTTTTTCTTTGTTGCTGAAACTTCAGAATGCCGGTACAAAACACCTTTCAAAAAATTCAAAATTCTTACTGGGTGCTACAATTCACTTAGTTATGAAATCATTGTGAACTTACAAGGCCGTGAAAGACTGAAAGCATAGAGAGATTTTCACAGCAAAAGTGGCCTGTCTGTGGATCTGTCAAAAATCTCTGTGAAGCAGAGGGCTGCTGTGATGACAGCTTTCAGGGGCCAGCCTGATTAAACTTTAACATGTATAAACTGAAACTCAAATGTTTGCTATCCCAAGAGGCCTGTACTGATAGTAACCAATATCGTAATTGTTTTGATCCCATGGTTTAAAATCTTGACTGAGTATTCTAGCTGTAATTTGATATAACAATTGTGTTTTGTGCTAAGGAAAAGGCCACAGAATTTAACAATTAATTTAAACCTGGCTGAAGCAGCAGAACTTGAATAATAGGTTTTTTTCTCACAGAGGGAAGGTCTTTCCCCCCAGCAGGAAATCATGCAGAGGCGTTAATTACAGGGTAGGAAAGAACCTGGTCTACAGAGGCAAAAGGAACAATGACAAGCTGCAACTCAGGAAATTCGAAGTGTGAAGACACTCGTAAATAGCCTCTGCAAGGAACACACATGGGGGATTGGTCGACCAAACAACCATTTGTTGCTTAACATGGACAAAGAACACATTGAAAAATATAAAAATAACAGAGATGTTAATTTAATTTCTGGCTGCACGGGTGAAGAGGCGCCAGAACTATGTGACATGTTCTGGACAGCAATGGCAAGAAATGTGACTTTACGCAAAATGTATTTCCGCTAGAATTGTGAAACTTTATACACTTATTCCCATGTTAAACACACACATTTGCAGACATTTGCTTAACAATTGGACATTGTGTTCATAGTGAAAAGGGCAAAATTTGGTGAAAAGCAGAGACAAGATCCCACAGCTACAGGGTTTTCAGGCATAGCTGCTAGGTAAAATATGTAATCTGTATATGTGATTTTTATAGAGGTTGCACATGTGGAAATATGCATTTTGCCAAAAGTAGATTTTGTGCTCCAGGGGCTAGGGGTGGATTCTCAGCCTCATAAAATCACACCATAAAGATGATACTCTGTTTCGCTCCTCCTATGAAGGCAGAGAGTAGACTCTAACCCAATCACCTTTCAAAGGGGCAACCTTAGGCTAAACCGGCCCACACACCCCCTTTATGATGTCATTTCATAGCATAAATAGAGACAGCTCACCACACATAAAGACCGACAGATTCACTCACTATCCTGATGCTGGCAGAACACCCTGCTGCCGAACTCTACATATTCCTTGCTCCAGACTCCAGAAACTTGGCAAAGAAAAAAGGCCCACTGCATAGCTGAACCATTCTCAGCTACACCTCAAATTCCAGAACAAAACTGACAGTTCCATTTAAAAACGTATCCAGTGAGTATAAATAGGAAGAATTGTGTCACTAGCATATGTACTTTGCATAGTCTTATCCGTATCTTAGACCCATCCTATCTTGTATTCAGAACCTGTATTTTTAGGAGTATCTTTGCATTGTCTGAAACCTCTCTCCAACACATCCTGTCTTCCTCCATAACCAGTATTGTTGAAACTATCTATGCGCTGATCCTTTTCTCATCTGAAGAAGGTGAATTTCCTTAGCAGGCAGTCACCCTGATCAAGTGACTGTGTTCCTGTGTGGTATTCGTTTTGCTGCAAATTTTCGTTTTGTGAAATTTGTACATGTGTAAAACAGCTTTTAATTGCTTCCAACTTGAAGAATAAGATTTCAAATGTTTTCTTTGGATTAACTCATTGCTTGTGTTTGTGTGCAACTATCCAAAGCAGCTCCCATAAGAAGTTATAACAATTTCTGCAATTTGGACCATATTTGGTGTTTCTGCCCAGTCCATTCTGAAGATCACTTTAAAAGCCATTCTGACAGCTTGACAGTCAATTCTGTTTCTCTTGTGTTTGAAAGGAGGAAAGTGGGATTGATATTATGTTTGAATTCTGCCATTCCTGAATACCTGCTCTCTCCTCCTATCTCTTTACATTACCTATTGGGGGTTGAGTGGGGTGTAGGGGGAACCTCTAACCACAGTGCTATCTGATCTGAACCAGCACAAAAGTATTATTTTCTGTGCTGAATTGTTTTGCTCAATACTTACTCCTTGTGTATTAAAGATATTATTCAGTGTTACATCACCAAATTGGTGATTGTTGTGTACCTCTTAAGACATATTGTGTTTAATTTTTAAATACATAAATAAATATGTACCTTTGAAAACCAGCCTGATTCCTGGTTCAGTATGACCGGGGGGGGGGGGGGTTCCAGGAGAAGGGAATGATATGAGTGGTATATCGTTCAGAATAAAGAACTTTTAGACACAAATAAATAAGGATTTCAGTTGTGCACTACATGCTAGGCATTGGCTTGGGTGTTTGCCGGATTGAAATCACTTCCCATTTCAGGCGGGAATCAACATTTTTGCAAAGTTTTACATTTGTGATTTTTTTTCTCAAATTATTTTCAAACTTCCATTCAAATTCAAATGGTTTACTTTTGCTAAAACTATTGCTCATGACTGTTAGTATCTTTTCAATGTTGCTACCATAGAAATCTCTACTGATTTAGGGATTTTTGCACATTTTTCAGTGTTTTATTCAGCCATTTTTTCCAAAATGTCATTTTAAACAGTAGGGTTTCAAATCCGTTTTGCTCTCTCGTTTAGGGAGGGAAGATTGGATTCGAATTCTGTATTCTATTCCTTTTCCTGATTACCTGCTGCTTCCTTATATCTATTTAGAATTGCTTATTTGTGGGTTCAGGAATATTGCAGGGGGAAATCCTAACTTAAGTGCTATCTTTCCAAACAAGCCAAAAGTCTTCTTTTCTCTGGTGTTTTCTATCTGTGTTGCTAAAGAGTGAATTTAAGTGCATTACATACCTTCTTATGTGTTATTGTCAACACATTGGTGATTGCTGCTCCCTATTAAAAAGTATATGTTTGATTTGATTTTTAAATATATAAATAAATATTACCTTTACCAACCAGCCTGATTCCTTGTCCATCGTGACTCGGAGTATTTGAAAAGGGGTTTGATATGAGTGGTGTATCACTCAAAATATTGAACCTATATATAAATTTAAAATAAGCATTTTGGTTGTGCGCTGCATACTAGGCTGAGACCAGGGTATATGATCTGAATGAAATACTTAACATACGTCAGACATGTTGAGCTACACATGCAGTCCTCTGTTTTGAAGTGTTCTCCACTTACGTGTGATTATTAATGCATATGGCGGACAACTGTCCACCATAATGTTACATCCTTGTTCCACAAAGTGACTACAGAGCTTGGACATTCCATCTTATCACAATTCCTGATAATCATTACTTTCTTTTTGTTAGAAGTCACTTTTTCCATAATCATGCAATTTTCTCTTGTTCCTGCACATCACTGCAAAGTGTCCTTTCATATTGCATGATGTGCAATGTTGATTTATCAGCAGACAATATGTTGAGCTGGCAAAATGACCTTGCATGTCACTTCTGTAAAATCTGTTCTTGTGAGAGTCTCTTCCCTTTCCACCTCTCCCTTGCACATCTGCTTAAGTTCCTTTTCCGATACTTTATGTTTTTTTGCCTGAGATCATTGTCTTTCACTATCAAAGTTTTGTGTTTTCCATTTATAATTTTGTTCTGCCCTCCTTTTTCATGTCTTCTACCTTCTCTTGCATCACTTCTTTCTTTTTCTTCTTTATTTCTTTTGAGCGGGCTCAATCTTTTTAGCTATTGTTATTGTCTCGGCAAGTGACTGATCGCCACACTTGCATAATCTTTTTTTTTTATAGTTGAGTCATGTGTGTGTACAATTATCTGGTCTCTTATTAATTCTTGTGTGGTGATGCCTGCACCCAATCTGCATGATAGTGCTAATGATTTCAAATCCGACACATATTCTACTATGTTCTCTTCAGTATTTCCAAATTTTGGAATAGACATTAAATCTGTTAATGGACATGTTTGTTTCTGGAGCATATGTAATAACTTTATAAAAATAAAGCACTGAAACCAAATATGTCTCTCGGCAGTTGTAAATAACACTTACCTCTGTGATGGTCAACAGTCTCGTAATAGATGAAGGAGAGAACTACCTAAAAACCCCTCTTAGAACCAGCCAAAAGGCTAGGTAGAAGTGGAATCTCCAGGGAAAACCCCAATAGGGGAAAAAACCCTGTGATGTGCTGCTGGGGTGCGTGGGTTCTTGCAAGCAGCTGGTGAAGACTCACGCTAGTTTTAATGTGGTCCGGATTCTTGTCAGGAAGGATTCTAATTCAAACAGAGTTGAAATGCAGCTAAGTAAGAATACGGTTTCCCAGGTCTAGTGAAATAGTAGAGGGTATAGAAAGGAGCTTACCCTGACAAGCCTATTCCCTACTAGGTCTTTGTATCTTAATCTGATGGTTAATGTTGGCAAAGTGCCTAATAGAACATATAAGAAGTAAGAATACGTCCAATTGTGCGAAAAGAGAAATGCAATAAGAGATTGGGATCTTACCCACAAACAGTAGCACCAGGGATGAATAGCGTAGAGCAGATTACAGGTCTTGAACTCGAAGGAATAGAAGGCTGAAAGGGATGTCTAAGGCTGGTTCCTAATGTAGATTGTAAATAACAACAAGATTAGGCGTGAGGAAATCCCTGTGAGAATCACAAACTCTGTCTAGCTAAACAGACGTAAGCTACAAACCAATGGCAGCAGAAGCGGTTGTTGAAACTAGGAGATGGCTTCCTGTTGATTCAGAGAGCACAGAAAAGGATTGAGAATTCTAATGTTCAGAACGAGAAATGGGAATAGAAATGAATGACGGAAGTGAAGTGAGCAACTCTAGATAGCAATTGTTGAATAGAAAAAGTAATGAATTTACGGTGCGCAGCGCGACTCTGAATAGAGAAGCAACGCGTAGTACCGAAGTTCCAGTAGCCGGATATACAATTCCGGAAGTCGAGGGCGGGGCTAATCGCTCGGTCTGAGGAGCGAGAAACACTAGTGTGCTGCTTACAGTTTCGGGCTTCTCCATGTTGCGAGTCCCGATTCTGGGCAAAACCGTGGGCATTGGCACACGGGAAAGAGAAGTAGCGAGACCCCAATGGACAGCCGTAACAGTAGGCCCCCTCTTAAAGTCACTACCCCCTGGTTTATCGGGGTGCTTTTTGTGAAATAGTTTGATTGGTCGTGGAACATGGATGCTGGATTCAGATTCCCAACTTCGATCAGCAGGGGTGTACCCCTTCCAATCCACCAAGTACTGTAGTCTTCCACGATGAATTCGTGAATCACATAACTCTGCGACCTCATACTCAGCATCGGTATGAAGCAGAACTGGTGGAGGACGAGAGGAGACCACAGGATGGTACACACTTCGAATATCTGGTTTCAGCTGAGAAACATGGAACAGCGGATGTATCCGTGCCCATGTCTTCGGTAGTTTCAGCTTGAAAGCTGCTGCTCCTATAGCCGAGATCAGCCGGAAAGGGCCCATGAATCTAGGAGAAAATTTGAAGGGCTGAAGATGTCTGGGTAAGAATCGGGAAGATAACCAGACCCGGTCTCCAGGTCGTATAACAGGAGCTGTAGATCGGAGACGGTCAGCCATCTTCTTTGTTCTTTCCTGAGTAGTGCCTGAGATGCTGTTCGTTGACCCCAATGTATCATTTCCAGGAGGGACTTAACATCAGGACATTTGTCATCCAAAAGTCTTTTGTCTGGGAATGAGGCCGGGTGAAACCCATAGGAACAAAAGAAAGGAGAGGTCTTAATCACTGAATGATACGCATTGTTATAAGCGTATTCAGCGATAGGGAGTAAACCTAGCCAGTTGTCTTGTGCTGCTGAGATGTAACTCCGTAGATATCCTTCCAGAGTCTGATTTAGTCTCTCAGTCTGACCATTGGTTTTCGGATCGAACCCGGAACTTAAAGCCCAGGTGATACCCAAAATTTGACAGACTTGTTTCCAATATCTTGAAGTGTATTGTGAGCCTCTATCAGAGATTATGGTCTCTGGTAGACTGTGAAGAGGAAACATTTGGAAGATGAAAGTTCGTGCCATTTGAGCCGCTGATGGAAGACTGGCTAGTGGCAGAAAGTGAGCCAGTTTGGTCAATGAATCAATAACTACCATAATCGTTGAGCATCCTTCAGAAATAGGAAGGTCCACAATAAAGTCTGTGAAATAATCTGCCACGGTCGTGTAGGTAACGGCATTCTGACCAGAGCTCCGAAGGGGGAATGTCTAGGGCTTTTATTTTGCAGACAGACTGGGCAGGACTTAACATATGAAAGAATATCATTCCGCATAAATGGCCACCAAAAATATTGGGAGATCAATTCACCGGTGTTAACATTACCTCTATGTCCTGCAGCTCTAGAGTCATGACACATCCTTAGAACTTCCTTCTGTAAGGATTTAGTGGGTACATAGGCCTGTTTACCATGGAAATAACACCCTTCCTTTTTAGACAAAAGACTCAACTCCTTCCTGGTTAGCCTCCTCAGAACGGAGGGTACTGAACTTAGTTCCAGACGTTTAAGAAAATCAGTAGATTTGTAGCTTTTCTCAATGCTCAGAATACAACAGGGAAAAAATCGGTTCTGTTTTGACTGGAAGTTGATGAGTGATCTCTTTACGCGATAAAGCATCTGCTTGTAAATTACATCTTCCAGGTATGAACGAAAATATGATCTTGAAGGGGGAGAAAAAATGAGCCCATCTGGCCTGTCGACTATTACATGTTTGGGCATACTGGAGAATCCTTAATTTTTGATCGTCAGTACGGACCTCTAATGGAAACTGTGCTCCCAGTAGTAAGTGTCTCCACTCCTCAAAGGCCCTCTTGATTGCCAATAGCTCCTTCTCGAGAACTGTATAATTCACCTCCGCCGATGAAAGAATCTTGGATAAATATGCGATGGGACGTTCCAATCCTTGATCATCCTCTTGTAGAAGAACTGTACCCAAAGCGTACTGGGAGGCATCCGTTTCGAGAATGAAACGGCGTGACTGATCTGGAGTCATTAGTATGGATGCAGACGTGAATCTCTTCTTTAAAGTATCGAAAGTCTTTTGTGTTTCCTCGTTCCAGATATAAGGAACTCCTTTTTTCAAAAGGTTGGTTAAAGGCTGAGTAAAGGCCGAGAAGTTGGGGATAAACTGGCGATAGAAGTTTGAAAATGCTACAAAACGTTGAATTTCCTTGATTGATCGAGGATTAGCCCAGTTCTGAATGGCCATGACCTTATCTGGATCCATTGCGATGCCTTGTGCCGAAGGAATATATCCCAGGTATGTCACATGAGGCTGATGAAATAAGCATTTCTCCAGATTGCAGAATAAATGATTGATCTGAAGTCTGTATAATACCTCTCTGACATGAGATTTATGCTCAGAGATGTCTTTAGAGAAGATCAGAATGTACAGGTACAGGTACACGATGACGGTGTGTAGCAATAAATCAGAAAATAGATGGTCCATAAATCGGTGGAAAACGGCCGGGGCATTGGACAATCCGAATGGCATAACTTGATATTAAAAATGGGCAAACGGTGTCCTGAAGGCGGTCTTCCATTTGTCTCCCTTTCTGATTCTGATAAGGTGATAAGCACCCTTTAGATCCAGGTTGGTATAGATGAGAGCTCACTTGACGGCATCTAGGATATCTGGAATTAAAGGCATCGGGTACCTGTCTGGGAAAGTAATCTTGTTTAATCCCCTGAAATCTATACAGGGTCGAAGTTCAGAAGAATTCTTCTTGGGAACGAAGAATAATGAAGCAGCAGCCGTGGATGTGGATTCAGTAATAAGCCCGTTTCGTAGGTTGAGATCTAGATATTCCCCAAGGGCAACCTTCTCGGAAGAAGAAAGGATGAACATCCTTCCGAAAGGTGATGGCTAGTTTGGGATTAAGTCGATTACACAATCATCTCTGCGATGAGGGGGAAGCAGAGAGTACTCCAAGGAGGAAAAGACCTCAGCAAATTCTTGATACTCAGATGGAAGTCCGATGACAGAACCGATTACTGTAACCTGTCTGCTCTCATCTTGTTTTGGACAACATATCTTGCCAGTATTACCTAAACAATTATTGAGACAAAACTCTGATCTCAAGAAAAGTGAACCTGCTGCCCAATTAATATAAGGATTATGCCTTCGAAGCTACGGCAGTCCTAAAATAACAGGGTAATGGGCAGCTCGTATTACATCCATAGTAATGACTTCCTCATGTGTAGCTATTGTCATGAATAAAGGGCAGGTTTGATTCACAATTGGTCCTGAAATCAGAGGGCTACCGTCTACACTCTCAACTGGGATGACTTCACCCTTGGAGAACAGAGGTAGATGGTGTTGTCTAGACCAAACCTCATCAATAAAATTACCGGCAGCACCACTGTCCACTAGTGCCGGAATCTCGGTCATCTTCTGGTTACCAAATGTGAGAGAGATGTGTAAAACCAACATTAAAGTGTGAGAATGAAGGTTTCCTTGTGAAACAGGCATATGCAAAGAGGAACCTAAAGATACTTTAGAATCCCGGAACGCGGTTCCTCCTATGACCGGGAGTTGGTGTTTCCCGACCGTCTCGGGGGAGTGATGGGGCACTCCTGGACCGTGTGGGTATTTGAGCCACAATACTTACACAATCCCTGAGTCCTTCTGTGTGCTCTTTCCTCAGGGGATAAAGGCCCTCGGTTAGTTGATCCCAATTGCATAGGTTCCTCAGTAGAGCTTCCTCTTTGTGTGGCAGGAGAAGTAGCAAATGTACGAGTAGTCAGTTTCCCTTTGCGCCTTTCACTACTTCTTTCTTTCATCCTATAGTCCATCTGCATGACTAGTGCTATAAATTCTGTCAATGAAGTGGGACGTGGAACCCTAGATACTTCATCTTTTAGATCCTCAGAGAAATCTCTCCGGAATAGAGTAACTTGTGCATCGTCAGACCAAGTAGATTCGCTGGCAATCTGTTTGAATCTAGTAATATAGGTTAAGATGTCTTGATTGCCTTGTCTGAGATCAAGTAATTGTTCCTGGGCCGCTATCCGAATTTCCGGCCTTCTGAACATGGATCTAAAGCTATTACAGAAGGCAGAATGGGAGTTTAATATCGCATTATTGGTTGTGACCAAAGGAGTTGCCCAGGCTAGAGCAGGTCCCACCATCTGTGAAATCATATACCCTACTCTGTCGCGATCAGTATGAAAGAAAGCTGCCTTAAAGGCAAATTGCACTGCACAGGCATCCAAAAATTCTTTTATCCTATGGGGATTGCCATCAAATTGACCCCCTGGTAGGGACCCAGGAGGAACCTCTGAGCAATGTGGAACTCTGCTAGCTGTTGCCTGTTGAGAAGCCAACTGGGCAGTCTGTTGCTAAGACTGTTGTTGAGCCTGTCGAAGATTAGCATTCTCTTGCTTCAGGTTTTGTACCTCTGAAGTCAGAGATTGCATAGCAGCTATAAGTTGCTGAATCTGTTGATCCATAACAAAAGTAGTTCTTTACAAATGCCGAAGACAGAAGATATCTAGGTCAATTAGGTGTTGCTTACTGTAATAACTTTATAATAATAAAGCACTTGAAACCAAATATGTCTCTCAGCAGTTGTAAATAACACTTACCTCTGTGATGGTCAACAATCTCGTAATAGATGAAGGAGAGAATTACCTAAAAACCCCTCTTAAACCCAGCCAAAAGGCTAGGTAGAAGTGGAATCTCCAGGGAAAACCCCAATAGGGGAAAAAACCCTGTGATGTGCTGCTGGGGTGCGTGGGTTCCTGCAAGCAGCTGGTGAAGACTCACGCTAGTTTTAATGTGGCCTGGATTCTTGTCAGGAAGGATTCTAATTCAAACAGAGTAAAAATTGTGCGAGAAGTAAGAATATGGTTTCCCAAGTCTAGTGAAATAGTAGAGGGTATAGAAAGGAGCTTACCCTGACAAGCCGATTCCCTACTAGGTCTTTGTATCTTAATCTGATGGTTAATGTTGGCAAAGCGACTAATAGAACATATAAGGAGTAAGAATATGTCCAATTGTGCGAAAAGAGAAATGCAATAAGAGATTGGGATCTTACCCACAAACAATAGCCCAAGGGATGAATAGCATAAAGCAGATTACAGGTCTTGAACTCTAAGGAATAGAAGGCTGAAAGGAATGTCTAAGGCTGGTTCCTAATGTAGATTGTAAATAACAACTAGATTAGGCATGAGGAAATCCCCATGAGAATCACAAACTCTGTCTAGCTAAACAGACGTAAGCTACAAACCAATGGCAGCAGGAGCGGTTGTTGAAACTAGGAGATGGCTTCCTGTTGATTCAGAGAGCACAGAAAAGGATCGAGAATTCTAATGTTCAGAACGAGAAATGGGAAGAGAAATGAATGACGGAAGTGAAGTGAGCTACTCTAGATAGCAATTGTTGAATAGAAAAACTAACAAACTTACGGTGCGCAGCGTGACTCCGAATAGAGAAGCAACGCGTAGTACCAGAGTTCCAGTAGCCGGATATACAATTCCTGAAGTCGAGGGCTGGGCTAATTGCTCGGTCTGAGGAGCGAGAAACACTAGTGTGCTGCTTACAGTTTCAGGCTTCTCCATGTTGCGAGTCCCGATTCTGGGCAAAACTACGGGCATTGGCACACGGGAAAGTAAAGTAGCGAGACCCCAATGGACAGCCGTAACAGCATAGTATAGTGTATTGTCTGACTACTCGTTCATGGTTCTCTAAATCTTCTGCTTCTGTTGTGTTTAATGGTGGCAATTCCCTGCATTTCATTTGCCCTTCAGGGCATAATGATTGAAATAAAACAGATGTCCTTTTATCTACTCAACAAGTTCCACAACTTTTAGATAGTCCCTCCATTAATCCTTCCATTTTGTCCATTTTATGAAAGTCTGTCCTTGGTTGGGTAAAACTCTCTCTGGAGGGTGAATTGTTATTGTTGACATGCTACAACACACAACTGCGCTGCTTCTCGAACTGTGCTGGGTGATGGTTCCATGTCATTTCATCGCCTGCCTTTTCATCCCCAGGCTTTTTAACGTGCACATTCCATCGAATGTGCTCATGGTTTTTTTCTTTTTTTGGGGGGTACCCCCCAAACCCACCTCCCGCACTTATTGTTTGCCCTTGCCTACCCGCCCAAACCCTTATCTGCCCTTTCCCACCCACCCCCCTAAAAAATTTGATGAGCACATTCGATGGAATGTGCACTTTGAAAAACCTGGGGATGAAAAGGCAGGCAATGAAAGGACGTCGTAACTTATTTATTTGATTAGTAAGTTTAGTTACATTTAAATAAATTCCTTCTGTTTGAATGATTTGCAACACCGTTTTGTATTTCTCTTTGCCTTCATTTTTTTTGTGGTTCTTTGAGGTCGTTAATAGCTTATGGGCCCGATTACTGGAATTTTTTGCACGGTGCAAAGTGGTGCAAAGTGACGTTTTACTGGTGAAAAGTGACTTTGAACTGCCAAGAAACACCCTGATTCATGGAACAGTGCAAAGTGTCTTTTTGCTGTGCAAAGTCACTTTGTACTGCAAAAATGCACTTTGCACTGCTCCGCCCCTGATTCAAGGAACAGTCCAAATCAGCGTGTTTGCTGGCAGTGCAAAGTCACTTTGCACGGTGCAAAATATTCTATGAATCAGGCCCTGGCTCTCCATGAATTTTTGTTTTTTTGTTTTTGCCTGCACTCTGTCCTTTATGCATACTACCGTGTTGGCACGTCCAATGCTCTAACTTTGTTAGGATCACGTGTATTACGCATCACTGTCTTCTGTAACCTGCTTCACATCTGCATACCCTCCTGAACAAGGGTTCTTTACTCTAGCACTGTTGGATTTATGGATGCTATGAGTCTATTCAATCTCACATGTATGTGGCTCGCGCTCTTACCATCTCCCCTGTGTGAATGGTAAATCCTCTGGAACTGCTCCTTCATTGCGTGGCCATTCAGCGAGACATTGCCTGTCCTGCAATTTTCAAATTATTTAATGGGACTTGATTTTCCTTGCTATGCAGCACAGTTCCTTGCCGCAGGTTCCCTCGTCGTCAATTTGAGTTGTGCCTTCAAAGGAAATGCCGTCTCCATGAGGTAAGTGATCAGAAATCCCCTCTTCTTCTCAGGTTACACATTCCACATTTTCACCTGGAATCTGAGTCCGAGGTCCAGGTAAAACAGTGGGCTTGATTGCTGAACACTGGCAAACTCTGACAGTAAGTCATTATTGTGAGGTTAGCATGTGTGCTGCGTCTACCAAAGCCAGTGGTAGGAGATATATCTAACAGAGGTACGTTGACCCTCTAACCTTAATGTACTTTCTCCATCTAAACAAAATGAGGTTGTCCGTTGGCCAGGGCATCTGCCCCAGATCTGAAAAATAAATGCTTGATGTTCATCAATAAAATGTGCTGCAAAATGCTGCAAAAAATTCAACTTTGTTACCGTTTGTACACGGAAAGGAGGATGCACACACAGGAGTGATCTGCAAACTAAACTTTTTTTGTCTAACCCAAAAAATCAATCTGGCGCTCTCGTGCCTTACCCATAACTCCCCTCTTCCCCGAACAAACGTCACAAACGGCCCGCCTCCATGACAGGCAGGCTAACATTAACCCTTTGCCGTCGTACCCCCGGATAATATGTCCAGACGTCAGCTAGCACTCTTCAACCAGTCTCACTGGCCTCTTGATTGTCCGGTGAGGCCTCCCTTCCCAATGGCCTGGCTCCTCTGCCTGGGGCAGATCCGGCCCCTGCTTGGTCTCTCCCAGATCTCCTTCTGGGGGAAACCATAGGTCATCTCTTTGAGCCCGTGGCTCTGGCGAAGCAGGCCTCCGAGGGTCCTCAGCATCTTCTCTCTTCATGCAGTGTCTAAACTGCTGACAGATCCTTGTGATGGCTCTGTCGTGGTCTTGTGCTGTACCATCGTCCCTTTTATTGTGGTGATCCTCATGGGGCTAGGAGCAAACTGCGGTTCAGTTTTCCTGAGCATTGGTTGTTGCACCAGGACTTCATCACTTAATTGGAAGTCTTTCGGCGATGCCCTGCGTCTGGCATCAGTGTTTAACCTGGCCTTCTCTTTTTCTTCTACATCTCTCTGTAGTACCTCAACATCCGGAGGTCCCGCTGTGGCCGGGTTCCGAGGAATGTGGGTCCGTACTTCATAGCGAAGCATGAGTTTGGCGGGTGTTTTGTTTGTGGCCTCATGCGGAGTGTTTCGGTAGTGCCTGAGGAACCGGCATAATGCTTAATGTGTGTCAACTGTTTCAATCCTTGCTCTCTGTATCGCCTTTTTGATTGACGCCATAAATTGCTCCGCCATTCCGTTTGCTTGCGGATAGCGAGAGGTGATTTTCATGTGCTGAAACCCAAGATGTTTGGCCAATGTTCCGAACGCATGGCACAGAACGGGGGTCAATTGTCTGACTTCATTACTCTGGGAATCCCCCATTCACTGAGTATTTCTTCCAGTACCGCCGCCACCTGTGGGAACGCTGTGGTGGCAACGCTTTTCACTATCGGGAATCGGGAATTCTCGTCGATCAGGAGGAGAAGGTAGTCTCCTAACTCAGTGGGTCCATAGAAGTCCATGGCTATTCTTTCTCATGGGTGGTGAGGTATTTGCGTATGCTGCAATGGAGCTGGGGTTTCAGCTGGTGCCGTGCACTGACAGGCATGACAGTTTTTGACCCACTCATCAACTGTAGCATCTAGGAACAGGAACCACACATGGCACCTCAACTGTTTCTTTGTGTTTTCAGCTCCACGATGACCCTCATGTGCAGTGCGGACAACCTCATTTCTTAGCGCTGCAGTTATTACCAGTCTGCACTCTTGGAGTAGGATATTGTTGTCTTTTACTCTAGTTCATTTTGTACTCTGGCTAGCCTTTCAATTTCCTGTCTGATTACGCCCGGGTGTGCTAGCATTGCTCTCCGGTGATCTCTCCATTTGCTGGTCGTGGGAGGCTAATCGCGAGAGCGGTCGTGGGATCTGCAGTGGATGCGGCAGCGACCATCTCGAGCGACAGAGCAGGAGGCAGTGAGTTCAATGGAATGTATTGCATGTAGGCAATGTCCACTTTTCGTGTAACCGGGGGTCCGACTGGGTGACGCAGCAGATAGTCAGTGGGGTTTAGGTCTCTTCCAGGTCGGTGAATAATGTCATAGTCATAATCTTGGAGCCGTATGCCCCATCACTCAATCCTCAGTGGCATTTTGGTGTGAGGGTTTCCAAAAAAGGGAGAGGAGAGCCTGGTGGTCAGTAATTAGGGCGAATCGTTTCCCAATCAAGAAATTATGAAAGTGTTCACACGCCCAGACTGCAGCCAGACTTTGTTTCTCTGCCTGTGAGTAGGCGGTCTCTGTGTTCGATAGAGCCAGGCTCGCATGGGCAAGGATGGCACCAAGGCCCACAGGACTTGCGTCAACAAGGACTTCCGTGTGCCATAAGGGATTGAAGTAAGCGAGGCGATGTGCTTCCATTAGGGACTGTTTGATGTTCAGGAAGGACCGTCGACTCGCTGTTGTCCGCTCGAAAAGTGCGTCTTTTTGCAGCAGACGCCGTAACGGTTCCGTGATGGACGCATAGTGGGGTATATACCTGGCGCAGTACCCCGTCATGCCCAGAAAGGACCGCACATCCGCGGCCTGCTGCGGTTCGTCGAGATTGGTGATCGTCTCGACCTTTTCAGGGTCAGGCATCATCCCTTGGCTGGAAAAGATGTCTCTGAAAAATTTAAGTTTGGCTTTGCTGAACCTGTATTTGTCGATGTTCAGTGTGAGGCCGGCAGCGCTCAGGGCTTCGCAGGTGGCATATAGCGCGCTGTTGTGAGACTCTTTTGACGACCCGAACACATGGCTGTCGTCGCTGTAATTCAACGCACCCTGTTTGGGTCTGATGATTTGGTGGATAGATTCCTGGAAAATCTCGGCTGCTGATGAGATCCCAAAGTTGAGTCTCCGGTACCTAAATAATCCGTTGTGAGTCACAAAGGTTGTGATGGTACTGGGGTCGGGGTGCAACTCCAGTTGATGGTAGCCTTGAATTAGATTGAGTTTAGAAAACATCTGGGCGTTATTTAGCTGCACGATCATGTCCTCGATGCAGGGGCCCGGGTGTCTTTCGCGTTGGATGGCAGTGTTGGCTACTCGCATTTCTACACATAGGCATATTTTGCCACCCTCTTTTGGAACGACTACAAGTGGGGACACCCATGGCGTTAGTCCAGTCGCAGGTTCGATGATGCCGTCGGTAAGCAACTGTTGGAGTGCCTCCGACACCGCTTCCTGGAGGTAAAAACCCAACTCTACTGGGGTGTTGCAGCACCGGTCGCACGGCGGGATCTATGTGCAGCCTGACAGGGAGGCCTTTGAGTTTTCCCAGGCTCGAGCATATTTCTGGGAATTTCTGCATGATGTCCTCTTGTGTGATGGGTTGATTAGATTGGCTGCATGTGATTTCCCCAATGTGATGTTCCTGGTTTTGTTTGTTTGTCGTAGCCATGATGGTGTCGCCTGTTTTTAAGTGGATTTCGATTAGTCCTAGGCAGAGGCTGTGTGGTAACTAAGTAGGCACCGACTACTGATGAGTCAGCGTATGACATGGATGGTGGTGTCGACCTGTCGGCCATTTAGGAGGAGCCGGCGTGTGAAATGTTTAATGGTCTACAGCGGGGTAGAGGCTCCCCACTGGAAGATTTGTGAGTGCGAAGGCTGCAGCGTCGGGGGGGTTCGGCATCTTAGCGTAGTCTTGCTTGCCCATGATGTTTACCATGGCGCCAGAGTCTATCATGAATTGAAACAGGTTGTTCCCCATCTTGATAGGTATTTTGGGGGCTTCTCTGGCTTCCTCATTGTCAAGTATGAGATTGATGTACTCATCCTGGGCGTGTGCATCATAGTAGGCATTGAGAGTGGACGTGATAGTAGCCTTCGTCCCCGTGGTCTTCCGGTGGATTGTCATATTCATCCGTCATGTATCGTGGTTGGTCTGCATACTCAGGAGCCCCCGGATATTCGTGTCCTTGATACTCATCGATAGCTCTAACAAACCGGCGTTGGCCCTGCTGGTAGTATCTCTGTTGTCGGTATTGTGGAGACGGTGGGCGCAAAGGCGTCCTCGTGGGTGCTTGTGGGCGCATTGGTGGAAATGGTATACCTTCTCTGCACTCTGAGTGAAAATGTCCCTCACCTCCGCAGTTGGTGCATCATTGCGATAGCACTGGGCATGACCCCGAGTGTGGAAACGCCATTCCGCAGCGGTAACATTGCCTCTGTTGGCGCAGAGCTTGTGGGGCTTGAGTTATGACTGTTTGCGGGCCCCTGTCTCCTGAGCGAGGTGACTGGAAGGCGGCTATGAGTTCGGTGGTGTCATGCTTGGGGTTGTTGTTGCCACTCATGGAGGCGACCTGGACATCAACCCTTTCATATATGCGTGCCAGTTCGCTCACTTCAGGGATGGTGAGTGTTTTTTTTAGCAGTTGTTTCTTTAGTGCGGGGCAGAGGCAGCCCTCTATGATCCTGAGGCATATTGCTTCTTCGAGGGAGAACACATCAAACTGACAATGTGCTCCCTTCACCCTGAGGCGCGTTATGAATTTGTCGACTGTCTCCTGCGGCCTTTGCATAGATTGGTTGAACAGGTATCTTTCGTAATCCCTGTTTACTTCAATAGTGAGGAGTTTGTCTATTGCTTTTATGAGTTCCTCAAAATTGTTCTGTTCTGCTGCAGGAATTGTTTTTACAATCGTCTTTATCTCACCCCCCACCAGATTAAGGAAGATGTTCCTGATGTTGGGGGAGTCACCGTCGCCTGAACCTCGCACAAATTGGTGAAAGTCCTCCATCCATTCAGTCCATCTGGGCCCTTTCATGGCTGTGGGCGTCAGGTTGAAAGGCGGTGGCATCCGCAACTGTATGGACTTTGCTGCGTGAGCAGGCTGGGGGGATGGTGGATTGCTCATAATGACAGTAGCACACAGTTAGCACCGTTGGAGCGGAAGGTGGAGGTGCGGGTGCGCCACGACAGGCGCGCAGCGTTTGCACACAGGCACTGTGATCCGGTGACAGTGAAAGGGCCCTCCACACTGGAAATGTGGGCTGTTGTATGGCGTTCAGTAAGCTCCTACCCTTGCAGAAGGTCGTGGCTGCTCCATGCAGGTCGGCGCCACAGAAGGGGAAAACGTGGATGGCTCCTACCAGGCGTGTCAAACACGTGTCAAGACTGGTTACACGCTCAGCGAGTGTGCTGGAATGAAGATCAGACTCATGTGTGCGTGGATTGCCTGTGCAGCGCACCACCGTGTTCGGGCGAGCTGTCCTCTGCACTCGTGGAATGTGCCGGGGAGAGGGAGGCGGAAGCCCAGCTTCGCGACTGCATGTCGCACCTCCCGCTAGTAGAAGGAGATGGGCCTGGCGGACTGTCAGGCCGTAGCATCGGCGGGCCCTCAATGGGCGGAGGAGATGGCTCGACGGGCTGCTGGGTCAGCCCCGCCCACATGTGCGAAACGCCCGCTGTGGCAAGTGGAGAAGGAGGACGCCCGGCGGACTGCCAAGGTGGAGGAGGAGGAGGAGGACTCCTGTGTGTTGCCAGACGAGTCCTCGTCGCAATGTTACCGTTTGTACACGGAAAGGAGGAAGCCCACACAGGAGTGATCTGCAAACTTAACTTTTTTCGTCTAACACCAACAATCAATCTGGCGCTCTCGTGCCTTACCCATAACTCCCTCCTTCCCCGAACAAACGTCACAAACGGCCCGCCTCCATGACGGGCAGGCTAACATTAACCCTTTGCCGTCGGGTAACACTTTGTTTTGCAATTTTCCTTTTCAGTGCCAGAAAATGTTACATTTCAACAACATTGTCCGGGGCCCTGACAAGAAGTACACCACGCACCAAAAATAGGTTTTCATATTATATGGGTGAATTGTATCATAACAGGTTTGCACTTTAGCAATTCAGTGACAGCTATCTTTATAGTTTGTCCAGTTATTCATAACATGTTTTAATGTGCACCATGTTGCTGGATTTTTTCCACGTCTCTGTAATAAACCAAATGCAATTGCTTTTATGGGCCTGTCCTTCTACGAAAACAAGGTGATGAGAACGGAAAACGGAGCAAATCAAACAGAGCAAAACAAACTGTATCGTGCCCTTGTTGCGGAATTTACTCTACATCCTGGAAGATTAACGTGGACGCCAGGCTGAAAAAGATTAAACACTGAGACAAAATATGCAATGCCATGCTGGCATCTCCTAATTTGAAAGCAGGTGAGGGAAGTGCGCATGCTGTACTGGCCTATCCTTGGTTCTAGCAGGGAACCAAGGTGCGTGTCATTAGAGAATATGTCGAGCCAGGAAAGCGGCCATTTTATCTATGCTTTCGTAATACAAGTGATGGCGCCACAACGGCGGCCTGCTCCAGATGCTCCAAAGTTTGTCCACTGAAGATGACACAAGAGGATTCTGGACCCTAATTCACTCTGTAATATAGCTCATTCGTTGGTGTAGGTGCCAACCTGCTAATTGTCATTACAACAGTAAATAAGTGTGATGGATGTAAAGGGATGGGGGCACAGCTCTCATACATGTGTGCCCCATGGTGTATGTAAACACTGGATTTTGTTTTTGTCCAATGGAAGCCTATTGATATGATATGATATGATATGATATGATAGTTTATTTATATAGTGCCTATACACAATGTGTTTCAAAGTGCTTCAAGAGAAGGGAAGGAACAAGGGAAAATACAATGACATTCTTTCAGGCCATGAACAGTAAGGATGTGACACTAACTATAGTACTCAGCCTGACGACATTTCAGATAGTGCAAGAGCTAAGACATAGATAAGGAACGGAGGGGGAGAGTGGGAAGGACATGGAAACAGTCAGGCGACTACCCTACTAGGCCTGACGACATTTCTGGTAGAGCCAGAGAAAAACAAGAGGTGAGGGAGAGGTGTGCAGAAAGGTAGGGGAGGAACAAAACAAGCGACTATCATACTAGGACTGATGACATTTCAGATAGTGCTGCAGGGGGGGGGGGGTGAGGAAAAAACCAGTAAGAGGAGGGGGGAAGAGACAGACGAGGTTGCTATCATATTAGATCCAGGGACAATTCTGATAGGGTAAGTGCATAGAAGAAAGTAAGGGGAGGAGATAGAAAGAGGGAGAAGGGAAAGGAGGAGAGAACAGAGAGTAAGCAGTCAAAAGAGTGGAGAAGCAAGAGGTCAGAGTGAATACAATTGTAGAAGTCAGTAGTAACACATAATGTTTCAAGCCAGGATATAAGATGAAGATGGGAACAGCATGATTCAAGGCCACCATGAGTACAAGATGCAAAGGAAGTCCAGCATGAGAGTTAAGAAAGGGTGATGTGCCGTGAATGAAGTCCATAAAAATCAAATCCAGCATTGGCCACAAGACGATGATGGCGAAGCCAGAATTTATCAGGACAGACTCCTGCAGATGTAGGCTGTGAGGGGGAAGCAGGGTAGAAGAATCAAGCAAAACAGCGAGAATGGTGGGGGCACAAGGGAAGATCACGGGGGGGACCAGAGGGGGTGGAGATGGCATGTGGGGACAGACGGAGCAACACATGTTGGTGCATGCTTACCTGCTGTCTGAGCAGGGGGTTGGGCCCTGGGTCCTCCTGGCCTGAACAGGACCAAACAGGAATTGCCCTTTTCTTCGTCTGCCCTTCGCTTATGACGCCCGGGTTAGAGGCGCCCTTGATCTAATAGTTAAGAGCAGGAAGGAAGAGGCAGGGCTATGAAGGTGGGTGGTGCTTAGGCCAGGTGACCTAGATCCACTTGCACCTGCTCCCCATCTGCAAAGGAAAAGAGGCTGAGGGCTCCTTAAGTAGGGAAAAAGAGCGGCAAACAGGAAGGCACCAGGTGGGCGGGGCTTGCTAAGTGGTGAAAAAGAGCGGCAGGCAGAAAGGCACCAGGTGGGCAGGGCTTGCTAAGTGGTGAAAAAGACATATGTAGACGTATAAGGGGCTTGGTAGGTGAGTGAGCTGATTACATAGTGAGTCAAAAGCGTGTGACTTGAGAGGTTTGCAGGAGGGCCATATTCCAATCTGATTTGTGTGATTGGAGGGAGTTAAAAATGTTGTCTGTCAGGATATCCATATGTGTAAAAGTGAACATGTGTGGATTTGGAGCTGGGTCTGTGGTGATGCATTGTTTCTTATACATTTCCACACTGTTTCACCAATCTGTACCACATTTTGCAAAGTTACCTGTTAGGACCCTCCGGACATTACTGGCTAAAGGACATGTGGACAACCTATGCCTTTCCCAGGATGTCAGCACAAGTCAAATTTTGTTGGTTTGTGGCTTTGCGAAGCGTTAATCCTTGTACAATTCCACACCATTTCACATATCTGCTCCAAATTTTGCATAGTTACCTGTTAGATACCTCGAGACATTACTAGCTTAATGACATTTGAACACCGCATCCCTTTCCCTGTATTCCAGAAAAACTAAAAATGTGTGGTTTTGTGACTTGGCGAAGCGTTGTTCCTTATATAATTCCACAAAGTTTCACCAATCTGCACCATATTTTGCATAGTTACCTGTTAAGACCCTCTGGACATGACTGACTACATGACATTTGGACACCCCAGCCCTTTCCCTGGATTTCAGCACCTTCACACTTGAGATGGGTGCCTGCAATCAACAAAACATCAATGTGGTCATAGAAAGGACCTGTGCTTAAACCTAAAATGCACTGTTTCTGGGACATTTGCATTGTAAGGCACCACAATGAACTGCACCATGCCAGGGAGAGGTAAAAGGTGGGGAGAGAGCACAGCAGGTCCCAAGATAGAGCAGCACACCAACTCTCGCCTCCCCCCATCGTCTGTTCCGGGGTATGTCAGTCAGCCACACATACCCATTTTCAGTGCTGTTTACTTCAGAGTAAATAAGTGAATCACAACAGCAACAACAGGATCATTGATTTTCAACAGTTGATGAGAGTGCTGTGAGAGTGATATCTCTCTCCTTCTCACATAACAGACTGTAGCAAGAAGGCACACTTTCAGCTACACCTCCTCAGAGGCATTCTCCCTTTCCTCACCTTCCCCAAGAAACTCAATGTCTCTAGAGCTCTTGTCCTCTCCAGGCTGGACTACTGCAACAGTCTCTTCCTTAATCTGCCTAACTCCTCCCTTCGCCCCCTTCAACTAATCCAGAATAGGACTGCAAGACGTATCCTTGGCCTCAAGTCCAACGACCGCATCTGTCCAGCCCTAAAATCACTCCACCGGCTCCCAGTTGCCGCTAGGTTCAAGTTCAAGACCTTCTGCATCGCCCACAAGGCTTTCTGGAACCTGGGACCCTGTGACGTCCACATGTCCCTAGGCTAAATAACTCCCTGCTAGTGCCTTTCAGTCTTCTAGCTCCAACTCTCTGCAGATCCGATGCTTTTACAAGCAGAGTGGGGGGTAGATCTCTCTCCTCCGCAGGTGCCTCCCCCTGGAATGGCTTCCCTGCCCCTCTCAGACTTAAGCCAGATCTCCCAAAGTTCTGAAAGCTTCTGGAGACCCTCCTTTTCTCTTCTTCCTTCCCCCTCCACCTCCTCAGCTAATGTCCCCTCTGCCTCTTTTTAACTGACTATTTTTTTCAGATTCTTACAGGGCACCAGGCCCTCCTTGACCAGTCTAGCCCTGCACTAGGTCTCCCCTCACCCACCCCCCAACCTGCACTTGACCTTCCGTGTTCCCTCCCCCTGCACTAGCCTGGATGGGCCTGCACCCCATTGATCCTAGCCTGTCCCTTGCACTTAGCACATGGACCTTCTTCCCCTGCACTCTCTGCATTTCCCTGGCACTTGTCCACCTGCCCCCCATTGCACACGCATAACCCATGGGCCGTTCACCCTGACCGGTACTTCCCGCTTCCCCTACACTTCTTATTACTGAACTTGCACAATCTGAATGTCACAAGGCCTAGTAGGTCTGTTTTTGTTTTCTTCATCCCTGTAACCCCTCGCCTCTTTGCCTTGTTGCTCCTTGAAACACCTGTTGCTGTATAGGCGCATTATAAATACCCATCAAATAACTAAATAAATTATCTACTTTATTTGTTCCTAACGAGCAGAACATTTCCTTCACTGGTGTTGTTCAGAAGTTGTGCAGCATAGATTGACACAAAGGTTGTTACAATCTCCAGACGGTACCAGTTTCCTGTAAGTGCTTTGGTCTTTTAATGTTAGTGATGTCACGAGAAAAGTCCCATTCCATTCTGGAGACGACAGTCCAAGCATAATTTTTAGTCTGCATTCTGGGGCTTGTAGATACTGGATTTCGCCAATTTAAATCCAGAACTACAAGCCACACAATGCAAAGAAAAAAAGGATAGACCTCGCCCGTACAAAATGGAATGTTGCTACCTATCACACATAAGCTGCCTGGTCGGCATCAATGGAATACCTATAATCATCCCTTTTATGTTCATAGAAAAGGTCCTCTCTAACCATTTCCTTGAGAATTCAGAAGTTTACTCTGCATTACATGTCCTGCAAAGACAAGCACTAGTTCCTTTGTAACCATTTCCTTTTTGTTAATACTAATTACTACATCAACTCAAATTAAATTAATGTTTTTACAGATGGAAACGTTTGTGAAAGGAAAGCCCAGTACTGAAAATACAGGTACCGAAGATATAGGACCGTCCTATAATAAACTATTACTTATTAAGTTGTGGAAATGAGTTCCATTGATTTGCGTGATGGCAACAGTGCCACGTGCACTTTCTATTTGCAACATGGGTTATACGTGAGCAGATGACTACTTTCTCAAACATATTTTCCAATTGGAAATTGATTAAAAACAGCGTAGGCTCATGAAATGGGTGGTCATTTTATTTAACAAAAATTAAATTGCATGGAAATTATTGCTTACATTTACAGTTACATTTACGCATTCCTCAACATTCAAATTTCATTGAATTACACCTGGACATGGTGTGGCTATGGCCATGCATGTGATCCTGGGTTTATGTAAACTAACTACATCAATTAATAAAAAATGCACGAAAATGTAATGTTTTGGAATTTACCGGTCTTTAACTTTTTCTCCCAGGTTCGTTTTCAGGTCAACTTTTCTCAAAGGGAAAAAAAATGAGGGAAGGATGCAGCAGCTGGTGAAGGGCAAAGTACACAATGGGCTTGATTCAGGGAAAAGTGCGCATTGATCCTTCAAAGCCTGCACGCGGAGAACGAATCTGTGTGGCCCCACACAGAAAGTTTCTGTTGTGACTGAATAATTAGACGTGGCTCCTTTAAGGAAGGAGGCACGCCAGGGCAGGAGGAGGGCGGAAAGGGAGGGACAAGGGGGGAAGTTGAGCAGTAAAGATGATGTAAGAATAAAGGAAGGTTGAACCATTGAATGGCTCCTGTCCTCATTAGGCCGTGCCACGTGTGAATGATTTAATGTTACGAGCGAGTCCAACAACTGGCGACGAAGCTGCCGTTCCCAGGCATGCAGCAGGGAGGTCACACATGCCCAGCAGGACAACGGAGTAGCCACCGTGGCCACGGCGTATTGTCGAGCCGAGAGAGCCGAGCCCAGCAGTAACGCGGTCACCCAGCTGCAGCAGAGGTGGACCGCTGCGACAGCCCCAAGCGCAGCAGCAGAAGAACACCGCCAAGCAAGAGCCACAGCAGCAGCAGAAGAACGCCACTGGAGCAAGAGCCCAGCAGCAGCAGAAGAACGCCGCCAGTGCAGGAGACCAGCAGCAGCAGAAGAATGCCGCCGGAGAAAGAGCCTTGCCGCAGCTGAAGAACACCGCCGGAGCAGCGACAGGCCCAGCTGCAGCAAAACGAAGCCGCTGTAGCAGCGTTGGACCCAACAGCTATCGAGGAGAAGTACAACGTGGGACGCACACGTACTTCTACGACGGAAGACTGCAGGGGAGTAACGAAGCACAGGTAAGGAGTGTGCCCCCCCTCCCCACCACCGGAAAAAAAAGAAAAAGAAAAATACAATAACATGGCCCAAGCAAGACAACGGAAATCCAAGGAACACATGCGCACGTCCCCACACGGCCCCCTGCAGATAAAAATAAATAAATAAAAGAAGGGAAACCATGTGTGAGTTGCGGAAGGTCCTCAAGGACAACAAGAGGACAATAACCAATAAGGCTCCCCAAATACAGCCTGCCACCAAGCCACACCAAATGACACAGAGTCAACAAAATACAAACATAGTACTCCTGAGTAACAAACAAGTGCCTCAGAAATAAGAACTAACAAACAACCAAACTAGAAACTCCCACATTTGAATACCGCTACCAGCCCCAACTGACTACAGGGCTGCCCCGAGACTCTACCACGCTACCCAGAGCTCAACCATGACAGACCAAGCACAAGTGGCTGCGGAGACGCCCCAACTACCAATGGTACCCCCACTTCCCATGCCATCCACATGAGAAGACCAAACCCATTTACCCTCAATCCACACCATGACCAGGGTCAACGTCGGGAAGAATGGGTAGAAGAATTTGAAGACTTCGTAGGTGCCATTGGCACCCAAGATCCTCCCAACAAGATTAGTATCTTCACGAATGTTGCAGGAAGAGAAATCAAAAATATAATACGAACAATTCCTCTGCAAGAACGTGCTAGGTATCAACGCATTCTAGAAGCCATCAATGAGGAACTAGTAATAACACCCAACAGAGATTACGAATGCTACACATTCAATCAATATGCCCAACTAGCCAACAAATCCATCATTCCTCATCCGCCTCCAGAGGAAAATAATAAAGTTCTACTTCGCCAATTTCAACGACGATGAGGCCATCAGGCTACGAATAATTGAAGGATGCATTTCATCAATGTTCAGAAAACACCATCTAAAGAAACCCCTATCCCTCAAAGAAATACTCGACCTGGCCAGAGTATATGAAAGAATAGATGTCCAAGCCACGGCCATAGAAAATCCAAAAAAAAGAGACATCATTGCGGCCATGACACCATACGCCAGGTACCAAAGCCCACAGAGCCGACAACCCTTTCGATACACCACACAGCGCCCCCAGAGTGTCAGGCAATGCTACCGGTGTGGATTTGAATACCCCCACAGAGGACCATGCCCTGCAATTGGTCAACGATGCATGCGATGTGGCCAGGAAAACCACTTCCAAGCCATGTGCAAAGAACAACTCCCTGACACATGATCAAACCGTCCAAAGAACCCCAGTCGCCTTCCAGAGCTACACAGAGAACAGCACGACCGATGCCCTGTCGAGAGAGGGATGACATACCCCACAGAAGCCCAACAACACCCAAATACCGTGAGGGACCGAGAAGGACTACAAATTGAACCAGACAGGAAACCTCACAAACTATACGATAACCACCGCTATGACCAAACGCAAGTGACCACCCTCGATGGGGCCTACACGAGGGAACACTCAACACCCCAGGAACAAGGAAATTACATAAACCCCACAACATCAGACTATGACCCATACAACAACTCCCCACCGAGGTCTCTTCAAGCGGAGGCACAATAACCCCTATACCTGCAAGATGGCTACGACAGGGAATATGTCAGGCTCCTCAGTGTCAACGCCAAAGGCACACCCGCCCCCAAAGTGACAATACAAATGGAAACACCAGAAACCAATTTGTTGTCGACACTGGAGCAACTGTTAACGTCATGAACGAGGAACTATAAAATGCTATGGAGGATCTCTACCCCCTACATCAATCAAAGACCCACATCTTCCAGTGGGGAGCAGCGTGCTACCCCTGACATCCAGAGGACAATTCCTGTGCGACCTAACACACAAACATCTTACAGAAACTACAACAATACATGTCATCCAGAGTCCCTCAAGGGGGCAATGCCTCCTCAGCTACAGGAAAGCCAGGGCTCTGGCACTCATAGACTTATGTTACGAACCAACCAAGGTAATAAAAGGACACCCATCAGACAGGCGTGAAGTGATGGCAATATCCTGCTGGCCCATCAACAAAGATGTCCGATTCCCCAAACTATTTGAAGGAGTAGGGATGCTCAAGGACTCTGTCATTAAATTGCAAATTGACCCCAAGGTAACACCAGTGCCGCAGCACCCCCGCAAAGTGGGCTTTCACCCCCAAGCTCAAGTGTCCAAAGAATTGCAACTCCCACTACTAAATGACATCATTGAAAAAGCCAAAGGACCAATACCATGGGTATCCCCATTGTAATTGTCCCCAAAGACAATGGGAGACTACGTATATGTGTCGAAATGCGCATCCCTAACACCGCCATCAAAAGGGAGAGGCACCCCGGACCGAGCCTGGAGGACATGCTCATCAGGCTGAACCAAGCAACAAACTTTTCAAAATTGGACCTCAACCAGGGTTACCACCAACTTGTCATAGACCCGGCCTCCAGACCAATCACGACCTTTGCCACACATGAGGGACTATTCAGATATAAACGCCTCAACTTCGGCATATCCTCGACCGCGGAAATCTTCCAAGAGACAATCAGGCGACTGATATCATCTGAGGTCAACACCCTGAACTATAGCGATGACATCCTAATATTCGGGAAGAAACAGGAACAACATGACATGGCACGTATAGCAGTATGCAAGATCCTACAAGAAGCTGGCCTAACACTTAACAGCCCCAAATATGACATTAATAAAACCAGTCTCAGATTTCTTGGACACATATTTTCTGATAAAGGCATAATGGCTGACCCGGACAAAATAAAAGCCATCACCGACCTTCATGCCCCCACAACAACAGTAGAACTACAGTAATTCCTAGGAATGGCAGGGTACTGCGCAAGATACCTAAAAAACTACGCCACCATCACCAATCCACTTCGAGCCATACTTTAGAAGGGCAGCCCCTTCAACTGGGACACATGAGGCCAAGCAGCCTTTCTGGCCATCAAAGAATACCTTGGCAACCATCGCCAACTAGCGTACTTCCACCCCGAGTGGAACACCATCATCACAGTTGACGCTAGCCCAGTCGGCCACAGTGCCATTCTGGCCCAAACCAACATCAAGGACACCACCCAACATTTGATAGTGGCCTACGCCAGCCGAGCCCTATCCCACACCGAAAAGACCTACTCACAGGCAGAACGAGAGAGCCTTGCAGCCATGTGGGCCTGTGAAAATTTTCATCACTTCATAGTTGACCGAAGATTTACACTGGTCACAGACCACCAGGCACTCCTATCTCTATTTGGAAACCCCATAACAAAAATGCCCCCTGGATAGAACGATGCGGGATAAGACTCCAAGAATATGATAACAACATCGTCCACAAACTAGGAGGAGAAGCCAACCCGTCAGACTACTTGTCAAGACACCCGATGGCAGAGAACGACAACTCCCTGGTTTGCGAGGCGGAAGAATACATTGCATACCTGTCCTCCAATGCCATGCCTCCTACTATCTCGACAGCAGTCTTCGCAGCCAGAAGCAAGGTTCACCCCACCATCAAAACTGCCGTATACCTCACCCGCACGAACAAATGGAAGAACATGCACGAAAGAGGAAACGGAGGGGAGGGGACGGACAAGAAAGACCTATGCTGCTTAGCCAAGATACGTTCAGAGCTAGTAGCCACTGACCAAGGCATACTGCTATGTGGGAAATCGACCAGTAGCCCCGAAAGACCTGCAGAAAACACTAGTAGCGATAGCCCATCAAGGTCATAGGGGGATCGAAAACACGAAAAAGATCATAAGAAATCGTACATGGTTCCCATACATGGACGTCATAGTAGAAGACATACTAGCACACTGCAGACCCTGCCAGTTAGCAGCAAAAAAGACAGATCCAAACCCGATGCAACTGACAACACTTCCAGAGAGACCCTGGCAAAGGGTCGCAATGGACTTTTATGGACCCCTGGAAGAAGAAGGCTACCTACTTGTGACCTTCGATGAGTACTCAAGATTTCCATTCATCAAACAGACGCCATCAACATCGTTCTATGATACAGCACCCATCATAGATGAACTCTTCAGCAAATGGGGCATTCCCAACATTGTCAGAACGGACAATGGTCCCCCGTTTCACGGACGAGAATTTGCCAAACTAGTAGACCACCTTGGATTCCATCACCAAAAAATCACACCACTCTGGCCCCAGGCCAATGGAATGGTGGAACTATTCATGGCAACCATATAGCTGACCCGGCAGAAGGCCCTTTCAGATCAAATACCACACCCACAGGCAATCTGCTGCATGCTCAGGAGCTACAGAAATACACCACGTGATGCGACAGGACAAACACAAGCAGAACTAATGGTGAAATACAAACCCCGAACACGCATCCCTCAGTGGGAGGACTATACACCGGAAGAAGACGCAGTCATAAGGAAACAAGATGCTGAAAAGAAAGCAAATGCCAAAGAACGTGCCGACAAGAAAAGAAACACTAAAGAATCACAGCTCGAAGTCGGACAGACAGTCCTAATCCTACAAAAACAGCTGAGAAAAACAGACACGCGCGACATCCCAGCCATAAAAGGACCCATGATAACCGCAACGGGAGAACCAGGTGAGATAACACGGAATGCGTCATTCCAAAGACTATACTTTGAAGATCCAGAAGCATCAGAGAATGCAACAGAGGACTCAGGGCCCGAAGAAAATGGTAGCCCTCCGACTGAAGCAACTGGTGAAACCAGAGAGTCCCCAGGCAGACCCCACAAAACAGTGCAGAGACCTGCAAGGCTCATCGAGCAAATATGAACTCCGGCTTTCATGTTAAACACGGGGGAGATGTTGTGACTGAATAAATAGACATGGCTCCTTTAAGGAAGGAGGCACGCCAGGGCGGGAGGAGGGCAGAAAGGGAGGGACAAGGGGGGAAGTTGAGCTGTAAAGACGATGTAAGAATAAAGGAAGGTTGAACCATTGAATGGCTCCTGTCCTCATTAGGCCGTGCCATGTGTGAATGATTTAAGGGTACAAGCGAGTCCAACAGTTTCCAATGTGTGCTCTGCGTATTAATGGATTGAAACGTGCATTCCAACCCAACCTGCACGAGGAATGCCCACAACATGCCCCCACGCAAAACAAAAATAGAGCACAGACTAACCATTCCTCATACCTCAGCGTCCACCATTGATTCAGCACCCCTTTAAACCTGTGCAAGCTCCCCTGTATGTAACAGCTGCACACCTGAAAACCTGCGTGAGCTCCTCTGTAAGTAATGGCTGCACCCCTGCAAACCTATGTAAGGTCCCCTGTAAGTAACGGCTGTACCCGAGCCAATCTGTGCGATGCTCCACATAAGTAATGGCTGCACCCCTGAGAACGTGCGTGAGCTCCCCCGTAAGTAATGACAGCACCCCAGCCAATCTGCGCAATACACCTCACAAGCAACAGATGCAGCCCTGCAAAGCTGCACAAACACTCCCAAAAGTAATGTCTGCATGCCTGTCAGTCTGCAGTGAGCCCACGTCAGTAACAGCTGCATTGCTGAGATCCTGTAAACCCTCCACCCTACTCCCTATGCACCAAAACAGCTGCCAACTACCTGGACTGTACAGCAGCTCCCTCAAGCCTAGATGCCAACCACCCGCCCCCCGACCTCCAACACTACCCCCTGTCAGCCCCACAAGTCCTTGCACCACCTACCAGCCCCTTCACCTCTGACACCACCCTGAGGCAGTCCCACAGGTCTTCACACCACCCACCAGCCCCATCATCTCCAACATGACTCCAAAAAAGCCCCACAGGTCCACACACTGCCCAAAAGCCCCAAAAGGCTCTGACATAACCCCCAGGCAGCCCCACAGGTTCACACACCACCCACAGCCCCCTCACCTCTGACAGTACCACCAGGCAACCCCACTGGTCCTCACACCACCCACCAAAGCCCTGAACCTCCAACACCACCCCCAAGCAGCCCCACAAATCCACACACCACCCATCAGCCCCCCTCACCCTCGACAACACCCCCAGGCAGCCCCACAGGTCCACCCACCACAGACCAGCTCCCCTCACCTCCGACATCAACCCCAGGCAGCCCCACAGGTCCACATGCCACCCACCAGCCCCCCTCACTTTCAACACCAACACCAGACAAGCCCCACCAGTCCTCACACCACCCACCAGCCCCCCGAACCTCTGATGACACACCAGCCTGGCCCTGCCACATAAGCCCAAAACAAGTACAATGTTGAGCAACAACTTACCTCACCGCCAATGCCCTGGCACCACAAGAAGCACACTGGCCACATACCCACCCATAGTCATACAAAATGGGGCACTGATGCAGAATCCATGTCTGTTGCTCATCATAGGAGTCCCTGGTGCATCACCGCCAGTGGCAAGGCAAAAGGACAGCAGAATTTAGCACCAGCAACAGATTGAAAGCACCTTGTACTTGTGACACAGTAAAGCTATGGAATTCAATGTGCGTATATTGTGCCCATGTGCCATAGCAACGGCCGCAAGTGCCGCACGTGAATGACCGAGGAGGACGCAAGTCGAGACATCACTGATAGGACAGAGTCACATGTAATGTGAGTGCATACTACCAAGCAATAATCAATGAATAAAGAGGTTCAGGTAGGAAAGAATAGCCCTCCAAGGCATTTACAACACAAGTTGAACAGTCATGTGTCGCAGTGATGCAGAGGAAGTCTGACAGTGTGCAAGCCAAGCAGATGAGTCATGTGTACAGCCAGATATAAACTAACTCACGTGATGATGAAGCATTCCAATCTCAGATGTGCAGCATGAGATGAGTTCGCCAACTGGCTGGACCATCCGTGATGTGTGTTGGTGGGTGTTCATGCATTGGGAGGCAACCTCCCCCAACTGCACAATTGATGAATGTATGACACAAATCCACAGTAAGGCACCCAACCCATGTGACAGTGAAATGCATAAGGAATACATAAGGAAATGAAACTAAACAAAATGCAGTACATGAACAAACAGACAGCAGCTATGTGATAAACAAAGAGAAAACTGAATTAGCAATATGTACACTATGACAACAAACTACGTGGACAGGGAAAGTGTTCAAGGGTAAAACTGTAAAAGAAAATGCAAAAATCAAAACAACACAATGAACAATATACATAGACAGCAGGCTCAATAGTCTCCCATGAGGTCTCCCATAGTCTTGCAGGCGCTCCCTCAACCTCCACGCCTCCTCCTCTGTATCCCTGCAAGCCTCCTCCAGTATGGCAACACGCATCAGTATCCTTCCTTCTATCACTTCTGCCCTTGCCTTAGCAAACCGTGCCATCCTCGCCCGCTGTCTCTCTGCCATCAGCTGCATCCTAAAATCTATTCGGACGGAGACCAATTCTCAAAAGCACTGAAGTTACTTCTGCCAGGTGCCGTATGTTGCTGCCCTACTGCCTCCTCATTGTTGATGGGTCCTGCAAGGATTGCCCCAGACCACTCCTATACTGCTGCTTCCTGGTCAAGCATTCAATGTGCAAGCACCCCCGCCGTCTGGATTTTACACCACAGGGGGTACAGTACCAGCACTGTCCTGATGTGCTAGCTGTCCCACTGATGCCTGTTCCTGTGCAGGAGCCTGGTCAGGCACAGGGACCAACACCTCTGTACTTGCTGGGACTTCCACCAGAGGCAGAGACGTGTTGACCACAAGAATGGGCAGTGTGGATGGGATTGGAGTATAGGGGGCCGTGATGGAAACTGGCAAGTAAGGCCACCCAGAGGACAACTGGGGCACAGAAGTGGCAGTGGAGGAGGGGGCAACTGAATTTGCCTGCGCACAGAGACCACCAGAGAGCAGCGCACCTGCCAGATGGCCCAGGTAGAGGGCCATCGATTTGTGATGCTGGAGGGCTCAGAACGCAAAGCTCTCACATCATCATGAATCAAGGATGTCTGCTGTGCAATCTCAGACAGCAGGGCATGCATAATCTCGGGGGTGATCCCCATGGCCCAAAGGGGGACACTGTTTGGGTGGAGGCATCCATGACAGTGGTCATTGCTGCATCAGATAGAGCAGTGACAGGAGGTGTGGCATCTCCCTCAACGGTGCACTGCACATCCTCCTTTCGCTGGCCCAGGGGTACAGCCTGAACACCTTCCTGGATGCCCCCACCAGACCCTGTGCATTGGCCTTCACCTGCCTCCTCCTCCACCATCACCTTCATCTCCTTGCAAGACTCCATAGAGCCTACCTTCCTGGATGGCCCCTCCATTGCTGCACCCTGGCCCAAAGCCACTGAGGACTCCCCCATCACAACAAACTCCTGAGCCGCCCCCGCCGGAACTCCACTCGATGGAATTTGCACTCCACCAGCCAACTCACCCTCAGATGATGTGGACTCAACTCGGGCTGGCCGGGGTGTGCGCTTAGGTATGGTGGTTCTGCCCCTGCCCTTATGCTCCACAGCGATGCCTCTGCCCACTTCATGAACTGCAGTAACTGTTTAAAATTGCGACAAAAAAGCATTGACATCAATAACCCCTGTCAATGGATGTGTGCCATACACTGAATAAACATGATTAATCATGCAGCATGTTCCAACCATTAACTGACACACACACACAATGTACACACACACACACACATGTACATGCTCAGACAAACTGCAATTCAAACGCTGCATGAGAGTAGTTTGAAGGTTCAATCACAGTCATGACACATGCACATGCAAACAAACTATATTCTACAGTGCCAACAACACATCATCAAAAACATGTAACACCACCATATCAATGAGCAACGAACACAAGAATCACATGCAGCCATGTGCATGGGAACATTACCAGAGAACCTGCCCTCACAAACACATTCACCAACGTGCACCTGCAAAAATATGACCTGCAAGCAAGCAACATGTACCGGCACACATATTGGTGAACAAATTGCACATGTCAGGTGGCCAAGCATATAAATATTGTATGGACACACATACACTTATGTTACAAATTCAGTGCGAAGAGAGGTCACATCCCAGTACCGTAGACGTCAATGCATCAACTCCACATACGCATGCATCAATGTGAATGTGCTACTATCAGCAGGTATGCATGCATGGATGCACTGTCAGGTGGGCCACACTTGACATCGTACATCGTGCATGTCACTCACATGCCCACAACATACCATGTCCACATTTGTTATGTCCAAGCACTTGCTCCATGCTCACACACTGCACATGCAACATGCTACTAATGCACAATCTGCCAATACTCATACAAATGCCAGTATACAATGTCTGATGCCTCAAATGGCTTGACTTGGCATGAGACAGCAGTCAGCTGCATCTCACACCACACAGAAGCCACAAACAGGATGTGGCATCTGAAAACACACATGCCACCAATAGTACTGTAGAGCATTGACCCACATGTGTACTCACCAGCGGCATCCAGGTTTCCCAGGCCAAAACTGGGAGTGGATGTACGGATAGAACCTCTCAAGTACCCACAACTCTAGCTGTGTGAGCCAGTGGCAGCCAGAATGGTGCACCTCCATTGTGGGTTCCTTGCCAAGGGTTGCCACCACCTTGGAATGGCTATGGGCTTTGAGGTCGACCATACGTTTCTGGACCCTGTCCCTGGGGCAGACTGCCACCTCCTCTGCATTGATTGCAGCCATGGTATCATCCCAGATTCTCAGCCTTGCGTTGTTGCCAGATGTGTAGTTGGGTTGAAGAGGGCATCACAGGTGCCCATGACCCGATCCACTAGGATGCCAACTTTGGTGGATGGATTTGAAGTTGGCAGACCTCTGCCTTGACGTGGGGGTGCTGTACTCCTCTGATGACATAGATGGGGCAGACATGGGACTCCCAGGGAAGGCATTGGCTTCCTGAGTTCAGGGTAGGTGCTGTGGAGCTTTGCTGGTATTGGCGAAGGTGGAAGTTCTTCAAGTACAGAAGAGTTGGTTGCAGGCCCAACAACGAAGTCATCACCGACCTTCATGCCCCCTCAACAACTGCAGAACTACGGTCATTCCTAGGAATGGTAGGATACTGCGCAAGATACCTAAAAAACTATGCCACCATCACCAATCCACTTTGAGCCCTCCTTTAGAAGAACAGCCCCTTCAACTGGGACTCATGAGGCCAGGCAGCCTTTCTGGCCATCCAAGAAAACCTTGCCAACCATCGCCAACTAGCGTTCTTCCACCCCGGGTGGAACACCATCATTACAGTTGACGCTAGCCCGGTCGGCCTCGGTGCTATTCTGGCCCAAACCAACACAAAGGACACCACCCAACATTTGATAGTAGCCTACGCCAGCCAAGCCCTATCCCACACTGAAAAGACCTACTCACAGGCAGAACGAGAGAGCCTTGCAGCCGTGTGGGCCTGTGAACATTTTCATCACTTCATAGTTGGCCGAAGATTCACAATGGTCACAGACCACCAGGCACTCCTATCTCTATTTGGAAACCCCAAAACGAAAATGCCCCCCTGGATAGAACGATGGGGGATAAGACTCCAAGAACATGATTACGACATCATCCACAAACCAGGAGGAGAAGCCAACCCGGTCGACTACTTGTCAAGACACCCGATGGCAGCGAACGACAACTCCCTGGTTTGCGAGGTGGAAGAATACATTGCATACCTGTCCTCCAATGCCATGCCTCCTACTATCTCGACAGCATTCTTCACAGCCAGAAGCAAGGTTGACCCCACCATCAAAACTGCCATACACCTCACCTGCACGAACAAATGGAAGGACGTGCACGAAAGAGGAAACGGAGGGGAGGAGAAGGACAAGAAAGACCTAAGCTGCACAGCCAAGATACATTCAGAGCTAGTAGCCACCGACCAAGGCATACTGCTATGGGGCAATCGAGTAGTAGCCCCGAAAGACCTGCAGAAACAGAAAACACTGGTAGCGATAGCCCATGAAGGTCATAGGGGGATCGAAAACACGAAAAAGATCATAAGAAATCATACATGGTTCCCCTACATGGACGTCATATTAGAAGACATACTAGCACACTGCAGACCCTGCCAGTTAGCACCAAAGAAGACAGATCCAAACCAGATGCAACGGACAACACTTCCAGAGAGACCCTGACAAAGGGTTGCAATGGACTTTTATGGACCCCTGGAAGAAGGAGGCTACCTACTCGTGACTATCGATGAGTACTCAAGATTTCCTTTCATCAAACAGACGCCATCAACATCGTTCTATGATACAGCACCCATCATAGATGAACTCTTCAGCAAATGGGGCATTCCCAACATTGTCAAAACGGACAACGGTCCCCCATTTTATGGACGAGAATTTGCCAAACTAGCAGACCACCTTGGCCTCCATCACCAGAAAATCACACCACTCTGGCCCCAGGCCAATGGAATGATGGAACTACTCATGGCAACCATATAGCTAACCCGGCAGAAGGCCCTTGCAGATCAAATACCACACCCACAGGCAATCCGCTGTATGCTCAGGAGCTACAGAAATACACCACATGATGCGACAGGACAAACACTAGCAGAACTAATGGTGAAATACACACCCCAAACATGCATCCCTCAATGGTAGGACTATACACCGGAAGAAGACGCAGCCATAAGGAAACGAGATGCTGAAAAGAAAGCAAAGGCCAAAGAATGGGCCGACAAGAAAAGAAACACTAAAGAATCACAGCTCGAAGTCAGACAGACAGTCCTAGTCCTACAAAAACAGATGAGAAAAACAGACACGCGCTACAGCCCAGTGTTAGGCGGAAACCTGTGCAGTTCCCTCTGGGACCACTGCAAAAGATTTAGGACTACAGGTGTTTGGCAGTAAACCCACTTGGTAGCAGTCTGTACCAAACAGATTCACTTGGTAGCTGTGGCTGAGCAGTCAGACTTCCCTCAAGAAGAGTTAAGCAGTATGTGGAGTATACAACATAGGGCAATTCTTCACATTAAGACAAGCAAACACGGAACAAGGCTTCAGTGTAAAGATATAAAGGTATTTATTTATAATGGCACATCTATAGAAAGCACTTTGGCACTAGCACGGCAAATACTTCAATTACAATTACTCTACGAAGAAAACAGATCAATCCCCCTAACAATAGTTCGACAAGTCTAGGTTCTACCAGCATCACTTATTTGCAGACAGAGGTGTATGCCTCATCCTAGATGGCACACTAGTATTTGTTAGGACGGGAGAGAAAAATAACCAGGTTACGAAATCAACACGGTCCCAATACTGAACGGACAAATGCAAGGCAAGAGGACAAGAACCACGATAGATTATAAAGTTCAGAGGCCAGGCCCACTCGGAGAGAGGTGAGGCGATATGTCCCAAAAGTATCTTAGTGGAAATGCGTTCGAGTCTTTGAAGCAAATTGTTATCGGCAGATTGGACCAGTTCAGAACAACACGGTAGAGAAAGCTTGGAGGCGACCCTATGGAGAGGCGAGGATTAAGACACCTCACTCTATCCGGCAACAAGGGAAGACAGGCGGACACAGTACCTTGATTGTGGAGTGACAGCTCCGGCGGGGGCAGTTGTTCCTGGTGGTGGATGCACGTCCGGTCTTTGCCAAGAGAAGAGAGGATCTCGTCGTCGAAGGAAAGTTGAAGATCGTTGCACCACCAGGGAAGAGACCAGCCGCGGAGTGCTCCATCACAAGGCACCACCTTTTGGTCGCAGTACAGGGGTAGTGGCTATCCGGTTGCCGAGGTGCTCTGCACGGGCAATTCGATCACTGCGTCCTGAGGCGAAGAAAAAGCAAAAGGGACTGGTTGTTCCCACCAGTCAGGAGAAGAGACTCTCCGGCAGGGAGATCTCTTCTGTCGTCGGGAAGTGGTGAGTCGGTTCAGCAGGGCTCCACCGGAGGTGTCGTTGTTTCAGGTCGGCTCAGCTTTACCCTCATTGGATTCTTAGGTCCTGTGGCGACTTCTAAAGATCCAGTCCCAAAAGCCCTGCTTTTATGCAGAAAACCCCCATTCATTCAGCCTAGCTGTCAATCAACACACGCTAAGTGGTGAGCGGGGAGGCTCACCACTTGGGCCAATCACACCAGAGTGCGACTGGAGTTGGCAAGGCAACTCGGTCCAGGGTGCCTAAACCCCCTCCCACACCCCTGTGGTAACCCAGACAGAATGGCACCACTTTGGAGGGTCTCTGTACAGAAGCCCGCCAAAAGTGGAACAAAGGGCTCGACCTTTGGTTTAGGAGTCACAGAGACGAACACAGACGCCATTTTAAAAACCGAGTTCTGGCAGAAAATACCATCCGATAGACTTATTTAAGATTAGTAGACCGGTGGTATGTTAGAGACTAACGAGAAAAAGTATCAATCTCCAACAATGGGAAGAATCCCATAGGGTTATATTCGGGGTCGAACATAACAAGTAGTTTCCACTGCCACCAGCCAAAACTCGACGAGGGGGGATGGGACAGTGCCCCCTCGAATAACAGACCCAGGAGTAATCGAAATACCCCTACAAGTACGTCCACAATAGGATGGTTTGTACTAGTTCTGTTAGTAAATTTAGGTCTAGTAAAGCCAATGGTGACTTTACATGCCCGGGGAGACAGTAGTCAGTCCCCGGGTATGGAGTCTAGGACGGAGGTCCGCTAGGACGCCCCAGTGTTACGGCACGTAGGGTGCGGTGTAACACACCTAGAAAAACATATGAGACCCTATGGAATAAAAGACCCCATAGCCCATAGAACACATTGACATTCAAAGGACTTACACATTCATGTCCAAGAGTGGGAGAAAAAGAGTCTCACTCTTGGCAGGATGGAAAAAACAAACTCCAGAAATCCAGCAAAGCTGCTGGGGGACTCACTAGGTTAGGAAATTCAGCCTAAACAGAGAATTCTCCCTAACACCCAGAACCCTGAGTCATCACAGCCGTAAAAGGACCCATGATAACCGCAACGGGAGACCCAGGTTAATTAACACAGAATGCGTCATTCAAAAGTCTATACTTCGAAGATCCGGAAGCATCAGAGAGTACAACAGAGGACTCAGGGCCTGAATAAAATGTAAGCCCTCCGACTGAAGCAACTAGTGAAACCAGAGAGTCCCCAGGCAGACCCCACAAAAGAGTTTGGAGACCTGCGAGGCTCATCAAGCAAATATGAACTCCGGCTTTCATGTTAAGCATGGGGGAGATGTTGTGACTGAATAAATAAACATGGCTCCTTTAAGGAAGGAGGCACGCCAGGGCGGGAGGAGGGCAGAAAGGGAGGGACAAGGGGGGAAGTTGAGCAGTAAAGACGATGTAAGAATAAAGGAAGGTTGAACCATTGAATGTCTCCTGTCCTCATGCCATGTGTGGATGATTTAAGGGTACGAGCGAGTCCAACAGTTTCCAATGTGTGCTTTGCGTATTCATGGATTGAAACGTGCATTCCAACCAAACCTGCACGAGGAATGCCCACAACATGCCCCCACGCAAAACAAAAATAGAGCCACAGACTAACCATTCCTCGTACCTCAGCGTCCACCATTGACTCAACACCCAGCACCCCTTTGAACCTGTGCAAGCTCCCCCGTATGTAACGGCTGTACACCTGAGAACGTGCGTGAGCCCCCCTGTAAGTAATGACAGCACTCCAGCTAATCTGTGCAATACGCCTCACAAGCAACAGATGCAGCCCTGCAAACCTGCACAAGCACTCCCAAAAGTAACGTCTGCATGCCTGTCAGTCTGCGGAGAGCCCACGTCAGTAACAGCTGCATTGCTGAGATCCTGTAAACCCTCCACCCTACTCCCTATGCACCAAAATAGCTGCCAACTACCTAGACTGTACAATAGTACCCTCAAGCAGAGATGCCAACCACCCGCCCCCCCAACCTCCAACACTACCTCCTGTCAGCCCCACAAGTCCTTGCACCACCTACCAGCCCCTTCACCTCTGACACCACCCAGAGGCAGTCCCACATGTCCTCACACCACCCACCAGCCCCCTTATCTCCGACATGACTCCAAAAAAGCCCCACAGGTCCACACACTTCCCCAAAGACCCCCTTGTCTCTGACATAACCCCCAGGCAACCCCACAAGTTCACACACCACCCACAGCCCCCTCCCCTCCGACAGCACCCTCAGGCAACCCCACTGGTCCTCACACCACCCACCAAAGCCCTGAACCTCCAAAACCACCGCCAGGCAGCCCCACAAATCCACACACCACCCACCAGCCCCCCTCACCCTCGACTACACCCCAGGCAGCCCCACCGGTCCACCCGCCACAGACCAGCCCCCCTCACCTCCGACATCAACCCCAGGCAGCCCCACCGGTCCACATGCCACCCACGAGCCCCCCTCACTTTCAACACCAATTCCAGACAAGCCCCACCAGTCCTCACACCACCCACCAGCCCCCCGAACCTCTGATGACACACCAGCCTGGCCCTGCCACATAACCCCAAAACAAGTACAATGTTGAGCAACAACTTACCTCACCGCCAATGCCCTGACACCAACATGAAGCACACTGGCCACATACCCACCCATAGTCAAACAAAATGGGGGCACTGATGCAGAACCCATGTCTGTAGCTCATCACAGGACTCCCTGGTGCATCACAGCCAGTGGAAAAGCAAAAGGACAGCAGAATTTAGCACCAGCAACAGATTGAAAGCACCTTCTACTTGTGACACAGTAAAGCTATGGAATTTAATGTGATGTATCATTTTGCCCATGTGCCATAGCAGCGGCCACATGTGCCGCACGTGAATGACCGAGGAGGATGCAAGGCAAGACATCACTGATAGGACAGAGTCACATGTAATGTGAGTGCATACTACCAAGCAATAATCAATGAATAAAGAGGCTCGGGAAGGAAAGATTAGCCCTCCAAGGCCTTGCCAACACGAGTTGAACAGTCATGTGTCGTGGTGATGCAGAGGAAGTCTGACAGTGTACAAGCCAAGCAGATGAGTGATGTGTGCAGCCTGATATAAACTATCTCATGTGATGATGAAGCATTCCAATCTCAGATGTGCAGCATGAGATGAGTTTGCCCACTGGCTGGTCCCTGATGTGTGTTAGTGGGTGTTCATGCATTGGAGGCAACCCCCCAACTGCACAATTGATGAATGTATGACACAAATCCACAGTAAGGCCCCCAACCCGTGTGACAGTCAAATGCATAACTAATACATAAGGAAATGAAACTAAACAAAATGCAGTACATGAACAAACAGACAACAGCTATGTGATAAACGAAGAGAAAACTGTATTAGCAATATGTACACTATGACAACAAACTACGTGGACGGGGGAAGTGTTCAAGGGTAAAACTGTAAAAGAAAATGCAAAAATCAAAACAACACAATGAACAAAATACATAGATAGCAGGCTCAATAGTCTCCCATGACATCCTTCATGGCAGTGTCACATTCATCGGCCTCGACTTAAAGGTGGGCAGCTGTCTTATCCTGGATGGCTTGCAGGCGCTCCCTCAACCTCCACACCTCCTCCTCTGTATCCCTGCAAGCCTCCTCCAGTATGGCAACACGCATCAGTATCCTACCTTCTATCACCTCTGCCCTTGCCCTAACAAACCATGCCATCCTCGCCCGCTGCCTCTACGCCATCAGCTGCATCCTAAAATTTATCCGGACGGAGAAAAATTCGCAAAAGTACTGAAGTTCCTTCTGCCAGGTGCTGTATGTTGCTGCCCCACTTGCCTCCTCGATGTTGATGGGCCCTGCAAGGATTGCCCCAGACCACTCCTATACTGCTGCTGCCTGGTCAAGCATACAATGTGCAAGCACCCCCGCCATCTGGATTTTGCACCATGGGGGGTACAGTACCAGCACTGTCCTGATGTGCTAGCTGTTCCACTGATGCCTGTTCCTGTGCAGGTGCCTGTTCGGGCACAGGGACCACAACCTCTGTACTTGCTGTGACTTCCATCGGAGGCAGGGATGTGTTGACCACAAGAATGGGCAGTGTGGATGGTATTGGAGTATAGGGGGCCGTGATGGAAAGTGGCAAGTAAGGCCACCCAGAGGACGACTGGGGCACAGAAGTGGCAGTGGAGGAGGGGGCAACTGAATGTGCCTGCGCACAGAGACCACCCGAGAGCAGCGCACCTGCCAGATGGCCCAGGTAGAGGGCCATCGATTTGTGATGCTGGAGTGCTCAGAATGCAAAGCTCTCTCATCATCGCGAATCAAGGATGTCTGCTGTGCAATCTCAGCCAGCAGGGCATGCATAATCTCAGGTGTGATCCCCATGGCCCAAAGGGGGGCACTGTTTGGGTGGAGGCATCCATGACAGTGGTCATTTCTGCATCAGATAGAGCAGCGACAGGAGGTGTGGCATCTCCCTCCACAGTGCACTGCACATCCACCTGTCGCTGGCCCAGGGGTACAGCCTGAACACCATCCTCGATGCCCCCACCAGGCCCTGTGCACTGGCCTTCACCTGCCTCCTCCTCCTCCACCACCACCTCCATCTCCTTGGAAGACTCCAGAGAGCCTACCTTCCTGGATGGCCCCTCCGTTGCTGCACCCTGGCCCAAAGCCACTGAGGACTCCCCCATCACAACAAACTCCTGAGCCACCCCCGCCAGAACTCCACTCGATGGAATTTGCACTCCACCAGCCAACTCACCCTCAGATGATGTGGACTCAACTCGGGCTGTCTGGGGTGTGCGCTTAGGTCTGGTGGTTCTGCCCCTGCCCTTATGCTCCACAGCGATGCCTCTGCCCTCTTCATGACCTGCAGCAACTGTTGAAAATTGTGACAAAAAAGCATTGACATCAATAACCGCTGTCAATGGATGTGTGCCATACACAACATAAACATGATTAATCAGGCAGCACGTTCCAACCATGAACTGACACACACACAATGCACACACACACACACACATGTACATGCTCAAACAAACTGCAATTCAAATGCTGCATGAGTGTAGTTTGAAGGGTCAATCACAGTCATGACACATGCATATGCCAACAAACTACATTCTACAGTGCCCAACAACACATCATCAAAAACATGCAACACCACCATACCAATGAACAACGAACACAAGAATCACATGCAGCCATGTGCATGGGAACATTACCAGAGAACCTGTCCTCACAAACTCAGTCACCAATGTGCACCTGCAAAAATATGACCAGCAAGCAAGCAACATGTAGCGGCACACATATTAGTGAACAAATTGCACATTTCAGGTGGCCAAGCATACAAATATTGTATGTACACACATACACTTATGTTACAAATTCAGTGCGATGAGAGATGACATCCCAGTACCGTAGACGTCAATGCATCAACTCCACATACGCATGCATCAATACGCATGTGCTACTATCAGCCGATATGCATGCATGGATGCACTGTCAGGTGTGCCACACATGGCCTCGTACATCATGCATGTCACTCACATGCCCAAAACATACCATGTCCACATCTGTTATGTCCAAACACTTGCTCCATGCTCACACACTGCACATGCAACATGCTACTAATGCACAATCTGCCAATACTCATGCACATGCCAGTATACAATGTATGATGCCTCAAATGGCTTGACTTGGCATGAGACAGCGATCAGCTGCATCTCACACCACACAGATGCCACAAACAGGATGTGGCATCTGAAAACATGCATGCCACCAATACTACTGTAGAGCATTGTCCCACATGTGTACTCACCAGCGGCATCCAGGTGACTTCTCCAGGCCAAAACTGGGAGTGGAGGTAAGGATAGAACCTCTCAAGTACCCACAACTCTAGCTGTGTGAACCAGTGGCAGCCTGCATGGTGCACCTCCATTGCCACCACCTTGGAATGGCTATGGGCCTTGAGGTCGACCATACGTTTCTGGACCCTGTTCCTGGGGCAGACTGCCACCTCCTCTGCATTGATTGCAGCAATGATATCGTCCCAGAATCTCAGCCTTGCGTCGTTGCCCAGATGTGTAGTTGGGTTGAAGAGGGCATTACAGGTGCCCATGACCCGATCCACTAGCATGCCAACTTTCATGGATGGAGTTGACGTTGGCAGACCCCTGCCTTGACGTGGGAGTGTTTCACTGCTCTGATGACATAGATGGGGCAGGCATGGCACTCCCACGGAAGGCATGGGCTTCCTGAGTTCAGGGTAGGTGCTGTGGAGCTTTGGTGGTGTTGGCAAAGGTGGAAGTTCTGCAAGTACAGAAGAGGTGGTTGCAGGCCCAACACAGGAGTTGAGGCAAAAGTGGGATAGGTGGTACACCAAGACAGTGCTGGTTGCAAGAAGGCCCTCACTCTTGAGCAGGCAGCAGCAGTATTGGAATGATTGAGGCAAAGCAGGGTTGGAGGAGTCTAATACAGCAGTACGTAGTCAGAAGGAATAGTGGTGTGCATCTTGCATTCACAGCAGCCGATAAAAGAGTAAAACACTTAACGTGTAAGTTGCGTCCTGAGTGTGGTGTTGCAGCGCACTTACAAGACATGCTTACGCAGCTCACAGCAATAACGGGGTGATATAAGGCACGGGACACACATCACTGTTTGTGTGTGTGAAGGTTACAATCCTGATGAGGTTTACAGATGTATTTTGGAGTGTTTTGCAATCCTTCCCTTCAGGTACCGCCTAGCACATTTCTTTGGGGGACCTGGGGGTTCCTATGTGCATATGTACATGTTTTTGTGAATTTTTCTAGGGCTACAATGTGTTGTATAAGCAATTTATGAATCCTTGGGTGCCTCTGTGTATCATGTCACACTTTTCTGACTTTACGGAAGCTTTACATGTATTGCATATGCAACTTTAAAGTTTCTGGGTTACTCTACATATCATGTGCAACTTTATTCACTTTTCGTAAGCTTTCCGGCTATCACATACACAATTATTGAGTCCCAGAGTGCCACTGTGTATCACATACCATTTTTTTTTCCTTTTTTCCTTTTGTGGTACATTGGAGCCTTGCTGGACTACACATCTACATTGCACATCGCTTAGACTGTTCCCTTACTCATTGTACCCAGGACAATAACTTGGTGTGCCTTCCATTCATCTCTTACACCTGTGACATGAGTGGAAAGGCCCCAAGAGGGAAAGGGAGCAGGCAGGGTTGGGTGGGGTACGTGGTGAGGATACATCTGCCCCAGCCCCAGTGGGTCGGGGATGTGGTATGGAGACATCTCTTTCCCAGCCCCAAGAGGATGTGGCAGGCCCCAGTCCACAGGTGGCCCGGAACCTGGATGCCAACGTGGTCCCAGACAGACAGGGGCAGCAACAACACCTTGTGCCACTGAGGCCAAGAAGGGACGCCCTGCACAGCAGGAAGAGGTTCCACCCCAAGACACGGAACAGGACACTGGACCACAGAGGAAGAAGTACTTCACTGATAAGGAGCTCCAGATCCTCATTGACTACATGACCGATCACCATCTTGACATGTGCCTGTATGCAGGGAGTAGCCATACACCCACACAATGGATGGTGCATTGGCAGGGGGTCAAGGGCCAGATCAACACCTTAGGTGTGGAGATGTGCAATGCTGAACAGGTTCAGAAGCGCTGGAATGATCTCACCTACATGTACTGTTGCCTGATATATTCTTACAGCGTGTTGCTCTACACTGCTAGACAGGTACATGTGGTAGATGTTGTGAAGGATTCTAACCAGGCGTCACGCACCGGATCAGGACTCTTGTCCTTAGCCTGGGATGTAGCTCTCAATTAGGATACTTTCTCTTTATTTTCTATGAATTTGAATTCAGCCGATACCTGACCCCTTCTCATACCCCCTTTTACAAATACTCCAAGTCACAATGGACCATGAACCAGGCCAGTGGGTGGGAATACAATATTTATTTTGATCTCAAAGGAAATCACCAATCTTTATATGGGGCAGCAATCACCAAATGGGGTGATAATTACAATGAAAACAACTGAAATACACGTGGGTAACCTTCTAAAAGAACATTTCCAAAGCACAAAGGAATAGGAGCACTTTTTCAATTAGGATAGATAGCACCCAAGTTAGGATTTCCTCCTACAATGTTCCCTCAACCCACAATTAGAAGCAGCAGGTAGTCAGGGATATGAGGAAGCAAACAGAATCAACATCCGACCTTCACTCATAAAATAAGAGGCAAAACATATTTTAAACCCCTTGCAATAGCCTAAAATGACACAAGGATTTTAACAAATAAATCATTATATGTGTGGTTAAATAATGATGTGCATATGTTTTATCACAGTATCAGGGATGTTATATCACTAGCAACTATAAGGTAAGGCATCACAAAAGGCATACAGTTCACAAAGCAGGTTGAAATTGAAAACACAGTGCAGTCAAATCAAACATGGAAAAGTTGAATTTTTCTCTTTTCAGCTTTAAATGTCAATCGGAATGTGTTTTTTAGGCTGGGTGATTGATGCACATCACAGGAATCCTATAGAGGTGAAAGAGTCACTATAGCTGAAGAATTAAATGAGATTTTCAAGGTGGAAGGAGGTTCAATTTTAGGAAAATAGAGCAGTTAAAAAGAGAAAATCAGTTTGGAAAGAAAAGAAAGGTTTTACTTAAGCTAGATTATCAATAAGATAACGCTGCCCATGAAACAGGTTAAACAGCTGCATTAAAACCTCATGCAAAGTGTCTCTTTCTGTGGAAATTAGTTAAATCATGCAAACTATGACTAAGGATATATGCAAGACAGAAAGAAATGGAAGAATTGCTCTACCACTAGAAAATCAAGGACAGGGTGCACAGAGAATTCTAACAGTCTTGAACAAGTTACCAAGGCAAGGATAGGATTACTTAGAGAGTAGAACAAAGACAAAGTATCAATATGGGTAGACTATGTGTGGCTATGGGATGGGGAAATACTCACAATCTGCACTGGAGTTTGGAATTTGGGACAGCCAACCGGGTTCTGGACTCAAAAGGTTCTGGTCACAGCAAGGTGGGTGCTCCTTACAGAAAACGGCTGGGCAAGTCTGGTCACTGAATGATGGCAAGGGTATAGCAGGCATGCTTGTAGCAGGCAAAAAGCTGGTTTGGTCACAGGATGCTCCCCTAAAAGGTACCACAGCTTTTCCCCTTTGTTATTTAGATTATAGTGGAATTTCTACATCAATGGCATTGCTGGGATAGGATCAGCTATGCTTTGGCCTTGCTAGGATAGGATCAGCTATGCTTTGCCCTTGCAGTAGAGTCTGGAATCTTGCAAAAGTGGATCTGGAATGTCAGGATACGCAGGCGCTGGAAATTCAGGAGAGAGTCTGTCTACAGTTCTGTTAGCCTCTCTTATTTATACGGCATGGTGACATCATCGGTTTATAAGATGGGGCAGGTTTAGGTTGGGCATGCCTCTAACAACTGGATTTGTCAGGGGTGATTGTTACCGCCTTGCTGTCAACCAGTTGGGTTTCAGGGGCATGATGTCAGATTCATGATGTGTGCTTTACAGTGCATAGGATCATCCCACAGTTATTTTTGCTAAAATGAGTCTTTAACATAAATTACACATTTGTACAGTTGTGGCACTTTAATAAATTACATAGGCATATTACATAGTTCACGCAGAGCATTGCAGTCCAATTCTTACATTTGTAGGACTTTGTTTCGTCCATCTAATTGTTTTTCACGGTTTTTCAATGAGATTACTTTACCTAAAATTCTATAACTTTATACATGTGTATATATAGTCATAAGGCATGTGAATATTTAATTTCAAAGTGGCATCATATACACTTTCCTCAGAATATCCAATTCTCTGCCATTTCTGTCCACAATATGCCAGTGAAGGCTAGCAGCAAAGCAGCGCAGCTTCTCACTTCGCTTCTTTAGTACACACAAGAACACACCCTGGCAGCCTTTCTCAGGGTGCTCCCTGTTCCCACTTGCCCAATGGTGCTTGGCAAAACAGTGCAGCCATCCTTTTGTAGCTGCAAAATGCAGTTTTAATGCAAGGCAGTGGTGCTCAAAGGAGCCAGCACAGCCATTTTGCTGTTAACTGCTGAAGTGCAGCTTGTTTATGGATGGGAATTCTGATGAGTGGGTCAATGTATCCCACAATGTTTATCAATAACATGATTTAGCAGAGTTGCATGGTCCATTGGTCAACTGCCCCTATGGGATGCCTTGTCATGATGCATATATGAGCTGTCTATCACCAAACCTTGTGATGTGCCCAGATTGAAGGTGCTAATTGCCCTCATATCACAGCCCCAAGTTACAGGCAAATTGTAGGTGATATGACACAAAATGTAGTAAGGTGCTATGCCATTTACTACATGGTGAACAATTTCTGATGGTGGGTTGTCATGCAGAGGTTGCCATCCATGCAATATGACAATCCAATAGCCATAGACGGCCCATGTGGAAGGTCATGGTCAGCATGAATATCAATGAGTGTGCCTGGCTGCATTCAATTCTGTGCATGGTAGTTGTCCAAACATATCAACCAACTTACATTTTGAGGAACCTGTCTGGTGTCTAAGGCCTTTATGTGTCTGTCAGTTGATACATGACGGAAACATACCTTGTCACTTCCATCATTGTGCTGGCCTGTCTGTTAACTCGTACATGCACACCTCCCCACACCTGTGTCATCTGTCTGATAAGGTCAGACAAGGCAGCTACACCACACACCCAGACGTGGCCTGATGGCTCTGTTGCAGCATGTCTAATATGATAGGTATTTGATGCGGTGCTCGTTCACAGTCTGAGCATGCACAGCCATGAACTCTTGACCCAACATTGTGGCATGATGTGCATATGCATTGCAAATGAGAACACCTATACCGGAGGCATTGCTGTAGGGATTTGCACATACATGCCACTTATTGCCTTGCATGACTTTCATTGGTATGTCCAGGTACTGTGGCTCGGGATATGTTCTATGCGCTCCCTGTTTGCACATACACATCCTTCCCACCAGCATGGTTGGAGCGTGAGGAACAGGGCAGGGTCATGCCACTGTAATGCGAATGACACATAACTCCCAACCAAGCCTCACTCGCTGACTCCCCCTCATCCTCTCTCATACATTACTGCCCGTCTGCTATACAGGCATGGTGAACTGCTACCAATCTCTGGCTCAGTGCCAGTGGCAGAGGGAGCTGACACATTGGGACCTCTGTTCCCTATTTCCCTCCCACACTCTGGCCACACTCCATGGGCCCACTCCCCTCACCCTCTTGTTGGTCAATGGACCGTGTTATCATATTTGAATCCTCTATCATTCTCCCTTCACATCTCAGACCTTGCCTAGAAGGCCCACTTTCAGCTGTACCTCCTCAGAGGAATTTTCCCTTTCTTCACCTTCCCCCAGGACCTCTCCAGTTCTCTGTTCCAGGGGTGTTGCTAGATTTGGAAAAGATCAGGGACTAAGTTAATATCGGGACTGGTGGGACTCGGGGCTAGCTAGCATTTTGGTTGTAACCCTGGAGCGTCTATTTGGGGCTACAACCAATAGACTCGGGGCTATAGCCCCTTTAGCCCCCCCTAGCAACGCCTCTGCTCTGTTCCAATCCTGATTTGTGTGTCATGTGTTGACCGTGGTGGTGTCTGTGGATATGGGTGGCTGACTGTTGCCATGTAATGTCCTTCAGCATTACAATGTCATATGTGAAATACTTTTCCCTGTATGTGTGGTGATATGACATATGCATGGACTTGTTTATGCCACTTTTGTACTTCAATGTGTCCACTGATGACATGGACAGGACCAAGAAAGGGGCGGGGGTGCCACTAGTCAGCAAATGCCATGCATCCGTTGCTTACGGCTCATAGGGTTGGAATGCACAATGGCTGATGCCTGCATGTACTGCCATTTGTTGTTTGAGTGCACTTTGATGCACATGTGCATTTGTGTCTCAGTGCACATGGCTCAATATGTCTTTCTCTGTCCATGTGCAGGTGAGGATGCATCAGATGCACAGGAGGAGGAGGAGGAAGAAGAGTTAGTTGTGCATCAGACCACCAGTGAAAGACGTGGTGTTGTATACCATGAGAACCCACGTGTGCCCCAGACATCCTCTGTTGTGCTGTAGACTCTTCGAACTAACTGATTTGGCTTTGATGCTGAACCAGATGTGTATGCGTCAAAGAGGCCAAAGGATGTGCCCAAAGGGCCGATCAGATGGGGCCAATAATTCTGCAGTGGTGCAGTTGGCTTCAGAAAACCAGTCATTGGTGGGCCCCCCTGTCTGCAGTGGTTACGGCTGCAAAGCCACCCTCCAATGAACTGCAATCAAGTCCTGGGGCTGATGTCCAAGGCAGGGTTGCAGACCTGCAGCTAATGACAGGGACACCACAGCAACGGGCATGGTTCCATTGCCCAGGTAGAGCATGCAGATGCTCAGACACCCAGAGAGTCCCTGAGGCTTGAGAAGCAGACAGGCCATGATAACTGCAATCCGTGACAAACTCTCACCAAAAGGACACTGACCCATGAGGACCTGGATGCCTTTCAGCAACTCAATGCATCATGGATGAGTGCACATACAGACTCTGAGCCATCCTTGAGGACATGCACCGCCCTTACTGTCCTGGTGAAGACCAGGCTTTGGTACTGTGTGGTAGGGCTCCAACACCACAATCACCTGCAGATCAACCACAGGATGGGTCCCAACACAGACCAGCCTCCTGGTCCAACGTTGCAGTGAGGTCTGTGAGCCCATGGAGGGGATGTATTTTTTTTTTTTTTTTTTTTTTCCACTTGTGTGGCTATTGACATGCAATCTCCTCCTCCCCCCTCCGGGATGCACTGCCCCCCTCCCCAGTCCTGGATGGACTTTTTTTTCTTTTGGGCATGACCGGTGTGGGCTTTTTTCTTTTATTTTTGCCCCCTTGATTTGGCATGCACACTTTGTTCTTGTTTTTCAATACCCCGTACCATGATGGTGGCATGTGTTTATATTTTTCCTTTCCAAGGTGGACTCTTTTTCTTTTATATTTTTACCCTTGAGATGTGCTGTTGCCCCCTCAAAGGCATGATGAATGCAGTTGGGGATATGCAGCAATGCACAGTGGTGTCAACTGCCATGGCTGCTTTGAGGTTGACAGGATAGGATGTGCAGGTAACAATGGGTTGAGGGAATATTAACACATATGTGCTCTATGCATGATTGTCAACTATGGCTGGTGTAATGCAATGTTCCATGTTGATGCAGTGATCCTGATTCATCAGGTGACTTCACTCCATGGGAGGGCCACCCTGCACAATTTCACGTCAATAGTCCCCATGCCCTCTGTCAGACACTGGCCCTCCTTTCACGAATTTGGAGGTATGGTTCCCGGTGGAGTTAATGAGGAATCACATCATGCCAGCTCTGTCAGCAGGTAGGAATGTGCACTGTCCCTTATGTTGTGCAATACTATTGGTCCCCATTTTCTTTGCACCCATGACACATTTCTACTAGCTGATGGGGTAATCCTGAGTCATGGTAAATGTCTGTCCAGATGTGTGTCTGTCCACACGCAAGTGTGTGTATGTGCAGTTACACTTTTGTGCAGTTGCAAAGCTTTGGTGGAAACACTTTCACAATTGATGCAATTAATTGAAGTGATTGGGCAGCACTTGTCGTGTCACACTTTAGCTAATGACAGTATTTCCTTCATTCTTGATTTTCATACTATGTGATGGCATGCATTCTCTGTGCATCTGAACTCTTAGTATTTTGGTTCGACAACACTTGCATCACTAACCGGGATGAAATCTCCTTACTGACATCCTTTTAGTCTCCCAGGCCTCATGTTTCCTACCGGGCCCTGCAGGTGCTCCCTGTGCACAATACTCTTTGTCACTTGCCTGTGCCACTTTCCACTCTACACCCTTGTCCACTTACATGACCTGCCCTGCCACAGTTCCACATGTACCACATCCGTCCATTGTCAGGACTCCTCATCCTCAACTGTACCGCTTCATGACGTAGCCTCTGGTGACACAATTCTGGGGCATTTCCATACATTGACTCAACAGGGCAGGTCTCTCACACTTGTACGTAGAGAGGTACAGATATGCTCATGTGCACTCCTGACAGACTGCTTCTGTATTACCCAATCCAGTCCCTTTTTGTACATTGCTTGTTTCTGTTGGTTATCTACACTGTGTGATGCATGATTAGTTTGTTTTACATTCCTTGTTCATCTCACCCGGCACTGTCATTGAGTGCACATTGCGTGTGCACATTTTGGGTACATGCATGTGTCACATCCTCCACTACCCACAGCTTGTCTTCATCTGTTCTGCTCGTGTGAGTTTAGGGCACCCTGGAAAAAATGCACACTTAATGGGACAATCTCACTAAGGATGTGTGGTTTGTGGGGGGGTGAGTGAACAGTTGCATGTTGTCCTGAGTTCCATTTACAGTAGTTTCCAACAGGGAGAAATGCTGTTGGTGTAGGGTACGGGAATGTGGTTATAGGCACTTCTTTGCTGGGATTTAGCGTGCATGGGTCTTTTTTTGCTTTGCATGACATGGTGGGTTTTGCCGGTGGCTTATCTGATGTAGAGCTGCTGATTGACCTATCACATATGCCCATTATTTACCAGTCTGCCCTTCTTTGTCACCCATTTAAGTCCTTCATGGCCCACTACATGTGGTACTTTTCCATTTATGTCCCTTACATGCTCTCCGGCCATGCTACTTCTTGCAAACGTGTTCATGTCTCTGTCTTCCTCTCTTGGACAACTTTTCTCTGTCCTCACCCATTGTGAAGTAAGACATATCCATTGTCTTTTCCCCACCAGCCAGACTCCTCCTTGCAGTGCTTTCACCCATATCTCTCTCTCTCTCTCTCTCTCTCTCTCTCTCTCTCTCTCTCTCTCTCTCTCTCTCTCTCTCTCTCTCTCTCTCTCTGTTTCTCTCTCTTGCTCCATTCCACTGCTAGGCAATCGACACTCTGTGTCCTGTCTCCCTCTTGCACTCTGTCATCCTTTGACACTGGGTGGTTGATGCCTATTTTCTTGTTCCATACATAAGTTGTCATGTATGTCCAATATCTTTATGTTGGTGCAATGTATGTATTTGCGATTTGTAAGCCAAGTCTGCTGTGTGGATAAGTAAATGGCACTCAGGGTGTCACTTGTGTTTTAGTTTGTGACAGAGAGTCTGTCACTGCGTATGGTCTTTTTGTTTTACCTGTATTGAGGTGAACGAGTCCAGCTTCATGTGTGCATGTGACACATGGTGATGGTAGTCTGGTGTGTCTATGCATGCTGTTTCTCAAGAGGGTGGCAGGCCCTGCCATTTGTGTGCTGTGACACATGCTGATAGTAGTGATGGTGTTTCCTTGTACTTTTCACATGTGTCTAGCTTGCAAAGTGGTATCCCATACACAGATGTTTTAATAGTCATGTCTACCCATGCAGGCAGTCCAATGTTGGTACTTCTTCCACTTCTGCGGATGGTGTGCCAAGTCAAATCCACAGACATAACAGCATTGCTGGCCATTTTTGGGATGCCATGTCCTCCACAGACACCAGGCACACACTATTGGCCAGGGGCTTCTGTTTGCCATGGTGAACATGTATGGTGTATTGTACACCAGCAGATTTTATTAAGCCTGTTGACGCTACTTAGTGCATCTCAATGCTCCCTTCAGTTCAAAGGACATTTGACCCAATTCATTTCAGTCCTAGTGAAGTCTACCTTCCCTTCTACGTTCCTGTTGCCTGCTCCCTTTTATGTGTCAGTATCCTTGGCCTCTGTTTCTCATTGCTTTCTCATGTCTGCTTGTGTGCTTCATGTCAGTTGCCTCAGTACCCTACCTTCCAGTATGACAGCTGCCCCTGTGAAGTGCTGTCTTCTACCAGACCCTGTCATCTGTGCAATTGGTGATATTTTTCAATCACATTTTCTTGGAATTTGCATCATCTGCTCCCAAGCCAGTGTTTACTGCACTGGACCAGTGCCACGTTAATCAGGGGATGCCATATTATGGCATTGGGAGTACTTACAGGGTGATCCTGTTTACCATCCTCTCAGTGGTCTCTTTATGGGGGTCCTCTCAGTGTCATACTGACTGTGGCCAGATGCAAGTGTTCAGAATGTCCCATCACCATGATAATGGGTAAGTGTTACATGTTGCTTCACAGCATCACACTTGGGGGTCAGGCAGTGTAGGTGTTGTGGGTCGATAAGGTGCCACTGTGTGGTGTGTTCATGTTCCATTTGCATGAGGTGGGTGGATCTGGCTGCATGGGTGCCAGGATTTTTGCATTTGGTGCATGTCAATAAATTCTAACTGCAGTAGACAGACTTCTCCGTAATTCTGTGTCCACCAATTATGATGAGTCTAGTCCAGGATTTAGTTACTCTATTGTCAGCACTGAGACCTTTATGACCTTGTTCATCTGTGTTTTTTGTTATTATTGTACCTACCCGGGCAGAGCAAGGCATTAACCAGGCACCCCGATAAATATTAGTTGTCAATCGGGGGCGACATGCATGTTTGGGTGCATGGATGTGTTGTTGCCTGCCCTTACATTGTTTTGTATTTCTCTCCAGAGGCATTCTGCATGGGAAGATGGTTGCTGCGATTGAAGGGGAGGTTGCTGCTATATGATATGATATGATATGATATGGTATTTGTAACGCGCCTATACACAGGTGTTTCAAGGCGCGACGAGGCAGGGAGGGGAGGAACAAGGGGAGACAAAACAAACGATCCTACTAGGCCAGGTGTCATTCAGATCGCGCAAGTGCAGGGGTGGGGGAGGGGGGAAAAGTGCAAGGGGAAGGGGAGGGGGGGAAGTGCAGTAAAGGTAAGTGGCGTAAGTAATAAATAAAAAAGGGCCAGCTAGTGGCAAGTGCAAGGTAAGTGCAGAGCAAGTGCTGGGGAAGGGGGGGCTGTAGGGATACAGAGACAGTCCCGTAGCGCAGAGGGGTTCCAGGGGATCAGTGACTGGGACCAGGACCGAAGGCAGTTTAGAGTGGTCCAGTTGCAGGATCAGTGCAGTTTAGTGAAGAATTAATTAGCTGTTCAGCAGGGGAGAGGGAGAGAGAAAGCAGAAGCAAAGAGGACGGTTTTGAGGTGCTTCCGGAACCGGAGGTGGTTCTCCTCAAGTTTCAGGGAGGCAGGAAGGCTGTTCCAGAGGGAGGCCCCTGCCACGGAGAGAGATCTACCCCCAGCTCGTTGCTTCGAGAAGCGGCTGACCATGAGGGAGTTGGAGGCGGATGAGCGAAGGGCTCGGGGAGGAAGATATTTGGGAAGAGAGAGTTGAAGGTATTTAGGACCCAGGCCCCAGAAGGCCTTGTGGACAATGCAGAGGGTTTTGAACTTTATCCTCGCAGCCACTGGGAGCCAGTGTAGAGATTTCAGTCCTGGAGAGATACGGTCCCTGGGCTTGAGGCCAAGGACAAGTCTCGCAGTTCTGTTCTGGATGAGTTGCAGAGGGGGGAGAGTGGAGGCAGGCAGATTAAGATAGAGGCTGTTACAGTAATCCAGCTTCGAGAGAACCAGGGCTCGAGAGACAGTGAGCTTCTGGGGGAAGGAGAGGAAGGGAAGAATACCTCTGAGGAGGTGCAGCTGGTAGTGTGACCTCTTGGCGACGTCAGAAATATGAGGAGAGAAGGAGAGTGTGGAGTCGAAGATGACCCCAAGGTTTTTTGCCTTGCAGGTAGGAGCAGGGAGGGGGCCAAGGGAGGCAGGCCAGAGAGCTGCAGGGAAGGAGGGAGTGGGAGTACCGATGAGTAGAATCTCAGTCTTACTGGCATTAAGGCAGAGGTCATTGGTGGCACACCATTCTTGGATAGCAGACAGACAGTCAGAGATGAGGGAAGGAGAGGGGGAGGCTGAGGGTAGCCTGAAAATGAGCTGGGTATCGTCTGCATAGCACTGGAAATTAGGGCAGAGAGCGGCGATGCGGTGGGCAAGGAGAGCCAGATACTGGTTGAACAGCCAGGGAGAGAGATTAGATCCCTGGGGGACACCACAGGTGGAGAAAAAGATGTCGGAGAGGAAGAACCCCAGTTGGACCTGGGAGGGTCGATTTGAAAGGAAAGAGGTCAGCCACGCCAGAGCCAGACCAGTGATACCCAGGTTTTCCCGGAGACGGTTGAGCAGGATGGCATGGTTGACAGTGTCAAAGGCAGAGGAGAGATCGAGCAGAATGAGAACACACGGAGTGTTGGAATCGAGGTTCCGGAGCAGGTCTTCACGGATGTTCAGAAGAGCAGTTTCCGTGCTTCTGGCAGCTCTGAAGCCAGATTGATGGTCATGAAGACTACCAACAGATTCAGCATGGAGGTTAAGCTGGGAGATGGCCAGTTTCTCCAGGAGCTTGCCCAGGAAGGGAGTGATGGAGATAGGGCGATAGTTAGCCGGGCAGGAGGGGTCGGAAGAGGGTTTCTTGAGAAGAGGGTGCACAAGGGAGTGCTTGAGGGGGGAAGGGAAGACTCCAGAGGCGAAGGAGTGGTTGCAAAAGTCAGCCAGGGCAGGAGCCAGGGAGTCGATGTGGTCCTTGATAGTTTTGGAGGAACAGGGGTGAACCTGTTTAGACGAGACTTTCATTGATCGGACTTGTCTGGAAACCTCGTCAGCAGAGAAGGGTGGAAAGGCAGAGAAAGAGGGAGGAGGGTTGACCGCAGAAGGGCCAGAGGAAGAGCCGGGTAGGGAGGGAGGGAGGTGAGAGGAGGAGAGCGAGGACAGGATGTCCTGAGTTTTAGAGATGAAGTGAGAGGCCAGTGCAGTGCAGAGGGCCTGGGAGGGGACAGGAGAGGTAGAGACTGCAACAGGGTTGGCCAGCTCCTTGCAGATTTTAAAGAGTTCGGCGGAGTTGTTTGATGCCGCAGAGATGCGGGCTTGGATAAGGGCTCTCTTCTTGGTGAGAACGGAGAGCCGGTACTGCCTTTGAAGCAGGCGGCAGGCCAGTTTGTCAGAGGATGAACATGAAGCACGCCATTTCCTCTCAGCAACCCTGCACTTGCGTTTTAGGGTGACGAGATCCGAGTCATACCAGGAGTTACATTTGGCTTTGGGCTTCAGGCGGATTCTCATGACGGGGGCAAGGATATCAAGAGTAGCAGATATAGCAGAGTGGAGCATGGAGAGGGCTGTGTCAGGGTGGGAGTCAGCCGAAGGGGCAGGGGGGGGGAGAGAAGGTAGCAGCAAAAGCCTCAACTGACACACGCTTCATGGGTCGGATGACCGAGAAGGTGGGTGGCAGTGAAGAGGGTGGCTTTGCCTGAGGGGTAGGGAGGGTGAGGTGGGAGGATAGGAGAAAGTGATCGCTCCAGGAGAGAGGAGTGGAGAGAGGGACGGAGAGGGGAAGGTCAGAGGAGATCAGAGCATCAAGAGTGTGCCCAGCAGAGTGAGTAGGCCGAGACGGGAGAATAGAGAGTGAGAGAGAGTCGCAGAGGTCACGAAAGAGACAAGTGGGGGGACTGGAGGCATCAAGGTGGATGTTGAAGTCGCCAAGAAGGAGGAGTTGAGTGGTTGAGGACAGGAGTGAGGAGGAGAGGTCAGCCCACTCAGAGAGGAAGGAGGAAATTTGACCAGGTGGCCGATAGATAGTAGCCACGGTAAGGGAATGGCTAGGAGAGAGAGAGAGTCGGCAGACAAGACATTCAAAAGAGGAGTAGGTCTGAGTGGGAGTGACAGTGGCAGGAATCCACTCAGCGAAGATAAGGGCAACACCACCCCCTGCACGGTTAGGCCTGGGCATGGAGAGGATCTTGTAACCGTCAGGTAGGAGTGTGTCAAAGCTGGTGGCAGAGCAGGCTGTGAACCAAGTCTCAGTGAGACAGAGGACGTCGAGGTCCAGTTCCTCAAGAAGGTGACAGATATCGGAGGAGTGCTTGATGGCAGAGCGAATGTTTAGAGTGGCAATGTGGAGAAGGCTGCCATCCTTGAAGAACTTCCGGGGAGGGGTACAGATCAGAGGTACGCCCTGCGGAGGTATTGAGGAAGGAGGTGAAGAAGGAGCACGAGAGGGGGCAGGGAGGGAGGGTAGAGGCAAGGTAGCCAAGGATAGAGGAGGGGGGACAGCAGGAGAGGGGAGGAAGTTGATGAGGTGTGGGAAGCGTCTATCGAAGAGGTGAAGGTTGGCCTGGGGGCCTTGGACCAAGATGGTCCCATTAGCGTAGACATTAATGATGGCCTTAGAGGAGCGGAAGGGGGCCAATAGGACATCCCAACGGGTGCCACCATTAATGGGAGAGGAGGAGAAAGGAGAGAGCACAGAGACCATATGAAGGGTCCATAGGTTGGGCGAAGGCACGAAAAAGAGGATGTCAGTGAGAGTTTCCTTAGAGCAGGCATTAGTGTAGGTGTCAGCGATAGGGAGGCCTGGGTTGGAGACCAGGATGTCCTTTTTAAACTTTTTCCTACCAGATTTAGTGAGGAGAGCAGGATAGTCGATGGAGAAGCAGTTAGAGAAGATAGGTGAGACAGAGAGCACCATGGAGTAGGGGGGGGGGGAGACAGACGAAACGAGAGCACGCAGACAGGAAGTGAGCGGCAAGCACACGTTACCACAATTAGAGCAAACAAACAGTAAAGCGTATTAGGTACCGGGCCACCTAAATCTGAGAATCCTGCGAGGGGAGAAAAAGCACCCTAGTATGCCACAGTTCAGAGCAAACAGTAAAGCGTATTAGGTACCGGGCCACCTAAATTTGAGAATCTTGCGAGGGGAGAAAAAGCACCCTAGTATGCCACAGTTCAGAGCAAACAGTAAAGCGTATTAGGTACCGGGCCACCTAAATTTGAGAATCCTGCGAGGGGAGAAATAGCACCATAGTTTACCTCAACTGTGTGTACGGTGAGGCAAGGCCCCGTGTGCGGATGTAACCAGGAGTGGAGGGGTGGGCCGGGGAGCAGGAACAGGTGGAACTGGCGACTGGCGTCCCCTGCGGACACCTGCAGACACACAGGGAGCCGCACTATAGGAGTCACCCTTGGCCTGGGGCCCTTAGCCGCGGGGGCTGCCGGGCAGAGGGCTGCCCAGGAGGGGGGAGGTTATAGGCAGAGGGAGAGGAAGGGGGGGGTGTGGGTAAAGGACACAGCATCAGGGTTCTTTGGTTTCCAGGCTGACAGAAGGGGACATTCATGAATTGCACAGTCCAGCTGGTGCAGGCTCACAAGGGATAAAGTGAGAAGTGCATATTTCTTGCAGTGCACTTGCCATTTTCTTGATCTGCATGGCTGCTTTGATATGACTGTGTATTGTAAGCACAATTGTTGTCAGGGAATGGGTCGGCCACTCAACCTGTTTACTGTTGTGTAACACGCATCGTAGGTCCATGGCTGTTCTCACATGTCTTTGTTGTTTGTATCCATTTTGTGCTATTGTGGTTTCATGTTTGTGGTTTGGTGAACACGTGCAAAAAAGCTGTTGTCCATGTGACGGTGGTCAGGGACTTTGTTGTTTGTGCTGTGTGGTTTTGGTTGTACTACATGGACACTGTTGGTCCAAGTTGCTATGACTGTGTTGGTGATTTATGCACAGCCATACAGATTCAGGGAATGATTCACAGAGTGTTTCCCTGTGGGATTGCGCCATTATTTGACACTTCTTTGAATCAGGCCCTTCGGGTGTGTCAACCACTTTTTCTCACTTACAAATTGGCTCATACTCAGTGGTAATTTTAATAAGTGGTGCAGAATATCCCTATTCACAGAATGTATCTAAAATGTGGACTCTTCAGACTGTGCTTTCATGCTCACAGCAACATGGATAGGTTTGAGTCTGTAGTGCACATAGTCTCACAGGTGTACAATAGTATCTGGAGTGGCTGATTAGAATTAGTGAACATTTTGCTTTTGATGGCCATGAATGACTAGATGTTAAAAATTGAATGTTGCCAAGTTGATGCATTTTTCTGTTTCCAGCATTTTATTACTTAGATATGTATTTTTGAAATGTGTACATTTTTTTCTGACTCTAGAATCATTTTACTCCCAACTTTGCAAGTCTCCTACAAGTCTTTTCTGGGGCTCTTTTTGTGCATGTTTCTTTATGTCTAATGGATGCACACAATTTTGCCCTCACAGAGTCACATTCTCAGGGTGTTGTTGTGGGCACGGAGGATAGGCCCCAATTCATAATTGAATGAAACTCAGGATGTGGCCTTAGTGTGTGTGCTCCACAGGGGCTGTTTTTTTTTTGTGAAGTATGATTGCACCAGCTGGGTGTGTGCAGCCTCTTCACGTGCCCTTTGGCAAACTATGGGCAAGGGTGGTGCCTGTTGGTGCGGGCAGTGTCCCACCTGCATTTACACTGGTACACCATGCCGTGTGTCAACATTGTGCAGTGCACATGCAGCCTCAATGATTCTAAATACTAGCGGTGGTGCTTATAGCAACACGCCACCTGAGTAGTCAAGGTAGCAGAATTGTGACTTCAGCACTCCGAATGTGCGCTCCACTAATCATGTGCCATATTGTATCTCACCTCAGCTGGTGTTATGGGACTCCAGATTGGTATTATCATGAATGTTGACAGCGGGTCTGCACTGTCCCCTATAAATGTGAACATGGTTGTTATTGTCATTTATTGTCAGGGTCTATTGTTTAGTGTGTCACATGCATGCATGTGTGTGGCCGTTTATGCTCACTAATAAACTGTGCATTGCCATGTTTTCAAGATGCCAGAGCCCCGTGCAGTGCTGACTGGCGTAATATGTAGCTGTCATGTGTGCTGCCCGGGATATTGGCCTACACTTCCATAATGACTCCATGGGCATCACACACTACCTGCACAGTGCTTTTGATTCTGGTAGAGGTGCTCAGTCATTCGGGGGTGGGGTGGTGTAGTGCAACATGTGTGCAATCAATTGCTCCTAGTACATGGGGGAAGAGTGCTATTGCATAGAATTCCTGGATCACTGTTTGCCTTTCTGCCAGTGTTCAGAACATATATATGAGCCTGCACACATATGAATGTGCTGTTTTGCAGAACAATACCTTTTATAGATCTCAGGATTGGGTGGTGTATGATATCCCACCAACTATTGCAGTGGTTCGCTGGAAGGGCCCAGTTGCAATGAAAATGAGTGCAGTCTGCACTTTATCTAAGGGGGGGAAGGGCCTGGGAGCAGATGGTGGGTGTCATCTTTCCACTCCCTGATGAGGTCTAGAATTATATGGGGGGGAAGCTGTACCTGGCATATACCTGGTCATCCGGCATCCCATACAGTGTGGTGCGTGCTGTGAAGATACGGGCCCTGGGCATCCTCCTCCTCCTTCAGTGTCTGTGCACGATTGCTCAGATGATTGCTGGGTTCCTTGTGGCTGTAGACGTTGGTCTATGCACGTTGAAGTTTACGTCTGTTGTCATCATGTGGTAGATGGATTGCAGTGTTTGCGTGTGCTTTTTAGCGATGTGACATTCCACATTGAAATCCATGAATGCGGTTGAATATGCATTGGAACGGGCATGCGATTGCTTAGCCATGGACTGTCCCTTAACAGGCCCACATTTTCATGTGTTCTTCCTCATTCTGCATATTCCACTCCCTATTTGCGTCGCTGTGTAGGCCTTGGACACACTCTGCTTGGAATCTCGCGCAATGCGCTTGACCACTGACAGAGATGCGCTGGTCCTGTGCCAACTCCACGTAAGACCCGGAAAATTCCTGCACAGTCGATTCAATGAATTGACAAACAGGGTTTTGCAGGCAGAATGGCAGGCAAAGTCCCAATTTTCAACACAATAAATTCCAAGCACCACAGCCAATGTGTATTTTGGATGTGTGGGAAGAGCATCAAGTGCTATGATAAAACTGCAAAACATGTGTGACCTTTATCAGACACTTGTATTTACCTTTTGCACTCCACAGATGGAATGTGATACGGTCCAGTTTCCCAATTCAACCAGAGGTAAAAGTCCAAAAACATTCTGATAACTCTATTTACAAGATAGGCCACCAAACACACTCCATATACGCTGGAAATGTATATTGTTCCTTTCTGGCTGGGAGGTAAGAGAGTTAAATTATTTTAGAGCAAGTGTGTGGCAAAGATGGAGGAGAGATGAAGCATAGCCCACGTCAGGGTGGCCATCTCCTTGGGTTTGAGCCAAATGATTTAGTTTTGGACTGATCGTACTGGGTCAGAGAACACCAGGGGCCAGATTACAGAAACTTTGCACCAGTGCAAGGTCAAAGTTGCACCCTATTGTCAGTGGGGCAATGTTTGCCCTAGTGCAAAAAACGTTGGGGCCATGTTAGAAAACATTCTCTACATGTCAAGTGCAATTTTGTATGTTATAAAGGACTAGGGACAACATGTCCATAGTGCATGAAACATGACCTTTCAATGCATTGTTGCATCAGGGCAAAGTTTTCGCTGGTGCCAATACTAGGGCAAACTTTACCCTAGTGAAAACATTTATTGCAAGTGCATGTGTGTTGCTCTAAGGCAATTTTTAGTGCTTATACCATATACAATTGCACTTGTCATGGTACAATTAGTTTCTAATTTGGCCAAAATGTTTTTTGCACTGGGTCACACTTTGACCACTGCTAAAATGTTAAAAGTTTGAATTTGCACCAGTGTAACATTTCTGTAATCGGGCCTCTGATCTGTAAGGAACTTAATTGGTGGGATGAGTACAGGGCAGACTTGGTCCTGTTACAAAGGATGTTTAATTGCAAAATTACATCAGTGTGTGCGAGTGAGGAGCCACATCAGAGTAGGCACTGCTTGTAATCATGTTGCATCTTGTCAACATTGCTAGACTCGCTCCACTGTTAAACTCAGTCTACCAACGCCACCATTATGAACTAATGTCTAGCCATAACCTCCTGTGATGCTCCACCTCAGTAATGCATAGTGTAGATATGTTTGTTGCTTTTCCTTCCTTGGAATCAGAGGCACATCACGTGAGCTTATTATAAATGGTCTGCCAATGGTTCCCATATTTTAAAAATCAAAGTCATTGCAGGGTCACCCAATGTTCACAGTCTACCAACTTGCTAATACTCCCTTCTTGCTTCCTTAGAATCTGGGTAATTGAAGAGTTGGTAACTTAATTTTTTAAAATAATGTATTCATCATAATTTCAGGAAAAAGCGATAGACAACAACTTTATAAAAATATGCTAACACAAGCCAAGACAAAAACAACAGGTGCAGAGAGATCCACAAGAATACAGAATGAAAAGCCATGGTGGTAAGTGATCCAATCCAAACAAGGCCTACATCAGAACAAATATAATATGCAGGGCACCAAGAAACAGAACATGCTCAAAAATTCAAAGAAGTTAGATCCTTAGAAACTGGCCATTGCTGCTGAAGTTTGGGTTTCCCATGGTATGTCCCATAAACACAGGCAGGCTTTTGGTGAGCATGAGGAGGGGAAAAAGCAGAATGAGAACGAGGGTGGGAATCTTGATAAATCTTTTTCCTGAAAAGGCCCTCAAAAAGGTCAACTAAGGATAGTAGGCCACATGAACATGAAAAGGGTAGTGGGACTGCTCATCCAAAGTATGGAAGTGGACACTCTAAGCCTACGTACATACAAAGGAACAGTGGATCTTGACTAGCCTGCGGAGCTAGTTACCATGTGAAGGGGGAACCATGATGCAAGGGTAAGACCTTGGGGGTTCACTCTGTTAATATGGCACTATCTTATGAAGAGGAAGAAATTATTCTAGTGGTATCTTTCCCTTCACATTCCTTGCCCAGTGGTGAAGGGTCTTAAGTAGCTTTAGCTTCCTTGGAAACCTAGGGTTCTAGCATTGCTGGAACTCATGCTGCCATACCTGTTTATTCCCAAATTATTTTCTTGAGGATGGTTTCCAGGTCGATGATGTAAGTACCTCTACTGTTAGCAACACTGGACCCAGTCCATCTTTGGTGGATTCCACAATGGTAAAGTGAGAGGCTCTGACCAAAGCTCCTCTGGTGACTACCCAGTTGACTGGTGGTCTCTCTCTCAACCTCAAAGAAATGCTTGTCACTTTAGCTGTCAGAAGAGAAGTAGATAAGACAACTGTCAGTGCAAGGAGGATAGTTCCTAGAAATGTTCTGTCAGAAATGAAACTCCAAAGCTTGGGTCCTGAGAGAAACACTGGAGACCATTCAAGCACATGGTCTTAAAACCAGGCTGCCTTATCCAAGTCTATAGGCCAGCCTAAGTCAAAGGGAAGGATAAAAGAGAAAGGAAACATCAAGGGAGAGGAAAAGATAATATTCCACCTGCCATACCTATAACTGAGGCTGAGGTAGATGGCCAAATCCCTGAACCTGATCAGGAAGAGGGATTGTCAGAAACTCCCGACTCCTATGAGACCCCTGCACAAACAAGCTTGCATACAATGCAGGGTACTGCAAAGTGAAACCCATATTTAAAGCAATATGGAGAAAGGCCTGCTTCCAGTTGGGAGGTGAGCCCCTTGTGAAACAACAAATCCAAAAAGAAGGTGGGTTACTAGTTAGTAAGCCCACAGAGTTCACTGGAGGAATCTATATGATGTTGGCGGTTCCTCAGGCTGTGTGACCCTTCTTCCTGCAGTTGGTGCATGAAGTCACCCTTGCAGTTCATCTTAACATCGAGATAACTCGAGAGGTCACCCATGCAACTGCTGCTGGACCAAGGTGGGGGTCCCAGTGGAAATCCACCACAGGGGTTACACTTACTGTCAACACTCTGCTAAAAGTGCAGCAGGGATTCAGAATCCACTAGCACCAGTAATGGGTGGATCCTTTCAAGAAATATGGGCTAACTTAGTTAAGTCGCCAATCCTTTCACATCTTCAGGCAATGGGGCTATCCTAGTGGTTGCTGATCACAGCATAAGCTATACTGAAGCCAACCTACTCATAGTGACTGCAAGTTCAATTGCTATAACTTTACTAGACACCTTTACCATGGGTAGGTTCTCTGAAGAAGTTGTGCCTGACACAGGAAGCAACTTCAAGTCTAGGTATAGCTAAGCCATGTGGAAGGAAGATGTGATGGCTTATCATTTGACAACCCTGTATCCTTCACAGTGGTCTGACTGGGAGACTCATTGGTAATCTCAGAGGTATGACTGGAGCCCTTGTGGAGCCCCAAAGAAAGCATTGGGCCTTCTTCTGTCATGCTTATTTATATTGTAGACTTGTATCCATAGCAATAAAAAAGGAGCCCTGCTCTGGGTTCCAGGAAGGGAGGCAGAGAATTCTGCACCTCTCCATGACCTGTTCCATAGGCAATCTTTCATGTGAGTTCATTTGACTTTAGTCTCCTCGACTGACTACAAAAGCAAGGTGAGGTGAACAGTTTGCTGAGGCAATTTCCCCCCTTGTTATCCCTAACTCCAGACTCAACAACTTAATGTGAGAGCATGACTTTGTCGCTGAAAATAGTGGGTCTGCCAAGTTTAGGAATTGTGGTAGTTAAGACCAATAAAGATATTACATCAAGATTGAGATCAACACAATGTTGGATATATGAATGATGGTGCCCCCAATTAGTCCTTGGTCCAGTCCAGTAGCATTGTTACCAAAAGCAGGAACTTCAGATTTAAGATTATGTCTGGACTACAGCGCACTAAATGTTGTCACTGAAACATACAATCATTCCCTTTCACAAAATTATGGGTTGGTGGACAAGCTAGGTGCTGCAAAGTACCTTATTACCTGTGACCTTACTGCAGGGTATTGTCAAAAATCCCTGGCAGAAAGTGCCAAGGGGAATACAGCATTCTCAACACTTGAGTGAATTTACCAGTTAGGCTAATACCCTTTGGTTTAAAGAATGCACCTGCCACATTCCAGGGGTTGATCAAGCATGTCCAGAATGGGTTAGATGAATGGCATATCTGGATGATATAGCAGTCTTCAGCCCTTCTTCATAAGAACATGTAAGACTTCTTGGGATTGTGTTGCAGGCTCCTCAGCAGACCCACTTGACCATAAAGTCAACCAAATTCCAGCTTGGCCAAGGATCAGTGACCTACCTTAGGCATGAGGTTGGTGGGGTCAACATTCAGCCTTTACCCAGTAAAGTGCAAGCCGTACAGGAATGGTTAGAGTCACAACCAAAAACCAGGTGAGGGATGTTCTAGGGCTCACTGGGTACTACAGAAATGTTATGGCAGACTATGGTACCATAGCTGCCCATCTGGCTGCCATCAAAACTCCCAAGAAGCCAAAGAAGGTCACTTGCAAGAGGTTTGTGAGAAGGCCTTTCAAAGCTTTTGGATTTCCTTTGTCAGTCTCTGTCCTCAGGGCCCCTCACTACCAGAGACATTTTATAGTGCAGACATATGCCTCTGACATTGGGATAGGTGCTGCCCTTTCACAGTTAGATGACAAAGCCACATAACATCCTATATATTTAATTATTCACCAGTTTAAGGACAGAGAGCGCAGATGGGCGATCATGGACAATTTGCATTTTTCTATTGTGTAGGCTCTTAGGAAGCTGGGACTGTAACCCTTTGGGACTCACTTCATTGTGCAGACTGACCATATGCCCTTTGGGTGGCAAAGGAACATGAATGGGGAGAATGTTTAATGTTCAGGTGGTCCATAAGCCTTCAAAGCTTTGGCTACACCATTGAGCATATGCCAGGTGCACAACAAACTAATGCTGATGGGATGTTCCGAATGTATAATCGACCGGAACAGGAAACATACCAGGATGGATTAGATTCCCCTGCCCTAATCTGGAAAGGGTGAGTATTTGGAAAGATTTCTCTTTTTACAACTTTCCCTCCATAGTTCCCAATTACCCCCTTTATTTCTGCTGGGTGTTTGAACCTGTTCTTAATTTTTTAAGTGAAGTGAAGCCTTTAGATTCACTTTACTTGCCTTTTCCTCATATTTTATGGGGGCACTGATCATCCTTCTGACAATCAGTAATGGGAAACTATATTTCCCTTTTCCATTCTGTGACTTGTTAACATTGCACACATCATCTTACAATTGCTTATGTATCACCCTAGCTTTTCACACTTGGGATTTTTGGTTACTTGTATAGGTGCCTAAAGACAAGCTTGTGGCAGCAGATACATTTTTTACCATGTTTTCAGTTTTTTTAGTGTGCACATTCATGTTTACCCCATATGAATACTAAATGAGGCTACTCTCCTAAAATGGATGTGCCATGAGATTTTTGCTTGTTCTTTAGCCATGTTGTTTGGCATTCTTTCTGCCATGCCAGGACATTCACTAAGGTCATTCACTTGCCCGGGAAAGCTACTGCTTGTGTGGGCTAGTGATTACTTTGTGTGTGTGTATGTGTGTGTATATGTGGCAAAGGAAAGGGGTGGGACTGTCTATTCCAACTACACATATGTGGTGCCAGAGAGTATGGGTGTGGGGCAAGAGTGAAACCTGTACTTGTCCCTGATTGGGCAACTACTGGCTGTTTGAATAGTGCAGATCCTACCATTGGGAGGCTTTGTCTTGCTTTGTGCCAGGTTTTTGGATAAGGAGACAACTCCTGCATCAAATTCTTGAGATCAGCTTTGGAGCAAAGAATCCCTCATAAAAGAACATTCAACTGAAGATCTGAGAATGCCTCCTGAAGAGTCCTGTCACCCATTCCAACGTCTGGTTCAATGAAGCCCTGTTTAACTGCTTGATCTCAGAAGAACATGAGTGGTGCTTTAGACCTCGGACTAGTGAGACCAACTAGTCTCAAAGCCTTCTCAAAGATCTAGCCATTCAGAGTCTTTGAAGGTGTCCCTGGACCACACAGCAGACTGCCCAGCTCTCTCATGGTCTACCTCACTGGAACAGTAGCCATTCCAAGGTTGCACCAGGATCTTTTGTAGTCTCCAGAATGTGTCACAGGTTGCCTTCCTTCCAAAGTCCAGCATCCCAGCCTCAAGGGATACTGTCCTAGAGAAGCTTCTGTGATAATGACTCAAAGGACAACTGGCGTTTCCTGTTAGTGGAGACCAACACTGGTACTTACCTTCCCCATCCTGTGAAGCATCCTGAAGATACCTGCATTGGTAGTTCTTACATTTGTTCATCACCAGGGGTTGCATCTTGCTGCTGTATCTGACCAGAAGAATCCTTGCATCTGCAACTCCTGGGCACCTCTCACAGGAAACAATGGCCAGAAATCCAACCTCCAGTGACCCCCAGATGATCTACAAAGTAGTATGGGAATGTTGGAGTCAGTGGGGTAAGTAAATGTGGTGCATCTGCACCCCCCTGTCCTTCATAGGATAACATTGGGAGCAAGTCTCTTTGTCTCATAACCTTCGATTCTACTGCCTTTTGATCATCAAACCTGGGAAGTAACGTCTGAAATACAAAAGAACATTTACTTAACTTAGTAAAATTGTTTAAGTGTCTTTTAATCCATCACCAGCACAATATAATTATTACTTACCTATAGAGATTCCATTTGGGGCAAAAAATAGTGGCTCCTGTGACTTTTGGGCACAAGGCCCTATTCTTCATAGGGTTTGGACTACTTAAGTTAGGGAATTAACTTGTGACTTGTTTCCATCATTACTGTGTTTAATCTACTTACCTGATTGCTCATTAAATAACTTTTAATGCATATATGAATCTATGGTGAATATGTATATATATTACACGGCCACGGTTGTGGCCGTGTAGTTATGGTTAAGTTGCTGTTACCATAGGAAGAGCACTTTTTGGGCGGCTTATAACTCCGCTCCCCCTGGACGAATCCACACCAAACTTTGCAGGGGCTACTGTGAATGATTATGCAAATTTTGGTGATGTTTGGTGCAGGGGGGGAAAAGTTATAGGGGGGCCCAAAACGTCTTTTTTTCCCATAGACTGAGTGGGGGAAAAACTTTGCACACGTCTACAGCCCAAACCGCTGGACGGATTTTCACCAAATTTGCAGCAGGAGTTGGAGCTTGGTCCTGAAAGCATGCTCTTGTAAATTTGGTGCCAATACGTCCAGTAGTCTTCTTTAAAATGACCAAAAAGTATGTTTAAAAAAAATTGTGATATCTATGTCTGCTCCGTGGACACACTTCCCTGTTCGCTCCGTGGACAAGATACCGATTGGCTAATCCGTATCATCATGTTCGCGGACATGTGGCACGTTCACCAATTGGATGTTGTACGGCGTGAAGTGCGTCAGATTCTGTCGCTGCGCCCGCCATCTTTCATTCGTGTTTTGGTGTACGCGGACATCGCCGCTAACACATACACAACAACACACCATTGCACTTCTTAACCGAGGCAGGCGCCTGCACTGTTTGATGCAAACAGCGGTTTTGCAAGTGTATGGGAGTAGCAGTTCTCATGCATGCATTCAGATATGTTGTTGCAAAGTCAGAATGTATTTTAATTCTGAGTGAAGGTCACTTGGTTTGCTTTTTTGGTTGCGAGCTCTGTAGGCCCACGCATCCGACTGAACCCATAAGGGTCGATAGTTTTTTGACCTTGAGCGAAAGGTAAAATTCAGTAAGAATGCAGGGAGTGCAACTTTGGAAAAAATACCATTTGATAAGGTTATGTATTCAAAACGTTTGTAAGACACATGTGATATCATTTGAAGAAGATTCTTTGCTGCAAGTACATCGCTGTCTGGGTTTGCCAAAGAAAATGGAGACGGTAAATATCGTGTAAGTTTACTTTTGACGACTCTACACCGGAACAAGTTTTAATTTTTTATTACCAGAACAATAATTTTGGCATTGTAACTGAGGTACTATCTTTCTGTGTAGTTGTCATTTTTTTCAAACTTATGGAGAGTGCAGATTCTCGCCGTTTGTAGGCTATCATTAGGTTCACCATTGTACAATGCTATCATTTCTTTAAAATGTCATGTATGACCACATCGATTTGTGTATCAGTTTCCACGTTCTTTTTGTCTTTTTTGAAATTGTTTGGTAAAGGTTGGCTATTGATACGTATTTTCTGTTACGTTTTACGAACAGCTACATTCTGCCGTACTGTGATTGCTATGGTTTCCAGATGCCAATTGATGGGTTCTTTGGACGCCAGATGCACATACTCGTGACCAGCTGCCTAACCGTCACTGTATTGTGGGACGACTGGCCCAGCCCCATTTGTCCATACGCTGGAGTGGCCATTAGGAGTAACATCTTTTATGGTGGTGATGGCCAAAGTCGTGCTGTTGGGTGTCCTGACCCATGTTTGGACTATTATGCTGCAACATTTGGTGCTGTGGTCTTAGGAAATCCAAGATGGCGGAAAAGCCCACATTTGCGCCAGAATCCAGGAGAACCGTGCAGTTTTGCGCACACCAAAATGATCCCCTGACCTGCCACCCACCAGTGCAAAGAAAGATGGTTCTGTTCAAAATCCGTTTTATTAATGTCAAATATTGCTAAGATCATGGGCCTGGAACCACCAAACAAAAATCCAACTATGGTTGAGTGTTTTACTTTACTCTACTACAGATCCACATCAATGCCATGTCAAGCAAGGATCATATACTATCAAGTAAAATCCTTTCCTTTTGAAATGTATTAATTCAAGACAGCTGTCAAAAATAGGTGCAGTACCGGCATTGGACACTGACCGGCGCTGGCGCTCTATAAATCCTGACAGGAGAGCTGTCTTGCAGAACTGGGCAGTGAACAGAAGGGGGTCTTATGTAATAAAAAGTTCAAAAGACTGGCCTTTCCTGAGAACTCTTAACACCCCAGAGACCCACACCAGGAGGCAGGATAGCAATGGCCCTGTTGATTGAGAGGGAGGGGACTTCCCTGCTTCCTGCTGGACCCAACACAATAGACCCTTGCAATTGAATGGGGTATGCTGATTTTGGGTGTGGACTGTAAACAGAGCTCTGCCTGGAAGTAGAGACATGTGATCCCTGACTCCCCAGTTCGTAGGGGCAGGCCAGACAGGACTGTGGATTCATATTGCAGCAAATATATGTTTAAGTTAAATGCTTCTATAATCTTGTATTAAGCTCACAGAAATGTACAATTTGGGTATCATGAAAATGAAAAATGCCCTCACGATTTGAGCCCAAATTCCACTTTGTACGGTGTTCTGGGACCGAACCCCGCTATTTATTAATATTGCAGACACTGTGTTTAGGATAGAGACATAGTAATTTCCAGTAATGTGCTCAGGGAAGGGGTGCAGGTCTGTGTAAATTTTGAGGAAAAACCAATATGGCGAAAGTCACTAAAAAGCACAAAATGTTGCCATTTGTGAACCCAGGCTATGAGGCGGATCGGAGTTGGGCAAGAGTGTATCTTAAATTAATCTGTGAAATGTGTATGTAATTTCAACGACTTGTGTATCTGGGAAACCTGTTCGTTATGGAAAATTCATTTTCTAAGTAAAAGCAAAGGGGCGTTTCTTCAATAAACTGTAAGACTCTGACTCACCCTGATACACCATCCCTTCTCAAATCAGGTCACAGAGAATCCTTGACCTATCAAATCATGAGAGGGTTGGGCATGCAGAATGAGCCGACCCACCCACTTTCAAAACACATAAAAAGAGACTGCTTGGACAGGCAAGATTCACTTTTCATTTTCTTGCAGAGCGTTTTGCCGGACCACACAACATCTAGACGGGAACATCCGGAACTTAGACTCCAGATAAACTCCAGAACTTAAAGCAGAGAGGCCTGGACCACCAGCTAAATCCCTTTTCAGCAGGCCTCAAAATCATTTGCAAATTATTCAAACAGCCAGGTTGAGCTGTCTGATTCTGGCTAGAACCCTGTGCTAGAAACACCCAGAAAGCAGCCCTGTATCCAGAACCAGAGACCAGACCGCTGTGCAGTGCCAATAACTTTTGCCAGAACCAGAGACCAGACCGCTGTGAAGTGCCACTAGCAGACCCAGACCAGATCGCTGTGAGCAGAACCAGTACCAGAGAGAGAGAACTTGACCAGACCCTGACGGCCATTTTCAAATTCATAGTGTGAGTACTCAGCCAGAACTGTGCAAAACCAATCTCTTAGTTTAAGATAATCTAATTCAAACTATTTTAACCTGTCAGAACTGCATCATAGAATCGTGTGTCCCTTTTCCGATTTTAAACCTGTAAAGTGTCATTTTGCCATTTTGAATCATTATTTCATTTCTGAAAAACTACCTTCATGAAATCGTCCGTATCTTTGGAATCGTAGGTGCTAAGGCTAAGATTCTAAGCTTTCCAACAATCCTAAAACAGACTTGCTACTCCTTATAGTTCCGCCATAATCGCGATCGACGCACTCGGAAAAAGTGCCGCAAATAGACAGTTTGCTTCATTTCAACCACGTGTAAAAATATCTGTCTTTTGCTTCCATAACTGAATCCCGTTTTCAACCTGATAACCATCCCTGAATCATTGGTAGGGCTGACTTGAACTGATTTAAAGTATCTCTCACTCACCCTGAACCTCTAGAGGGAATTAAAAGCATTTTCAGCATATTTTTCACTTAATTGCCACCACATTTAAAAGGATCTTGCCTGCTTTAAAATCATACCTGTTTTCCTCTAAACTCGCTGGGGGGAACTGGAAATTTGTATTGCATTTTGTATTCCTGAGAATTGTGTGCTCCCCTTCCATCTCCTTATCTTGCATAGGGGGGGAGGGAATTGTCAAAGAAAATGTGATCATATTATCTTTTGTTGAAATCATATCAAGTTTATTTCTGTGCTGCATTTTTCCCTCATCGCCTTTCCTTGAAACCATAAATGTATTTTCTGCTACCTATCCTTCCTATACTAACTCCTCATTGATTGTAAAGAAGTGTGCTATTGTCAGATTATCTATTGTCGATCAACATTATATTCATATGCCTAAGTGTGATATCAAATATTGTTTAATTTTTCCAATACATCTTTTAAATTGCAAAACAAACCTACTTCTTGGCTCAGTGAGGTCAGGGGGATTCAAAGAGAGGGGCGTTATATAAGGGTTTATCATCCAGAGTATAACTTGTCATAAAAATATATAAATAAGGGCTTCCCTTGGGAATCCCAGACAAGGCACTGACTTAGTGGGATTGCTTGATTGGAGTCACTTGACAGATTGGGGGCTCGTGCCGGGGATTCTGGATTAGAACTATCACTTGTGCAGATTAATACAGTGTGCTAACTGAGAGGTTATATAAATTCTGTTGGATCACCACGCCGTGTTACACTGTAAAAACACCACTCAAAGGAACGCTCTAAGGAAACGGTCTGTTTTGCAAAATAAAATACAAACTTCTGTAAGTCAGGAAGGAAATCAATTTCAAGAATGACGACCTTGGTAGATATCAAAATAGCCAGAGAACACCTCTTACATAAGCTATTTGTGAGAGGTGAGTGGGCTCATCAGGACCAGGCAGTATGGTTGCAGGCAATCGCACCCCAGATCACTGAAACAGGGTCAGACATATGGAGAGATCAGGGTCCATTACATGTGGTCCTGAGTGAACTATATATGGCCCCTAAGGCCAAGGATGAGCACAACAAGATTGCCAGGGTAGCGGCATATTTATATTTATATATAGGAGCCATACAGGACAAATGTGCTGAAGGCCAAGATCTGGCAAATAGGCAACTGATGGCATTAGAGAAGGCCCAATCTGACCTGGTCTCTTCTGAGCAGAGGCTGCAGAGCAGCCAGGAGTCAGAAAATGATAGTAGGCAGTATATTATTAAAATAAAGGAGGATATGGATATCCTGCAACAGGAAAAGGCTCACCAGGATACCAGATTTCTGGCCTTGCAGAAGGAGTACCAAGAATGTTTGGACTCCCTACTGCAGAGCCAGAAAAAGCTGGAGCAACAACTAGACTTTAGCAGGGCATGCACAGAGCAGGTAGCCACCCTGCAAATCCGACTAGACATAGAGAAAGAGGAAAGCAATAAATTGATTTTGAAAGACCTGGATACCCAGGCAGAGTTTGATCAAGAACGCCAGAAAGCTGGTGCCTTTCAAAGGCAGAGGGACAACCTGGCGGCACAGATGCAGGCTCTTAGTCAGGAAAGGCACACCTTAGGCCAGGAAGTCTGCCAATTAAAAGAAAAAATTGAAGAAAATCACTTGGTCCTCCAAGGACTGGGTGAACTCCAAAAAGAGCATCAGAACTTGTTAAAGCACACCAGGAGGGTGGGAGATGATCTGGCAAGAAAGGAACAGGCCAGTAGTGATGGGACTCAGGAGGTAACCCTCCTGCAGCAAAGACTGGCCCAGTATTCCAGGACCAACCAGGAAGCGCAGAGAGAAAATGAGGCTCTCTGTCAGCACAATGGTAGCCATGCAGGAGAGACTGATAGAGTCTAGTAAGGCCTTAACTGAGGAACTGAAAGTACAGGCTCTTGCATTGCAACAGGGAGCAGGGGCTGACAGAGATGAAGTTTGCTGGGAAAGGGAAACACCTGAGCCTAACCTCAGGAGCCCTAGTACCAGAGGCCTTCATCTCTCCCAGTCCTTGGACTCTGCCACCCCCATACCCCGGGCGCACATGAGCACAGGGCCACAGGGAGGGCAGATTACTATCCAGCCAAAGGTATGGGGTTCATAGGCCAGTACCTCCCAGGAATGGATGGCGGGCATCCGGGTATGGGCACCTAAGCACAGTGCAATTTAGTGGGGAACCCCAGGAGAGTAGGCCCACTAAGGGCATCCTGAAAACCTCTGCCCAGTTAGGTCAGTGGGGGGGGTACCCATCAAATCCTGGCAGCAAGGAGGGATCTGAAGACTCCTCTGAACGGCCCAGGACACAGGAGACCAGGTCCCCACATTCTGCCAGCCATTCCCAGGCCCGCAGAATCCGGGAGAGCCTGGAAAATCAGACGGGCACCGCTGGGAGCAGTGCTTCTGAGTCAGAGGATGAATGGACCAGGGTTACCCGAACTAAAAAGGCCAATAAGGCAAAAAGGGCCTTGCTTAAGGAGCCCTTAAAACAGATTAAGGCAATAAGGAGTGTCATCACGCCTTACCACAAGAACGCCAAGTATTCTGTTTGGGAACACTTGGAGCTTTATGAGCAAATGATGGAGACTTTCCATCTGAAAGACAGCAGTAGCTGCATTCAGTATGTAAAATGAACATTCTCCCCAGAATACTCCAGTTTCTTTGCGGGGCTGGAGGACCAAAATCATTCAAGATGGTCCACCTACAGGGCGGCCACCTTGAAACATTTTTCTGTTCACAGAAATCCCCAAGAGGCTTGCAAGGCAGCCTACAATTTGCAATGTGGGGAGGATCAGGCCCCACAAGAATTTGTGCAGGAGTTAAAGGGTGCTTTTGCGCAGACTACAAAAAGGGTACGCACGGACGGTATAGAATTTGTTAATACGTTTTTTCCATGCCTTACCCAAATACATAATGACCCAGCTCGTGAGAGACTTTCACGAGAAAAGATCTTTCGACTGGGTCATTGAGCAAGCCACCCGCATCTATGAGCTGCAGAAACCAGTGGAAAATAGGAATCAGCCTAAAAACCCCAAAACCAACAGCACTCCTGCTGCTGCCAAGGTGGCAGAGGTAAAGTTTGCCCCAGATTTAGATTTGGAGATGGGGGGGCCTAAAAACCTGCCTGCACCGAATAATTCTAAGCCCAGAAGGCCCTCGGGCCAGTCACGCACAGGGAGTCAAGGAGGTAGTCCCACAAATGGGGTCCCTCGCTCCCCTGACTATGTAAGTCCCCGCTATAAGGGAAACAGTACAATCCTGGGTTATGTGTGGAATCCTCTGGCCCAAGGGCGGGATCCAACCAAGCGCCCAACCCAGGGAACTTCCCTCCACACTTCCCCCAGGAGGGCAGAAATTCACCAAATCCTGGGCAGAACTTGTTCCCCAGGTATCCACCCAACTTCCAGCCCCGAAATCATCCATCCTTCTTTCCCCAATTCCCTGAGCCCAGACAACCGAATCCGGGAGAGGGGAGGTCAAGGGTGGAGGGGTACCCAAATCTTCCCAACCCGGGGTACTACCAGAGAAGGGATAGCTACCCTTCCCGGGATCAGCCCAGGGGAGAAAATAGAACACCGTATCAGCCTGAGCGGGTTTCACAGTTAGAGCACCAGGTCCAAAATATGGCACAGGATCTGGGTCACATACTGAGGCTCAACAGAACCCTCAGATGAACATGCCACCGCAGAATGCCCCAAACTCTGGGCTTGGTGCTCCAGAACAATGATGGGGGCAGCACCCCGATAACCCACTGGTTCCCAGGGAGGAGGCACAAGGGGAAGGGGGGGTGTAAAGCCTTGGAGGAAGCTTCCTTCCCAACTTGTAAACAACCCCTGGAAAACCATGAACCGGAAACTAAATCTCCTACCCCTGAAAGTCTGCCACCCAAGGAGCACAGAGGAGGTAGGAGAAACAAAGGACCCAAACAGACCTATTTTGTGGAGGAGGTACAGGTCTTCCAATTTGAGGGAGAGGAATCCTCAGAGGATCCTGGGAAAAGGATCTTCTCCTTCAGAGATGGGGGAACTCCTCCCAAGGAAAAATGGGTCCCAAGGGATTCCAATCCAGACTGGGTAGATGTGGGGATTGAGCTGTCGCCGCCCATCATCCCATCCCAGAACCAACAATATCAAAAACCCCTGGTTCAAACCCATCCTGGTGACTGCCTCCAAAAAGGGGGGGGCGGCCCAGTACCGGAACCAGGGGAATCTAAAACCGAATCAATAGACTGGGTAGATGTGGGGATTGAGCTGTCGCCGCCCATCATTCTATCCCAGAACCAACAATACCGAAAACCCCTGGTTCAAACCCATCCTGGTGACTGCCTCCAAAAAGGGGGGGGCGGCCCAGAACCGGAACCAGGGGAACCCAAAACCGCATCAATAGACTGGGTAGATGTGGGGATTGAGCTGTCGCCGCCCATCATCCTATCCCAGAACCAACAGCATCAAAATCCCCGGGTTCAAACCCATTCTGGTGACTGCCTCCAAAAAGGGGGGGGCGGCCCAGGACCGGAACCAGGGGAACTCGAATATCCTCTTTCAAGTTGCCAACTTTTTCTTGCAGATTCCCATGACTCTCCACAGAATTCTGCCCAAATCTCTTCTCTCGCAATGTCCAAAACCAGAAAATTAGCCCACCAGTTGTCCAAAAATGCACATTATCTGTGCCCCCTTGAGGAGAAGGAGGGAAGATACTATGCCCCGGTACAAGTACAGGGGCAGGGTACAATTTTGGCACTGGTGGACACTGGATCCCAAGCTACCCTTCTGTCCAAAAGGGCCTTTGATGAACTAAATGCAGGAAGGGGGGAGAATTACCGTATTCCTCTCACCTCTCTTCCTGGACAACTCCAGAACTTTGACGGGAAGAAAATTCCTGTCGAGGGGACTGCAGATTTGGACATCAAAATTGGGCGACACAAGGTGAAACACCGGGTCATAGTAGTGACCCCAGAGGGCACCCCTTGTTTACTAGGGAATGACCTCCTGAGAAGGTTGTCACCCCTAATAGATTGCATAAACAAGGTCCTCTGGACCCAGACTAGCCGACCAATAAAATTAAAACAGAGCGTCAACCGTATTAGTTTAAACGGCACATGCAACATGGTTGAACAAAAATCTGACCAAGTAGAATTTCACTTCCAGAACAACCAGATTCCAGACGTGACAGTAATAGCAGTAGGACAACAGCCTGGTGATGGGGGGTCCTCTCTATTTCTGAAAATCAACCTTCCTTCCAGTTTAAGGTGGTATTCCACACTGGAAGGAAACACTCTGAAATTCTGTACTAATCCACAATCAGACATTCCCACTCCGATAGTCCAGAAAGATGTGAAATCAGCTCAGAGCCTGGCTGATGTTCAGCAAATTGGAGAGCAGTGGTTCATCCCTGTTCAGTTAAATGATGGGAAGGAATCTGTTTTCGCCCGCGTGTGTGTGAACAACGGTAAGAGCTTCATCAGCAAAGCCATGTTCCGCCAACTCCCAAAAGATCCAGCCATTCTAACATTCAAACTGATAGACAAATGGGACATGGACCTGGAAGCACCCAATCCCAAACATCTCCTGCCAAGCAGGTGTATGCTCAATATCTCCATTGGCAACAAGAGCATAGTCCATAATTATTGGGTCATGCAAGACGTCACTGCCGCATTTTACTTAGGCAGTGACATTCTCAATCGCTTTGCCATTAGTTTGGATCTAATAAACTTCAAAGCTTGGTCCCGATTAGTGGCTAATCCCATGGGCTTTGATGATCCAGAAAAAGCATTTAGGTCAGCTCAATTGCTACCTTATGCAGTTGAAATCCAGGTTAAAGAAGAAGTCACCATCCCAGAAAGGGGCCGACAATTCTCCCTGGGAGTAAAAGTTAAAAGAGGACAAAAATTGAAAAACCCTGATGCTTATATTCATCTAAATGATTTTCTCCAACAGCAAGGGTTAGGGGTAAACCCAACACCATTAGTCAACATAGAACATGACACCATTCCAATAGAGGTGGATAACAGTGACTTAAAGGGTATTACTCTAGCCGCAGGCACCATTATTGGAATGGCAGTTGATGACCGACATTTCTCCATTGATTTAGGAATTTAACTGTTAGGACCAATCCCCAAGGACTGTTTTGACAGTGACAGTGATGACAACACAACACCAGACAGGATCTTTACCCGGCATGGGTGGAACTTCCTGGTGTACACTTCCTGCCCTTATGGTAAGGAAGATGTGACTTTAGGAGGGATGAGGTGATTTTCCAGGTCCATGAGGGCTGCCTTTCCCACCCGAAGCCTCCAGTCCAAATCAGCACTCTGACCAGGGACTTCTCCACCCAGCTGTAGGAGGCCGCTGAGATAGCAAAACCAGAAGTCTTTCCAGGCTTCAGGCAGATGGTGGAATAGAGAGTCAACCTAGCTGATGCCTGCGTGACTCTGGAACAGAAGCAAAAGTTGAAACAAGTTTTCTTGGATTTCCAAGATCTCTTTGTGGTAGACTCATATGACTGTGGTCACACCGACATCCACACAACAACAATTCCCACGGACCCTGGCATGACTCCAGTGTTTGTGAAGCAATATCGCTTGCCTCTCACATCCATGGAGTCCTTTACTGAAATAATTACGAACTTTGAGTCCCGAGGAATCATCCGTCCAGTCAACAGCACCTTCAGTAATCCGGTGCTGGGAATATTGAAGCCAAATGGCCAGTGGAGACTCTGCGCCGACCTTAGGGAGCTCAACAAACGGGTCCATACTTCTCGACGGCCTCTGCCCTACATTGACCAAGGGCTGGCCCAGATTCAGGGGTCACAGGTATTCACTGCAATAGACCTGACCAATGGATACTGGATCGTGCCTGTCATTAGGAGGACCAATACAAACTGGCTTTTACCTTTGGGAGCCAGCAGTACACATGGACCCTAACTCCCTTCGGATACCTCAACTCCGGCAATGAAATCAACATTTTCCTACATAAGGCCATGCCCGACCTGGGTGCGAGGGGTAACCTGGCTTATGTAGATGATGTCCTCATCAAAAGTTCAACTGTGGAGGAACACATAGCGGAAATCTGTTATGCTCTGACCCAGTTGAGGGCCGCTGGAGCAAAACTTTCCTTTCAGAAAGCACAGTGGTGTAGAACCCGTGTTAATTTCTTGGGGCATGAAATTACTCCTTAGGGTCTCTGTCCCCAAGAAAAGAAAGTGGAAGCACTTCAGAAACTGAAAGACCCCACAACTCTGCGGGAACTAAGGAGCCCCCTTGGACTGACTAATTACAGCAGAAAATTCATTGAGGGGTACGCAGAGATCACCAGACCGCTGATTCATCTCTTGAAGGGGGCGGGGGGGTAAAGTGGGAATGGGGTTCAGAACAATCTGAGGCAGTAGGACAACTCAAAAGAAGCCTCTCACAAGCGCCTTGCCTAGCTTACCCTGTCAGAAACAAGGAGTTCTTCCTGGAGACAGGGTTCTCTAATACGTGCTTGACGGCAGTATTATACCAAAAGCATGACAAGGTCAATAAAGTAATCTCCTATGCGAGCAAAACTTTATCCTCTGTGGAGGAAAAATTCAACGATTGTGAGAAGGCACTCCTGGCAACGGTGTGGGCATTGAAGAATTACCGCCCGTTTATCCAGGGGGAACACGTCATAGTGGAGACTCCACACCAGCCTCTGCCATATCTCCAAAGTGACCGAATCCGGGCCGGAAATCTGAGTAATTCCTGAATTACTTCCTGGATTCTGTCAATGCAAGGCTTTCCTGTGGAGGTCAGATATGGCCAAAACAAGAAGAGTCCCCTCGCGCAAGGTCTGGCTGACTTGCATGATTGTGCCAGAGAAAACTTTCTCGAGGAGTCTAAAAATCAAGGACAACATGGAGGCATACCTTAATTCCCCACACAAAGTCTTTGAAGAAGACAAGTGTGAAGGAATGCCCACTGTCTATGTGGATGGATGCTCTTACCATGTTGACAACAACGGGGAAAAAGAACTGGAGGCCGGCGTAGGGAATGCATGGGTGAAGGAGTCCCCAGAACCCTCCGCTGGGTACAAAATTGGTCCCCGAAGTAGTCAGGTGGCAAAATTGATGGCTGTGTATCAAGCCGTCCTCACTGCTGTCCAACATCAACTCCACGAACTGGTCATAATCACAGATTCAGATTATGTACGGAACAGGGATTTGTGGAGCACATGGTTAATTGGAAAACCAGAGGCATGTTATGTGCTAATAACAAACCCTTGAAACATGGGAAGTTAATCCAAAACATTGATGATCTGGTCACCTCGAATGGGATGACCCTCTACTGGAAAAAGATTAAGGGTCATTCCAAAGTAGAGGGACCAGACAAAACTTTAAATGACTTAGCTGATCAGCTGGCCAAAACCAGGGCCATCCAAGGTGATCTAATAGAGATTGAGTCCCTGTTGGGGGAACTCCAGGTCACTGCTATCACTGGGTCCCAGACAAATGCTCACAATGATCTTTCAACTGCACAATGGAGTAAGGAGACCCCAGATGCTGATTTGATTATGGCTCAGAAGGGGGATCCAATAATTGGTAAATTTTACCAACACATTGAGCACCCTGAGAACTTTCCCCTGACAGATACCGATTACCATGGGAAAGAGGACCTTAGAGTGTTGATGAAATGTCCAAAAATGTTCCGAATCCAAGACGGTTTGTTGGTAAGGAAATTCCAAGCTGGCCATGATCAGTGGGTGGTCCCTACCTCATTCCGAAGCCTGATGTTAAGCCACGCCCATGATGCGGCCACCGCCGGTCATAGGGGGTTTCATACAACACTTGAGATCTTAAGAGAGGTTGCTTACTGGCCACACATGGGGCAGGACCTCGACCAATACTTGAAGGGGTGTCTTGTGTGTGCACAATTTCAGCCAACATCCCTCACACACCGGGCGCCTCTCCTAAAGAGGGGGATGACACTGCCATAGTCAGATTTGCAAATCGACTTCATAGGCCCCGTGATTTGCTCCGCTAGGGGGAATAATTACATGTTGACGGTGACATGCTTGTTTATCAAGTGAGTGGAATGTCTCCCGGCCCCAAACTGCAAGGCAGAAACAGCAGCTGCCCTGATGATCAACCACATCTTTTCGCGTTTTGGTCTACCCCAAAGAATTGAGTCAGACAGAGGTAGCCATTTTACCAGCAAAGTAATGACTAAGATGTGGGAGATACTGGAGGTTAAAAGGAAGCTACATATTGCTTACCGGCCAGCTTCTTCTGGTACAGTGGAGAGATACAACAGAACCGTTGTGAGCATATTAAAAAAGTTTGTGGCAGATTCTGGGCCAAGTTGGGATATCCGATTACCTCTGGTCCTAATGGCCATCAGATCTACCCCTTCATCTACAACTAAAATGTCACCATTTGAGCTGATGACTGGACGCAAGATGGTGCTTCCCGAGCATTTGCTCAACAGAACCCAAGAGCAAACGTTGATAAATGCCTCCACCACTCATGAGTATGTGGAGAATTTAAGGAAACACCTCCAACATGCTTTTGCCTATGCTCAGCGAAATCTAGAAAGATCAGCTGATAGCATGAAGACCCATTACGATTTGAAAACTTCCAGGAAAGTATATAATGTGGGAGACCGAGTCTATCTATACAATTTCCAAAGGAACCAGGCCAAACAGACAAAATGTTTGCCTACATGGAAGGGACCGTTTGAAATTGTAGATAAGATCTCCCCAGTTGCCTACAAGATCTGCTTCCCCAAAGGTAGTTTGGCGGAAAGGGAAGACAAGTGGGTCCATATTAATCAGTTAAAGTATTGCCATTCCAGGCACACTCTGCAGCAACTGGAGGAGTCCTCTGCAATACCAGAGGGGCCGCTCCAGAGTAATTCAGTTCCAACCCTAAAATATCGCACATATAGTCTCTAAAATATTATGATTCTTGAATGAAAATGTCTTCTAATTCTATCTTGTTTTTTTTTTTTAAATAAGAATGTAAATGTCTTTTGATTTATAAAATGTATATGCCGCCCCACTGTATCAATAGTGGGGGAGAAATGTCTATGAATAGGCATTGCCACTTTGCTTTGTCATCATAGGAGAGATAAAACCTGGAGACTGACCACGGAAGACGACCTGGGGACTGGGAGCAAAGATCCAAGGGGCCCGGGGTACCGCCGAATACTCCCATCAGGACCGGCGAGGAGAACCGGTTGATCCACCCTGATGGAGGAAAAGATGCTGAACTTTGTCATCTGCGGAATCGGAACGAAGATGATGCGGACATCCCAGCGCGTGGATCAAAACATCCTTTGCACCCGACTCTCCCTCGACTCGAAATCAAAGTGCAGTCAGGAGGGGGGTCTTGTTGGGTGTCCTGACCCACGTTTGGACTATTATGCTGCAACATTTGGTGCTGTGGGCTTAGGAAATCCAAGATGGCGGAAAAGCCCACATTTGCGCCAGAATCCAGGAGAACCGTGCAGTTTTGCACACACCAAAATGGTCCCCTGACCTGCCACCCACCAGTGCAAAGAAAGATGGTTCTGTTCAAAATCTGTTTTATTAATGTCAAAAATTGCTAAGATCATGGGCCCGGAACCACCAAACAAAAATCCAACTATGGTTGAGTGTTTTACTTTACTCTACTACAGATCCACATCAATGCCATGTCAAGCAAGGATCATATACTATCAAGTAAAATCCTTTCCTTTTGAAATGTATTAATTCAAGACAGCTGTCAAAAATAGGTGCAGTACCGGCATTGGACACTGACCGGCGCTGGCGCTCTATAAATCCTGACAGGAGAGCTGTCTTGCAGAACTGGGCAGTGAACAGAAGGGGGTCTTATGTAATTAAAAGTTCAAAAGACTGGCCTTTCCTGAGAACTCTTAACACCCCAGAGACCCACACCAGGAGGCAGGATATCACATAGCCCTGTTGATTGAGAGGGAGGGGACTTCCCTGCAGCTTGCTGGACCCAACACAATAGACCCTTGCAATTGAATGGGGTATGCTGATTTTGGGTGTGGACTGTAAACAGAGCTCTGCCGGGAAGTAGAGACATGTGATCCCTGACTCCCCCAGTTCCTAAGGGCGGGCCAGACAGGACTGTGGATTCATATTGCAGCAAATATATGTTTAAGTTAAATGCTTCTAAAATCTTGTATTAAGCTTGCAGAAATGTACAATTTGGAGATCATGAAAATGAAAAATGCCCTTACGATTTGAGCCCAAATTCCACTTTGTACGGTGTTCTGGAACCGAACCCCACTATTTATTAATATTACAGACACTGTTTTTAGGATAGAGACATAGTAATTTCCAGCAATATTCTCAGGGAAGGGATGCAGGTCTGTGTTCATTTTGAGGAAAAACCAATACGCGAAAGTCACTAAAAAGCACAAAATGTTGCCATTTGTGAACCCAGGCTCTGAGGGGGATCAGAGTTGGGCGAGAATGTATCTTAAATTAATCTGTGAAATGTGTATGTAATTTCAACGACGTGTGTATCTGGGAAACCTGTTAGTTATGGAAAATTCATTTTCTAAGTAAAAGCAAAGGGGCGTTTCTTCAATAGAATGTAAGACTCTGACTCACTCTGACACACTATCCCTTCTCAAATCAGGTCACAGAGAATCCTTGACCTATCAAATCATGAGAGGGTTGGGCATGCAGAATGAGACGACCCACCCACTTTCAAAACACATAAAAAGAGACTGCTTGGACAGGCAAGATTCACTTTTCATTTTCTTGCGGAGCGTTTTGCCGGACCACACAACATCTAGAAGGAACATCCAGAACTTAGACTCCAGATAAACTCCAGAACTTAAAGCAGAGAGGCCTGGACCACCAGCTAAATCCTTTTTCAGCAGGCCTCAAAATCATTTGCAAATTATTCAAACAGCCGGGCTGAGCTGTCTGATTCCGGCTAGAACCCTGTGCCAGAAACACCCAGAAAGCAGCGCTGTATCCAGAACCAGAGACCAGACTGCTGTGCAGTGCCAAGAACTTTTGCCAGAACCAGAGACCAGACCACTGTGAAGTGCCGCTAGCAGACCCAGACCAGATCGCTGTGAGCAGAACCAGTACCAGAGAGAGCGAACTTGACCAGACCCTGACGGCCTATTTCAAATTCATAGTGTGAGTACTCAGCCAGAACTGTGCAAAACCAATCTCTTAGTTTAAGATAATCTAATTCAAACTATTTTAACCTATCAGAACTGCATCATAGAATCGTGTGTCCTTTCTCCGATTTTAAACCTGTAAAGTGTCATTTTGCCATTTTGAATCATTATTTAATTTCTGAAAAACTACCTTCATAAAATCGTCTGTATCTTTGGAATCGTAGGTGCTAAGGCTAAGATTATAAGCTTTCCAACAAGCCTAAAACAGACTTGCTACTCCTTATAGTTCCGCCGTAATCGCGATCGACGCACTCAGAAAAAAGTGCCGCGAATTGACAGTTTGCTTCATTTCAACCACGTGTAAAAAATATCTGTCTTTTGCTTCCATTACTGAATCCCATTTTCAACCTGATAGCCATCCCTGAATCATTGGTAGGGCTGACCTGAACTGATTCAAAGTATCTCTCACTCACCCTGAACCTCTAGAGGGAATTAAAAGCATTTTCAGCATATTTTTCACTTCATTGCCACCACATTTAAAAGGATCTTACCTGCTTTAAAATCATACCTGTTTTCCTCGAAACTCGCTGGGGGGAACTGGAAATTTGTATTGCATTTTGTATTCCTGAGAATTGTGTGCTCCCCTTCCATCTCCTTATCTTGCATAGGGGGGGAGGGAATTGTCAAAGAAAAAGTGACCAAATTATCTTTTGTTGAAATCATATCAAGTTTATTTCTGTGCTGCATTTTTCCCTCATCGCCTTTCCTTGAAACCATAAAAGTATTTTCTGCTACCTATCCTTCCTATACTAACTCCTCATTGATTGTAAAGAAGTGTGCTAGTGTCAGATTATCTATTGTCGATCAACATTATATTCATATGCCTAAGTGTGATATCAAATATTAATTTATTATAAAAGTGCGATATATATATATATATATTGTTTAATTTTTCCAATAAATCTTTTAAATTGCAAAACAAACCTACTTCTTGGCTCAGTGAGGTCAGGGGGATTCAAAGAGAGGGGCGTTATATAAGGGTTTATCATCCAGAGTATAACTTGTCATAAAAATATATAAATAAGGGCTTCCCTTGGCCGTCCCAGATGAGGCACTGACTTAGTGGGATTGCTTGATTGGAGTCACTTGACAATGCCGACATCTTGGAAATCACTGTGCGACTGAAGCGGTTGCTTTATCGAAAGCAAATACTTTGTGTATGCGAAAAGATCAACGTGTGCTTCACGATTAACATTTTCGATGACAACCGAACAAACAAAGTTACTATTTGATTGAAAATGGGAATAGTCCGACGGTCTCGGACAGTTTATTGTGAAATTAAAGTACTTTACAAATTCTAAAATGTTTAATGTTTTCCTTTAAAAAACTGTTATTTCAAAATGTAACGTGCTTTGTGTTCATTTGCAGGTTCTGTGTCACGGCACGTAGGTGCTTATGGGCGCTTTTGGCTACGCTGGAGAGGAACGTCATCCAAAAAAGTGTACAATATCATTAGTGTTGGTTATGTGACGAGATGTGGGAGTGTTTTCGTATTACACAAGTGTTGTAATGTACTTAAAAAATGTAGCAGCATACGTTTATTGACTGAGGGGTAGGCTGCAGCCCTTGGGAGTGGGCAGAATGTCGGGGGTCATGGTATAAGGTCATGATCCGCACAATGTGGCTACAGGCCATGACCAGAAGGTAGAAAAGTCAGGATTGGAGTGGCCATGTCCTCCTGGGACTGGCTTTGTGGCAAAGCTGTTCGACATTACGATACATTTGAAAGGGAGGGAAAAAGCGCTGGTGTAATATGTTAACAGCATTTCCTTTTTGCTATTTGCAGGCTGCCATGGAGAGCGAAGAGGGGCCATCTATGGAACAATCACCTTCCCTTTCTATGGTGGCCATCTTGGAAAAGAAATCCTCTTTTTCAGTAGCACAAGTTACTGCTTTGCAAATCTAGATTTTTAATGGCAAATGTTATTGTGTCTATGTTTTTACTGAGAAATATAAAGTAAATGGACTGTATGCGATTTTTAAAACAAATATTTTTAAACTGTGAAAGGTGGTTCTTAAAGTCACATTTACTTTGTTTACGGATGGCTTTTTTTTTTGGGAAGGACAGCTAAGAAGGAAAGTTGCGGATGGACATGAGCAAAGAGGCACCAAACAGTAATATGGGGGGGTAGTTGGACGGGGGAAAATTGTGCGTGTGTTATTTGTAAAGTAGGGGCAGTGTTTCTCATGCTCCTTCATTACAGCTGTGGTGCTGTTTCTTGGGTAGGAGGGATGGCCTTAGCTCATGTCGTTTTCAGATAACTAGTACTTTTGCTAAAAGTATGTACTGTGTACTACATTGTTAATGGTTGACTATGAATAAGTGTTCGAGCTGTGCAAGGGAAATGTTGAAGGTGGAAGTTCCTACATCAGTAAAAAATGTATTTCCACACTGTCCACGAGACATACATCTTATTGTTAAGTGTGTACGGATTCTCGGACACGTCACTGTGCTGTGCGCCAGCATATGGACATGTGGCATTCTCCGCAAGGTGTGCAATGAAGTCAGATGTTACTTTACATTATGGTTATGTGCTACTACTACAAACCGATCAACTTTAGCAAACACATGTTGTTAAAGGGACGTTATGGTTAAGTTGCCCTACTAAAAACCTGTGAAATTCAGTAAAAAAAACTTTGTTAAAGGGACGTCATGGTTCGAAATAAAACCGAAAACCCCTTGAAATTTGCCAGTTATGGTAAGCTAAGCAACCGTAACTCGCGCCACCACTGTGCACTACTAACACTAACACCCAGGACATCAAATATGACATCAGAATATGCAAGTACCAATTGCCCCTTTCCCCTTACTATTACTGTACAGGTCAGAAACGATATCAGCTGAGGCAGCCTTACCACCCCATCAAGTTATGGGTGAGAGATGGGACAAGCTAAAGCAGAGTTTAAGAAGCAATATTTAATATAGTCAATGTACACGCTTCTGCCATAAAGAATTACTTAGCTTGTGAAACACTATTAAGGATTACTGTTAGAGAGTAGAAAGCAGATGCAGTGTGGTGTGTATATATAGGATAGAAGGGAGGAAGTTTCCAGGATACCAAGAGAGGGACTCATTACACTGATAGGGCAGATTGAATCATAGGCAGAATAGATGCAGAATACACGGGCAGGGAAATTAACATATGGCAGATGCATAAAGTGAATTTAACATGAACAGACAATTATAGGTTTCTAATATGGAGGCGAGGAGCGCAGAAGTACAGTAGTTTTTTTAGCATAAGGCTGCAGCAGGCCTTAGAGTAGCAAGTTCTCACACAAAGATGCTGAATTCACAAAACATTTCGTTTATTTTAGAAGCTTGACACTGCCCAGATAGTAGTTTGTAGCAGGCGCCAAGGCCAGATGCATGAAAGGGAGTAATGGATGAAGAGAGTGCAGAGATGAGATAACTGTTCCCAGAACGAGACGCACAGACTCCAGAGCTAATTAAGTTACAATAATAGCACAAACAGGCATTGATGTCCAGGTGCATGAGAACAGTATGTTAAAAGACTTAGTAGCAGGTAGATTAATTGTGGCTCCCGTGGCCACAAATAGTACAACAGAATTAGCTAATAACCAGTAAATAGGAAGACAATACTTCTCCAGCATGGTCTCCTAACAGGTGATCAAGACACGAAGGACACTAGTGTAGATGAGCAGGGGGATGCATTTTCCCTCGCTCCCGCCCCCTCACCACTGACATATTGGAAGAAGAGGAGAAGAGCTCTATGTTGAACCCCATGTGCTGTCCCTGTACCGCATCAAGTTTATGAAAGACAATATGCACTGAGGCAACCATACCAAATGTAACATCATACTGAAAGAGTGGAAGGTTGTCAGCATGTAACGTTGGACATCATAGAGAGCTGAGTGAAATCTGACAAAGACAGAGTGATGTGATGAAGAAGATATACAAGGACATACTTAAATGATATGAAAATACTTAAGAGTAATGATGTAACTGCAGTGACAATAGAAACATGTATGAAATGATAAAGTAACCATATATAAAAAGAAGATGAAGTAACTTGCTGACTAATAAGTGTAAATACGCAGTAATGCAAGGTAGAGGAGACATATGGAAGCTTGCTATAGGGGAAAATATAGCATAGCTAGGACGGCCAGGATAGAAAGATGGACGTCAGCTCATGTATAATCTCAATCTAGCCGACCTCAGAGACAGTCCAGGAATGCAAAGTCAGGAGACGTTGGAGAAATTGCTTTGCTTTAAAAATAAAGAGGATTCTATGTTGGCCTTGGATAAAGGGTGCTATTTTCAGGAATAATTACAAGGCATAAGGGGAGGCAGATGGATAAGCCATGCATGCAAGACATATTTTTCTTAGATTAAAGAAGAAGAAAACATTTGCAAGAGCCAAGTATTGGGCAATTAACAATGGATAAGGTTCATACAAGATGGAGTGAGCAAGTCTCTAGAGGTCAAGATGCACAAGTAAATCAAATCGCAACAAATAAGAGGTCAAAATGGACCAATGTGCAGTCTCCTCACAAGTGATTCAGAAGTCTAAAACAAAGTCTACTCATTAAGCCTCGGATGAAGATAGTGATGTGCTTAGACTCCCTCAAATGTTCCAGAACAGAGAGCAGACTACAGAGGGGACATTTTGGCTTATGGCCAGACTGATGAGAGATGATGGACTAATTGGTAAAGTAGAGAGTAATCTGACATGACTCAAGCACCCGTGTTTCATTTTGCTTATGTGCTGCTGAAGAGCTGAAAGTCCAAGGTTGGTTGAGAATGCCAACCAATCAGAGGGTCAATGTAGCAAAGGGCAACACAATGTTGCATAGACCAATCAGCTGCCATTTTCTCAGCTATAATCATTATTATATGTATTAGAGGTAGTTTGAGGTGTGCCCTACAGATAAGGGGCAGCAATGAAGTTCTAACCCCTATGTATACCATAGGTACATATGCTCCCTTAACGAACCCTCTCCTTCAAAAGGTTTTGCACTTTGCCATGTAGGATGGCGTCATTGATGATGCATATTGGGGTATATAACCTCTGTATAATAAAATGTGTGTGAGCATCCCTCCATTGAGCACCAGTTTGCCCATCTTTATTAAATTGAGAATAAAGTAGAATTTTGCCATATTTTCTGAGTTTGTCTGGTTATTTGGTCTGAGAACTTTATTGGTTATTCCATCTAGCACAAGAGATGCTTCAAGGTACTAAAGCACATTTTGGTAAAAGTGCGGATGGTTTAGGTCTAATTGACATAAGAGCATAGATACAGAGGAGAAGGGATTTTATCCCTTAAAGGAATTAAAAGCAGCGATTGAGCATGTTAATCCGACATACGAGCCCCCCGCCTATAAAAGTCAGGACAATCTGGAAGAGAGTAAAAGCAGAGAGCGTAAATATATATTGATACAAGAGGAAAATAAATGGTGTGATGGGAAGAAGGATAGGCAAGATAGACAGATGGAAGAACCAATGAAACATAACGAAATAAAGGATGGAGATAAGGGAATAACAATAGTGCAGAATGAATTGATGGTAGGATACATATTACTTAAGATGGACAATAAGGTAATTAATGGAGTTCGAGAAAGAGAAGAAAGAGAAGAGCGGGAAAAGAAAGAAAAGAAGAAGAGAGCATATAAAGAAGAAAAGGAAAGCGAAAGCAAGCAAAGGGAAGAACTAAGACGGTACGAGGTGAGGAAAGAAAAGGAGAGATTAGACGAGAAGAGATGAGAGGATGTGGAAGCACAAAGATTGAACGTAGGTAGGTTGCAGAGAAGGCAAGAAGAAGATGAATTGAGGGAGATGAGGAGAAGGGAAGAAGAATGTAATGGAAGTAAGGGATACACAGATGACGAGATACCTATGTCATAGAAGCATAGTGCCAATTGAGCACAAGAACGACTTGAGGAAGAGAGAAGATCACAACAGCCCCGCAGGGAGCCCCAAGGGATACCAAGAATACCAACATGGGCTCACACGCATGAAGTAGACAATGTAGGCAAAATAATTGGGGATTTGTATGGGCAAAATAGGGATAAAGAAGTGTATAAAACCTAAGATAATATAGATGGATCTATTTCTGGGGGATGATGATGTCAATGGGGCACAATGATGTCAAACGCAAATGAAAGCGCGTGAAGGGAGAGTGCAAGTAGATTTTCAAAAGAATCTAGTCTAGAGAATGGGGTAAAATGGTCACATCTAGAAGACATAGTATAAGGGGGCAATTAATTAAGTTAACAGGGAATGCCCTTCTTTGATCAGATGTGTAACACAAAGGTTTGGACAATTGCCAACAGTATTCAAGTTGAAGTGAAAGTAAACAAAGAATAGTCTGTTTTCCAAAGCCAGGTAGACAACCTGTTCTTTGGAATAAAACCACCGTGGTTGAGGGCACAGTTATTTCTCACAGAGAAAGAAACTACTGTGGGTTTTAACACCCACAGGGGCAAGGCTGTGTAGGAAGACAGGAAAGGATAGAGTTTAATTCTAAATGTCCCTTCCTAGTAAACTCTTCTGTCCCTGTGTAGCGCTGCTGGGCCGCCTACAAAAACAGGGGATAGGATAAGAAGAGACACTAACTACTTCTAGATGTTATGCACCATTCAGCCTTGCATCAATGTGCCCATCAACCACTCTCTTCCCCTATGTGTTTGCATCGGAAGAGACAAGTACCCAATCTAAAAACAGTGCTTACGTGATGAGGAGAACATCCATCCACTGGGTTGTGTACAAGTTTATTTGCCCAAGGATTGTTTGTCACACCCCATCCACTGTGATTTTAAAAGGACTATCACAAAGTCAGGTTGCAATCACTCTGAATTTGTGTTAGACCAACATCAAAAGACAAACAATACAACACTCTCCACTTGGCCGTCTTTCTATTAGTATGGCAAGTGGAGGATGATAAAAAACTGCTCATGTATAGAAGGTACATTTGGTATCTATCATATGTAGCAATTGCTGTCTACCGGTTTCAGCGACTCATGCTTGTTAAGGACGCTTTCTTCAGGACAGTCTTTTTCTATGTATTGACAACACTGGGGTTAGAGAGCTAAGTTCTATACCTCCGTGTGTAATTTCTAGTCGGGAAAAGTGGATAATCAATACTTTACCACCTCCTCGGTGTGGGAGGGCTGTAACAGACAGGTGACCTGTGTCAAGACAAAAGCATATTAAATACACACGTCACCATTGGTTGTTCACTGCCAGTAGTTGGCTTTCAGGATTAGCAGGTTTCTAGTGCTAATCCTGTTCTTAAAAACACTACGCTGAACGTGGTGTGATTTACCTCTTCACTTAGTTGTTACTTAAATGTTGAACATATAGCGGATATTTCAAACAGGAGTTTAAAATGGAACCCCAGGTCCCATGGGGGATTGCTTGTATATTTTATAACGTGTCAAAAATGGCCTGAATCAATATCTAAAGGATGTACTGCTAAGATGTGTTTACTATTCATTCCCGGGTTATACATATAGTCACTAGCCTGAATATAGGTCTTTCCATTTGGCTCGATGTATCCTCAGGTGACAGGCACCTGGTGACTCTGTGGTTCGAGTGAGGTGTCGTGCTCCTAGAGCAAAGCGGACAATAAAAGCTCTGTTTTAGTTTGACTATTTGCTGTAGAGCACTTTGTGTGATTCGTACTCGGAGGCACAATAGGGACAGGTTATGTCCATCTGTTATTGGGCAACATCAAGGGCAGGACTGCACTCTAATTCGCACGCGAAACAATTCAGAAAGCGCTTACCGTGCTGCAGGGAAGACACCAAACTGTGGCTGCCCCGCACCAAGTACACAAGTCGGTATGCGGAAGGGAGTATCATTAACCCGTCTGAGATCACGTGCCGTATGTCTGACGTATCACGTGTGCAGTGTAGCTACGTTACGCGTACGGAGGCGTCTGCCCGGAATTCAGGCATCCCAGTGCGGCTACATTGCGTATATGGAAACGTCTGCCCGAAAGTCAGGCATATTCCAAGACTGGGAGTGCGGAAGCGGGCGGCCTCTACCGCCATCTGTTGTTTTTCTTGTCACTATGGCAACGCGGCCTAGCGACAGGTTGGAATCGGATGTTATGGGTCACGTTCGTGCCGAGTGTAATTAGACATTAACTGATCCATTATTATCTAGCACTATCTCAGTCTGAGCTACACTAATCAGGGAGGACGGGGGAGCTGATTGAATCCCGTCTCTGGGGTGCTGTTACTGTGACGGGCTCATATAGGAAATACAGTTTATCATAGAGCTTCGTCTATTATAGAATGGCTAAGCATTGAAGTTTGTAGAGGTACATCTTGCAGGTATCTAGAGGTTAAGGCGAGACAAACATAAGCGCTCAGCTGTTCATTGTCAGTGCTTGCCAGTGTTTGTCTAGAGGTCCCCAAAGAAAGAACACCAGAACTGTCACTATACACTGAGTGACCACAAGCACGATCGAGCAGTGCAGGGAATGCATCCCCGTTTTATGTAAGCAGATTAAGAACACTACCAGGATAGAGACAAACAGGCAAGACTAGCCCCATCTGGAAAACAACAAGTGTAGGGCGGTATGATTATGGACCAGGATTTTCACAATTCTCATTATTAGAGAAAGTGGGAGGAGGACCACAATATATTCCATAGCCATGAAGGGATAAAGCTAATTTAAAATGTAAATTACAGAGTTTAATCTCCAGTTCCAGGAAATTGATTCATGATTTGGAGAGAAGCGCATCAGGAATTATGTTAGCCATAGATGACATAAAAGGCATGTTAGCAGCCAATCCAGGGTAGAGAGCTGATGACATTTGGAAGCAAGAAGGATACTGCACAGCACAAACATATGATGGAGCACCATTTAATAATTGCAGAGCAGATATCTGGCAGACGCTCAGGGTACAATATTCTGATATATTAGATATGGGTGTGATTATGACGAGGAAAAGGGGAGAGAATGAAGAGCGTGTTGCTGTTATTCAAGATATTCCAGAGAGATGGAGCCTTGAGACGAGAGAACCGTGGGATGAAACAGTGGCATTATTTTATCACATTTTGTGTCAGGGATTGACATAGCCAGTGCAAAGGCAAATGAAGAAACAGGTGCCAATGGAATCGAAACCATGGCCAGAAATACAGTTCACGATTGTGCATTATTGCTGATATTTAAGGAGAAGAACAAGGAGAAAGCAGCAGGAGGCCAAGATAGTTCTGAGGAATTTATCAAAATTAGCCATAGAGGATCAGGGTGGGTACAATACTTGGTCAAGAGGAAGAGGGAATGGGCATAGAGGAGGAGGACAAGGTGGATTTCAGAACCCTCATCGAGGAGGAGGATTTAATGTCAGACAACCGCAACAATGCTGGAATTGTGGGAGAATAGGACACATTTCCAGAACTTGTAGTAGCAGAGGATGTATTTAGCAAAATTAGCAAACTGCAAGACAGGGGATGGGCTATGTTCTGCAATATGATACGGAACAGCAGGAGTAGTATGCCCAATATCACACAAAGACTCAGACACATGTGAGGCAGTTACATCAGACACAGCAAGCACAGTTGCAAATGCAATCGCCAAAAGGGCAATCTCAGCTGCCACAATGGAATATGAATACAGGAGTCCCGCAAGCACATGCACCCAAATTAGGGAGTGTGACCATGGTAGGAGGAAATCCTTTCACAGGTACAGGGATGAATTCATATCCACAAAAAGGTAGCCGACAGAGCGACCTGATGTGTTCAGTACCATCTGTGACACATGACCCCCAAGTGGAACTAATGGTCCATGTGACGATAGGAGGCAAGACAATTTCATTTCTTGTAGACAATGGAGAAACTCGTTCCTGCGTCCATGAGGGAAACTATCCAATGTCAGGTATTGCCATGAATGCACAGGGATTCTCTGGGGTGATGAGTTTAGTTCCTTTTAAGACAAATTACCAATCTCTGTAGGAGAACACAACATGTCTATGCCCTTATTGTATTCTAGACAGACACCAGTTAAAATACTAGGACATTACTTAATGATGAAACTTAACATGAGAATAACTTTTATTAATGAAATGAAGGAAGGATGTCTTCTACTCCTGAGATAAATCATACAAAACTGAGAGCGCTTATATCATACCTAAAGAAGCATGGGTGGGCAAGAATAAAACTACATGGACAGATGAAATGACTGAACTAATAAGGCAATCAGTACAGCCACTGTGTTAGGAATTCAAGAATATCATGAACAATTATATTTATTTTCTCATTTAAATGGTGAGGTTATGACAGCAGTCCTTACACAGAAAACACCATTAGAAAATGGACATGAACTGTTAGCTTACTAAAATGGGATTTTAGATACAGTAATGAAAGGGAATTACCCATGTGAGCAATCTGTAACTGCTGATGCATTCATGATTGAAATAGCTTCAAGTATAACAACGGGGGTTCAGTAACAGTATTTGTAGAACATGCATTATTTGTGATTTTTAGAGAAACCTAAAAGTAGATTAACATGTTTTTATTTAACGTGTTTTATTGGTTAAAATAAACCTTATAAGATGGAAAATTTAATTAAAAGCAATAGCTATTTCAAATCAATATTAAAGACAATCATACAAGAACATATACATTTCTATTACTAAAAAATGACAAGGTGTTTTAGTTTTTAACACAACAATACATACATTATTTGATATAAAATGTCTAGCAATCAATACAATATTTCAAGTTAATATCTTTAAAACCTCTTGTGATATATAAAAAACGGTGTAATTCATGACCACATTTTTGGCCGCATAAATGTAAGACCAGACTGGTCTTGATGAAAGAATTGCGCATTGTATCCTTATTTCGCCTATCCCTTTTCATAGAATACAGAAAGGGCAGATCATCTTGTCAATAAAGTGGCGAGCAGTTTTCTAATTCAGATTTACACAATCTGCACAGTCGCATTCGTGTTGTAATACCCCACCATGCTCCTGATCTAGATAGTGTGGGCAATTGTCCTAATAGCAAACACATAATAAAGTGCCTAGTCTTAGGATTTTGGATATTTTTAAAATATGTGCACAGATTATCTATCGCAAAAGCTTGTGATGAGTAACTGGCATAAAATGTTGTTCCTGCTAATTTAGCATTCCTATCACAGAGATCCCAGGTTGTTTCTTTTGCTTTTACCATTTTACACTAAACTGCACAATTCTCCTCAGCACTGGGGGGTAGTTGATTTCAGTTACGAAGGTTCTTATAACCTTGAGCTACTTTTAGGTCTGGGCAGGGTGAGATCAGTTCAATCAAACCTTCAAAGTAAGCATAGATAGAATAATCCCAAATACAGTCGCCCATTATCTTAAAATATAAAATATAAAATGAAGGAGTAGATATTTTTCTGGGTACCCAGCCTGGTCAACCCAAGCTCATTACAGATTGCCACAAATGGCACCAAATTTGCTAGCCCCAGGGACTTTCTCCATAATGTACCTTCCAGTGCATTCAGCCAGGTCACTTCCTTTGTAGTAAATACTTCAAGTCCATATAGGATACTTGGCAAAAACAGGTTTTATATACCTCTACAGAATGGCCTTAGCCTTTTTGAATAAAAGTCTTAATAGCAAAAAATCTAGCCAGGGCCTTATTGTTAATGACACTGGATACTTGTTTCTCACGTCTGTTACATCAGATTGGGATACCTTAGTAAATCTCTTAATCCCACTTCTATTTTTCGTGAAAATCTTAACCTTAGTTTTGTCTACATTAATTAATAGGCAAAAAACAAGGGGGGTCCTGGGAGTCCCTCTGCCCGATATTAGTCCCGGTAATGAGAGACTTACCCAGAGTCTTTAGCTCACGATCTTTCACAGATGAAAAATATCTAAAACATATCAGTCTTTGTCCTGCCCTAGGGCAGTCCAGCACTGACATGCTAAGCAATGCTCCTCTGAACAAGAGTACCAACAGCAACCCCAGACATGTGTTTCGGTCTGGTTGTACCTCCTCAGTAGGATGGAGCTGTGCCTCTCTAAGAATAGTGAGCAATTGGTACACGTCTGGATTCCACTAGTAACTTACAGGGTAATTCATAGAATTTCGCAGAAAAGTGTCGCAAGCGGCTGGCGCAGAGTGTCCGCGTGCGTCTGCGCCAGGCGTGTGCGCCAAAACCGATTTCCACGCACAGCGTATTCATGGATTTTAGGCTCCCAAACCAGCCGTGGCGCAGAGTATCGCAGTGACCCTGCAGCAGCGCCAGTAACGCCCCCAAGAACGCCCTCGCGCAAGGAAAAGCCATCAAAATCGCTAAATCATCGCAAAGGGATGCGCTAACCCTGGACCAGTTTACAGGGCTGCCAAACAAGGAACGCAAAGCGGGTAACGTTCATATCAGGGGTAAGCCGGAAGTTTTACATGCGATTAGCCAGGGTACGTGTATGACAGGGGTACGCGTGAAGTTTTACACGCGATTAGCCAGGGTACGTGTATTACAGGGGTACGCGGGAATTATCACACGCGATTTGGCTGGGTACGTGTATGACAGCGGTACGCGTGAAGTTTTACATGCGATTAGCCAGGGTACGTGTATTACAGGGTTACGCGGGAATTATCACACGCGATTTGGCTGGGTACGTGTATGACAGGGGCACGCGTGAAGTTTTACACGCGATTAGCCAGGGTACGTGTATTACAGGGGTACGCGGGAATTGTCACACGCGATTTGGCTGGGTACGTGTATTACAGGGGTGCGCGGGAATAATCACACGCGATTTGGCTGGGTACGTGTATTACAGGGGTGTGCGGGAATTATCACACGCGATTTGGCTGGGTACGTGTATTACAGGGGTGCGCGGGAAGTTACACACGCGATTAGGCTGGGTGGGTCCTCACAGGTGTTCCCTGTACACCCTCCATGGCCCCTGCAGGCAGCCCACAAAACAGGGGACTACCCTGCACACCTGCTCATGTCTCCCACCCCTCACCCCCCCCAGCAGTGTGGGGCACCCTCCACCAGGCCCCCACCCATGTCTCCCACCACCCCCCAGCCACCATGGGCAGCCCCCACCAGGCCCCCACTCATGTCTCCCACCCACCCCCACCCCCAGCAGTGCAGGGGCAGCCTCCACCAGGCCCCCACTCATGTCTCCCACCCACCCCCACCCCCCAGCCACCATGGGCAGCCCCCAACAGGCTCCCACCCATGTCTACCACCACCCCCACACCCCAGCCACCATGGGCAGCCCCCACCAGGCCCCCACTCATGTCTCCCACCCACCCCGACCCCCCAGCCACCATGGGCAGCCCCCACCAGGCTCCTACCCATGTCTACCACCACCCCCACCCCCCAGCAGTGCAGGGGCAGCCTCCACCAGGCCCCCACTCATGTCTCCCACCACCCCCACCCCCCAGCCACCATGGGCAGCCTCCACCAGGCCCCCACTCATGTCTCCCACCCACCCCCACCCCCCAGCAGTGCAGGGGCAGCCTCCACCAGGCCCCCACTCATGTCTCCCACCACCCCCACCCCCCCAGCAGTGTGGGGCACCCTCCACCAGGCCCCCACCCATGTCTCCCACCACCCCCACCCCCCAGCCACCATGGGCAGCCTCCACCAGGCCCCCACTCATGTCTCCCACCCACCCCCACCCCCCAGCAGTGCAGGGGCAGCCTCCACCAGGCCCCCACTCATGTCCCCCTGCACTCCCACCGCCCAGCATCCAGGGGCACCCTCCACCAGGCCCCCACCCATGTCTCCCACCACCCCCACCCCCCAGCCACCATGGGCAGCCTCCACCAGGCCCCCACTCATGTCTCCCACCCACCCCCCCAGTACTGTGGGGCACCCTCCACCAGGCTCCCACCCATGTCTACCACCACTCCCACCCCCCAGCCACCATGGGCAGCCCCCACCAGGCCCCCACTCATGTCTCCCACCCACCCCCCCAGCCACCATGGGTAGCCCCCACCAGGCTCCCACCCATGTCTACCACCACCCCCACACCCCAGCCACCATGGGCAGCCCCCACCAGGCCCCCACTCATGTCTCCCACCACCCCCACCCCCCCAGCAGTGTGGGGCACCCTCAACCAGGCCCCCACCCATGTCTCCCACCACCCCCAGCCACCATGGGCAGCCCCCACCAGGCCCCCACTCATGTCTCCCACCCACCCCCACCCCCCAGCAGTGCAGGGGCAGCCTCCACCAGGCCCCCACTCATGTCTCCCACCCACCCACACCCCCCAGCCACCATGGGCAGACCCCACCAGGCTCCCACCAATGTCTACCACCACCCCCACCCCCACCCCCCAGCCACCATGGGCAGCCCCCACCAGGCCCCCACTCATGTCTCCCACCCTCCCCTCGACAGCTGCGGCCTGGGACACAGCACCGGACTCCTCACTCCCCGACGAGATCAGAACCTGGGAGGGGATCCAGGCCTTGCGTCTCCGGCTGGTGGTGCGACCCCTGCCGCTGTGCTCCACAGCACCTTCTCCGCCCTCTTCATCAGTTGACGCTGCAGACAGGGAGAAAGAAAACACAGGCATCAGGGCACTGTACAATGGACTCATACACACATGACAGTCATACATGAGTGGCATTGGTAAACCTCAGACATGGCATCATAATCCCCAACACACATGTCATTTCAACTTGCACACATGAGCCATATCACAGCCATATTGCAACAGCCAGCACCATCCATTCACATACAACAGCATGAGCAGCCAAAGGTCATCCACACATCACATGCAACATAGGGAGTACACTACACATGCACACACACCACCAAACTTGCATGCATGTGTACACCTCCGCCAACTGTCGCAGTGTTCCGATCGACATCCATGTCACAATCATTCCTCCACATCCTGTGCCATGCAAGCCCACACACACAAGCACCATCCATGTGTCACACATGAGACCCCTCGCATGTGTCACCCTCACGGCCCTGTACACCCCCCCTACTTGCCCACATAAAAATACATGTTCAACCTGCACACTCCTGGCACACCACACGCACAGCTTACAATCAGTATGCATGTACACTTATCGCTCGACTCCAGACGGGTCTGCCTCTCAAGGACCTGGACGTGGAGCGCTGGGGATATGCGTTCCAGGACCCTCATCTGATCTTCCGACAAGTGGCCCCGGCGCCCCTTAGCATCCGCTGCCTTCAGGAGGTGCCGGGCCTTGTTGAGGGTCCTGGACCTGAAGTCCTCCCAGCGCTTCCTGACACGTTCGTAGTCGCGGACTGCCACCTCCTCCGCGTTGATGGCAGTCACGATGTCCATCCAGATCCGAGTCCGTCCTTCCTTGTCGGCGCGCAACCTTCCGAAGAGGGCATCATACTGCCCCAGGACATGCTCCACCAGGACACCAACTTCGGTGGCAGTGAAGCTGGTGCCCCTCTGCCTCCTTGGCCGGGGGTTGCCACTGGTGCCAGATGTTGCAGTGCCCGACATGGCAACCCCAGAGGCAGGAGTGGGTGGGCAACTGGGTCCTGGGGCTGGGCTGTGGGGCGATGGAAAAGCAGTCGGGAGTCTTCGGTTCCAGCAGGGGTGGTCACAGCAACAGCACCCCTGGCTGATGTGCAGGCACCAAATGGCAGGGCACGTGGGCAGCAGGCAGTCAGGCAGCAGCAGATGGCAGGTGGGAGCGTGCTCAGGGCTCTGGGGGGCAGTAATTCGGCCTTCTGGGCAGTAGCTTGGTCTTCCGTGTGTGAACGCGTGGCCAGCTTGATACGGAGTGATTTTGCACGTGAAAATCCAGCACGTCTGCGTGTAATTCGAGGAAAGGTTCTTAGCGCGTAAGCGCGTCAGCACACGTCTGTACATTCATTGGCCCAAAGGCCACCAGCGTATGCGCGTCTATGAAGTCATGTGCACGTTGAATATGGCACACGTTTGAAATGTTGCGTGTTAAAATAATGAAAGACACGTCCGAGTGTCAAAGCGTGTAATTGGTGGAAATGGCCTTAGCGCGTACACGCGGAAGTGACAAAGCGTGTAATTGGTGGAAATGGCCCTACCGCGTACACGCGGAATTGACAAAGCGTGTAATTGGTGGAAATGGCCCTAGCGCGTACACGCGGAAGTGACGCTGGACGTGTGGGCCTGCATAAAAGGTACGTGTAGAACACCATTTCCTTGTACGTGCTTTTCGTGGAGAGCGAGTGGGTGAAATCTGTACTTCTTGTCGTTTCACACGCGATTTACTTCACGGTGTTTCAAGTTCGTACTCCCTGTTACCTCTGACAGCTTTTTCTCTTTTTTCTCTTTTTCTGGTTTTCCTGGGCCTGTTCCCTCAAACAGCGTTCCCTTCTACTGTTGTCCTGTCTCCTCAGACAGCGTACAATTCTTCTTTTGGCGGGGGTGTTGCCAACGCGCACATGCGCTTCTTTTTCACACTCTTTTTCCTGGCAGACGGTGAGTCACGCACGTATCTAACATCTGTGCTTGCCCCGTGTGTAGCCTACCCCTTCAGAGGTCATTCTAGGCTGCGTGTGACACGCATACATTCATTCTTGTGTTACTGGGTGCCACAGCGTAGTGCAGGTTTTTTTTTTCCGCACACGTGGTCTAGGAGGGGTTGCGTGCACGTTATCTCCCTTTTTTGGGCTTCCTGTGCGTTGCGTGACCTGTCATCTTTCCCCAGGGGTCACATTCAGCCTTGCTAGAGCACTAGGGTACAATTACCATCTGGTACCCAACCCCTTTGACCCCCAATTGCCCAGGACAATAGTTTACAGCCACTCCCATACGCACATTAACATCAGTGCCATGGTTGGGAGGCGAGGAATCCGTAAGGGTGGCAAAGGTGGACGAGCCACAAGTGGTGGCCGTGGTGGATCCGGTAGGGGACGTGGTCGTTACTTGCAGGGTGACCCTGTCCCCCCATGTGTGGAGGACCAGTCAAGGGCACCCATAATCCCCCACCGCGCCCCCTGGTTGAGGCTGATGTGGCTGACACCATCCATGCTCAGCCCTTGTTGGACCAGCCCATTGTGGCACCAGACCTGTCTGACTCCATGGCTGATTTCCAGGTCAGCAGGCCTATGACACGTGCGCTGGTGCACGTTGATGTCATCAGGCCACGTGGATCAGGGGCAGCAAGGTCATCTGCTGGCCCAAGTAGGCAGGGTGGAGAGGCTGCAGGGGCAGCAGCGGCTCCATCCACCCCAGCTCTCACACACCCAGCCAGGACAGTGTCGGTCCTAGTCCATCCTGCTGACATTCCCCCTGACACCATTACACTTGAGCCAATGCCTGCACCAACTCCCATGCTGAGTGTGCAATCCCACACTCCTGATACAGGGTCCACCAGGGCTCCTGCCCCTAGTGTCCAGAGCGGCGTAGGACACTCAGGATCACCACCACCTTCCAAGCGGAAGAGGAAGAGTGCTCGTCCGGCACAGGCTGATGCCCCAGACACGGCTACACAGTCCGGCCCGTCGAGGAAGCCCAGCTTCACGGATGCCGAACTGAATGCACTTGTCGAGTATGTGTCCGCACATGATAATGAAATGGTCATTGTTGCAGGATCCAAGACCACACCTGCACAACGCCAGGCACACTGGCAGACCGTTGCGGACATCGTAAGTGCCCTTGGAATCGTGAGGCGCACAGCCAATGATTGCTATAAGCGCTGGAATGACCTAAAGCGCAGGGCAAAGAATAAGCTGGCCTCAAGTCATGCCGCAACTCTAGTGACTGGAGGTGGGTCTCCAGTAGAAGACATGGAACTCACTCCACATGAGTCAGTCGCTGGGACCTACGTCACGGAGGAACAGATCCAAGGCGTGGGAGATCTGCCTGATTATGAGGCATTGTCCGGTGAGTGCACATGCATGTGTGTGTCATCCATGTGCATGGTGTGTATGTGAGGGCTTCTGTTTGTGTGCCAGGTGAGGGTGTGTGTGCCTGAGTCGTTTGGGTCACCCATGTGCTTCATGCAATACATTCTGCGCAGCAGCATTTGGCCATAGCAGTATCCCTTCTGCCAACAGTAGACATCTAGCCCAACAGCACGCCAGTTGCCCTTGAAGTGTCACCTTGCCACAACATTGTTGCTTATTTTTCTCTGTTCATTCAGGCAGATTGTTTGCATTCCACCACTTTTAATAGGCATTTCTCAGTCCTCTAGTCACATGTCTGACATGGCTATGGTAAAGTGGAGTGACTTTGTTACCTGGATATCATTTGTTTAGACATGTCCCTGTGCAATCGGACCATTTTGAACTGGCAGCTCCAGGTGAAAAATCAGACCTGTTTGAATTAGAAAAGCTATTACATGAGGGAACTGGACTGAATGAATAAGTGCTGCCCTCCTCTCCATCTTCACTCAATAGCAATGGTACATGCCATCTGTGTGATGGCATGTGTATTTCACCTGGCAATCACAGGCCAATGTGTGATGGCACTGCTAGGCAGCATGCAGAAAATGTGTTCATCTTCCATCTTGGTGTCATCAGTGTGTGCCATTTGCCTACCCTTCATACGCAGTGAGGGTGCATGCATGGGAGGGTTTTAGTCATGTGGGACATGTGTCAATCAAGTACTGGTTCTGTTGCTTCTCAGCCCTCATTGTGTGCCATGGTGCTAATGCCTGTTTCCATTTGTTTGCTTTTATGTCTTTGCAGGGGAAGACGCACCTGATACTGCTGGGGTTGTGGAGATGGTGCAGACCCAGGAGGGGTCTGAGGGCCGACCGACCACCAGTGAGGGACGTGATGTGGTGGTCGGTGAGAACCCACAACTGCTGCAGGTCGTGCTCTCAAGGGGTGTCTCTGGCTGTACCTCCCCCGAGCTGTACTCAAGTGTTGATTCGGATGATGAGACCTACGTGCCGTCGCAGGTGAGTGTTCCTGGGAGGGATTCTGTTCTGTCCGACCCACCTGCACCAGGGTCAGAACCCTCAATGGGGATGTCAGTGTTGGCAGCTACGCCTTTGGTGGTTACGGATGCAGGGTCACACTCCGCGACATCTGATCCTGTTCCTGGGCCAGCAGATCAGAGGGGGAATGAGGTCCTGCAGCCTCAGGCAGTGCCGGCACAGCAAGGCGCAGTTCGCCTTGCCCCAGACAGGTGTGGTGCCCGCCGACGTGGTGGCCGTACGCCACCTGGCGATACCGCATGGGAGCAATCCATTTACGGTATGGCAACCCAACAGGCAGCATCATCAGAGATGATGGCTCAGGCCATGGATAGGGTGGCCACTTCCATTGTCCCCCCCGAAAGGCTGATGGAGCGACTACAGCAGGCAACCGACTCCATCTGCCAGTCACACAGGGAGGACATGTTGGCGTCCAACAGGGACAGGCGGGCGACACTGGCGACTCTTCAGGAAGCCATCTCCATAGAGTCCCAGGGCCACAGGGAAGCCCTGAGGCTGGAACTCCTTCCCCTCAGGACGACTCTTGTTGAGCTTGAGCCTTCAACAAACCGAAGGACAGAACAGCAGCTGGAGCGTCTCACCCGTACGCTCTCAGCTGAGATGCAGGCAACTAGGGCGGAGGTCCGGGCATCCCGTGAGTTGTTGCATGGTGACCTCCCACACTCATCCTCCAGAACGAGACCTACCACACCCGCCTGCTTGCAGCCATGGAGGAACAGACTAGGGCCTTGCGTGGGCTGCCTCCCATAGTGCCACCACCTCCGGATGCAGCTGCACAGGGTGAGAATAGCGACAGCAGTGATACTCCCACAATAGGGTAGCCGTGTGGGCCATGAGCCCATGGAGGTGTTTTTTTTTTCGCAAGATCCACACAGGTGGGTTTTGGTGTGCACCCTGTACTCGGACCACCTCGGTGGCCTCCCCAACCCCCCCGGGCCCATTAATGGCGATTTTTGAATTTTTTTTTTTTTTTTTTTGGGACAGTGTGTTGCCTTGTGTGGCTCCCGTGGGCATACGCTGCATTGTGGCTGGGCACATGCAGGCTTGTCATGTATTTGGTTCAGATGCTTGGGTTTTTGTCACACACACCCCTCCTGCTTCCCGTTTCCATGGGCTTGCAAAGGGTGTGCCCAAGTGACATTGACGTACATGGTGACATTGGACTCCCACTACATGTGTGGGTAGTCTAGTCAATACTGTGTATACATTCCTAGTGCATATTGCTGTTGTGTTGTACACTGCATGTTGCATTGATGTGTAACTCATCATCCATGTCTACCTCCTAATTTGCAGGTCCTTTCCTCATGTCTACACAAGGCCCTCTACTTTGGAGATGGAGTCCATGTTGGCAGCAGTGCACCTACAACTCTACATGGCGGCAACACTGTACAGTTGGAAGTGGTGGGAGTGCAGGCATTTCCAGGTGGTGAGACTACTAATTCCTTACATTCGTAATGTCATGTTAATGGTAGTTTTGAGGGTCAGTAGCTGATAAGTGTTATTGCTAAATACCTGCTCAAGTGTGTTGTTGGTCCTGCATTACTGTGAGCAGTTTCAATTAGGGACACTGTACTTTGTGACACTTGTGTCATGTTGTGGGGATTACTTTGTTTACCCGCACATAGCATGACATGGCATGGTGTGTCGTGTGGCGGTGCTGGGGATGGGTTGGGTGACATGGCACTGTCCTCATGTTGCATTTTGCAAGTGGGTATTCATTTTAGCTGCATGAATGTGTTTTTTCACGAAACTGCATTGGTGGTGTCTGTGTAGGTAGGGATGCACACATTGTAACAGGTGAACAATCTCAGGCTGATATGGTTTTGACGGTTGATTCTCCAGACATTCAGGATCAGTGTCAGGTTGAGTCATCATTGATTGTCAGATGGTATGTGCCAGGGCAGTGTGCACTCCACAGGGGTGTGATTTCTATGTGAAGTAATTAGCCACTAGCTGTGTACGGGCTGCCTCCCCCCGTGCCCTTTCCCCTCCCATGCGCAGCGGGCGTGCATGTGGTTGGGGATGTGGGGGCACCACCATGTCCACGGCCAGGCCCCGGCGTGTTGCAACGTTGTGCAGGACACATGCTGCCACTATGATCCTGCACACTACTGGGGGAGCGTATAACAGCTGCCCGCCAGAACGGTCAAGGGAGCGAAAGCGTGACTTAAGCACTCCGAATGTGCGCTCCACTATGCCCCGGGTTGCAATGTGGGCTGTGTTATATTTTACCTCGGGTGGCGTGGTGGGGTTCCGAATTGGCGTCATCATGTGGGGGCTGAGAGGGTAGGCACTGTCCCCTGTGGAGGTGGTGATGGGTATCATTGGTGGGGTTGTGACCTTGCTCAGTATCTGACATGCATGCATGTGCAGTGGCATTCATACTCACCAAGCAGCCATGTATCGCCATGCCTCCCAGCTTCTAGGTCCCGGCTTAGGGTGGACATTCGGTAAATGAAGCTGTCGTGGGTGGACCCAGGATAGTTGGCATATACTGTGGTGATGATTCCCTTTGCATTACATACTACCTGCACGTTGATGGAATGCCAGTGCTTGCGGTTCCTATAGATGTGCTCAGATGCCCTGGGGGGACGTAGAGCCACATGGGTGCAGTCGATGGCACCTAGCACTTTGGGGAATCGTGCCACACCGTAAAAATCCAGGGCGGCAGCATGCCTTTCTGCAGGTGTTCCTGCGGTCTGATGGGCGTGCAGTGATGATGTTCAAGACCTGGTGTAGGCAGCGTGACTGCGTGGCCTGTGACACCCCACCCACTATGGCACTTGTCCGCTGAAATGATCCAGTGGCTAAGAAGTGCAGTACATTGAGGACCTTCTCCAGGGGGCTGAGTGCTTGGGAGCACAGGGTGGGTGATGTGAGGTCATCCTCCCACTCACTCACCAGGTCCAGTATTATGTGTGGTGGAAACCTGTACCTCCCATACACCTGGTCATCAGGCATCCCGTAAAGGCTGGTTCTGGGTGTGAAAATTCTGGCCCTGACTATCCTCCTCCTCCTCCTTTGGTAGCCCACGGCCACTGCTGCTAGGAACGGTATATTCATCCTGGCGTCTGAGCTTGTTAGTTTTTTGCGCGCAAATTTATGCGTCGCGGGTCGACGTATGCCTGCTTCCTACTGGCGTACGTGTTTCTTTGCACGTGTTGTAGGCGAGCATGTGAAACTTCCCGCGCACCCCTGAAATCCAGTACCTAGGCCAATAGCGTGTGGAAATTCCCACGCACCCCGGAATACACGTGCGCTGATGTACTCACGTGTGTAAATGCCCGCGCACCCCTGAAATACACGTACATAGGCCAATCGCGTGTACGCGCACTTTTGTCCAATTACACGCGATGACACTCTGACGTGCAGTCTTTCCACGTGTGCTCCGTCATCACGTGCTATGAGGGAAACACCCATGTGGGTCACGTCACAGACGCGCTTACGCGCTGAGGGCCTTTGGTCCAATAGAATCGCGTATGCGTGCTGACGCGCTTACGCGCTAAGCGCCTTTCCTCGAATTTCACGCTGACGTGCAGGATTTTCACGTGCCAAATCACTCCGTATCAAGCTGGCCACGCGAAAACACACGGAAGACCACGCTCCTGCCCAGAAGGCCGAATTACTGCCCCCCAGTGCCCCGAGCAGCCTCCCACGTGCCATCTGCTGCTGCCTGCCTGCCTGCCTGCTGCCACCGTGCCCTGCCATTTGGTGCCTGCACATCAGCCATCTGCAGGGGTCCAGTTGCTGTGTCCACCCCTGCTGGAACAGAAGACTCCCGACTGGGATAACATCGCTCCACAGCCCAGCCCCAGGACCCAGTTGCCCACCCACTCCTGCCTCTGGGGTTGCCATGTCGGGCACTTCGACATCTGGCACCAGTGGCAACCCCAGGCCAGAGGGGCAGAGGGGCACCAGCTTCACTGCCACCGAAGTTGGTGTCCTGGTGGAGCATGTCCTGGGGCAGTATGATGCCCTCTTTGGATCGTCCCGCGCCAGCAAGGAAGGACGGGAGAGGATCTGGGCCGACTGTGTGGTTGCCATCAACGCGGAGGGGGTGGCAACCCGCGACGTCCAGAAGATCAAGAAGCGCTGGGAGGACTTGAGGTCCAGGACCCTCGTGAAGGCCCGGCGCCTCGTGGAGGGGGGCCGGGGCCGCATGAGTTCCATCCAGATGAGGGTCCTGGAACGCGTACGCCCAGCGCTCCACGCCCAGATCCTTGAGAGGGAGACCCGTCTGGAGTTGAGCGGTAAGTGTCCAAGCATTGCTGTTTGAGACAGGGCATATTGCGGTGTGCTGGTTGTCTGATACTTGCCTGTATGTGTGACATAGGCCATGTACGCATGTATGTGTGCAGGGACATCATGGTAATGCATGTGCGACCAGTGATGTGTGAACCACATGGTCGTTGCATGTGTTTAAATGCGACATGGGGAGCCCTATGCAGATTTTACACATGAGAGCATGCCAGTCTCTGTTCCTGGACATGGGTGGGGGTGAGGGATGGGTGCTGATGCCAGGTACATATATGGTAGCCATGTCTGTGTGCCTGACCTGCGTGTCTGTGACTTGTGAATGCCATGGATGCATGACACATGTGTGTGACAATGCACAGATTCACTGATGCAGCCTAGTTATCCTTGTATCCGCTGTGTTTGGGGTGTATGAGGCCAGATGGATGTGACGGAGGTGAAGTGTGTGCATGAGATAGGCATGACCCATGATGCATGTGAGTTCCATATCATTGTATGTTTCAAGAGTCCATTGGACATGTATGGAAATGTCCATGGCATGCACCATGCCTGTTACTGTGTGTGTTTTGCCTGGACTGACCCATGTGTTGTGGATGGACATGATGGAAGTGTACTTTGACAGTGGTACTCATCTGCTATTGCTTCCTGTCTAGGGGACCATTGTACAGTACCCTGATGCTTGTGTTCTATGTCTCCCTCTACGCAGTGGCTAGTGAAGAAGAGGGCGGAGATGGCGCTGTGGAGCAAGGCGGCGGGGATGCCCCCACGGCTGCAGCGGAAGGGGTGGGTGAGCCCCCACAGGGGCCTGCTACGGCGGAAGACGGTGAGGAGCCATCCAGGTTGGTGGTTTCCACAGAGGAGGAGGAGGCCGCCACTGAGGCACACATGGGGCCTGGTGGGGGCATCCCTGCTGGTGCAAGTGATGCAGTCCAGGGGCAGGGACAGGAGGCAGCAAAGGTCACCATGGAGGGGCCTGTGCATGTCGCTGTCCCTGACCCTGTGAGTGCACCACCATGCACCAGCAGGGATGCCCCGTCCCCGTCCGCAGGTAGAGGGGATGACCATGTCACCTGACTCCCCTCCACCTGTGGACGATGGGACCCGTGGCCGTATGGAGAAGGTCCTGATTGGGGTCGCGATGCGCGCGGGTGCAATTCGTGATGACGTGCGTGCTTCCCGGGAGGAGCACGCACGTCATCACGAAGAGCACCGTGCCGACGTGGCCCAATTGGGATCTTCCATGTTCGGGGTTTTCCTGCATGTGTCGGCCAATCTGGCGGCCCTCTCCTCCTCTGTGGAGGCTATATGCCGGTCGTTCTCCTTGCCGTCTTCCGGCCCAGATGCCACCAGGGCCCCCTGTGGACCTGCCCTGACCAATGCAGCCAGCTCGGTGGGGATCCCATCCCTGCCACAGTCGGGACTCGGAGGTCCAGCAGGGGTGGTCACCACAGCAACTGTACCCCAGCAGATGGAGGATGTGCCGGCATCATCAGGCAGGGCACGTGCACAACGGCGTCGGTGGATTCCATCAGCCTGGATGCCGTCGTGCTGGCAGAGGCAGTTGCGTCAGAGGCAGCAGAGTCAACGTGAGAGGCATCATGGCTCGGGGCCATCAACATCGGAGGGGCGGGCATCGGCCGGAGGGCAGGGGGACCCAGGACGGGAAGTGTCTTCCGTGTGGCTGCGGTTGGGCCAGCAGATAGGTGCGGAGCGGCGGCGGGCAGAAGAGGCGCGGCTCACGATGGTCAGGGCGGAGAACTCCATGCGGAGGGCCGAGTGCCTCGAGGCAATCCGCAGGGGGTTGGGTGAGCAGATGGCGTCGTCCCTGCGGACCCTCGGGGCCATGGAACAGGACCGCCTCTGGGACATCGAAGAAGAGTTTGATGATGCCCTGGCCCAGAACACCACGGAGTGAGCCGCTGGACTTGCCCGCCGCCTTTGTATATAGTTCTTTAGTTTTAGGTTTCCTTTGTTTCTTCTTATGATTTGGAGTCGACGGACACTGCTCCACTTTTTGTATATAGTTGCATTTTAGTTAGGGTTTTTTGTAGGTTTCCTTTGTTCAGTTGGGCTCATGGACCCTTGGATGTTTTGTACATAGTTCTTCATTGGATTGTTTTATTTTTTGTTTTTATTTATTCACCATGGAGCAATGGTCTTTGCATTTATTTTTCTCTCTCGGATTGATTTTATTTTTAATGTGACTTTGGACAACATTTTTTTGAATTTGGATTTGTAGTTTTAATTTTTTTGACGGAGATGCAGCTTATCTTTTTTTCATTGCCATTGTAGTTTGTTTCATTTCATTTGCATTCAATTTTTTTTAATACAATTTTGTTTTCATACTTCACTGTGTGGTATCATCTCATTGGTTTCATGCATGTCATGTTGGGTGTTTTCCCATTCAATTGCAACCATTGTGTGTGACGGACATGGGTTAATTTGCTTTATGAACATTGGGGGTGTAACATGTAATTTCCATTTCCATGTGGGTGAATGGGTTACTTGGTAGGGCCTTTTGGCTGTGGATGCTGGGGGGTGGGGGTGCAGGGAGCCATGAGTGGGGGGCCTGGTGGAGGGTGCCCCTGGATGCTGGGGGGTGGGGGTGGTGGGAGACATGAGTGGGGGCCTGGTGGAGGGTGCCCCTGGATGATGGGGGGTGGGGGTGCAGGGGGACATGAGTTGGACATGAGTGGGGGCCTGGTGGAGGGTGCCCTGCACTGCTGGGGGGTGGGGGTGATGGGAGACATGAGTGGGGGCCTGGTGGAGGGAGCCCTGCAATGCTGGGGGTGGGGGTGATGGGAGACATGAGTGGGGGCCTGGTGGAGGGTGCCCCTGGATGCTGGGGGGGTGGGTGCAGGGGGCCATGAGTGGGGGCCTGGTGGAGGGTGCCCCTGGATGCTGGGGGGTGGGGGTGCAGGGGGCCATGAGTGGGGGCCTGGTGGAGGGTGCTCCTGGATGCTGGGGGGTGGGGGTGCAGGGGGACATGAGTGGGGGCCTGGTGGAGGGTGCCCCTGGATGCTGGGGGGTGGGGGTGGTGGGAGACATGAGTGGGGGCCTGGTGGAGGGTGCCCCTGGATGCTGGTGGGTGGGGGTGCAGGGGGACATGAGTGGGGGCCTGGTGGAGGGTGCCCTGCACTGCTGGGGGTGGGGGTGATGGGAGACATGAGTGGGGGCCTGGTGGAGGGTGCCCCTGGATGCTGGGGGGTGGGGGTGATGGGAGACATGAGTTGGACATGAGTGGGGGCCTGGTGGAGGCTGCCCCTGCACTGCTGGGGGGTGGGAGTGATGGGGACATGAGTGGGGGCCTGGTGGAGGCTGCCCCCGGTGGCTGGGGGGTGGGGGTGGTGGAAGACATGAGTGGGGGCCTGGTGGAGGCTGCCCATGGTGGCTGGGGGGTGGGGGTGGTGGGAGACATGAGTGGGGGCTTGGTGGAGGCTGCCCCTTCACTGCTGGGGGGTGGGGGTGGTGAGAGACATGAGTAGGGGCCTGGTGGAGGGTGCCCTGCACTGCTGGGGGGTGGGGGTGGTGGGAGACAAGAGTGGGGGCCTGGTGGAGGGTGCCCTGGATGCTGGGGGGTGGGGGTGCAGGGGGACATGAGTTGGACATGAGTGGGGGCCTGGTGGAGGGTGCCCTGCACTGCTGGGGGGTGGGGGTGATGGGAGACATGAGTGGGGGCCTGGTGGAGGGTGCCCTGCAATGCTGGGGGGTGGGGGTGATGGGAGACATGAGTTGGGGCCTGGTGGAGGGTGCCCCTGGATGATGGGGGGTGGGGGTTCAGGGGACCATGAGTGGGGGCCTGGTGGAGGGTGCCCCTGGATGCTGGGGGGTGGGGGTACAGGGGGCCATGAGTGGGGGCCTGGTGGAGGGTGCCCCTGGTTGCTGGGGGGTGGGGGTGCAGGGGGACATGAGTGGGGGCCTGGTGGAGGGTGCCCCTGGATGCTGGGGGGTGGGTGTGGTGGGAGACATGAGTGGGGTCCTGGTGGAGGGTGCCCTTGGATGCTGGTGGGTGGGGGTGCAGGGGGACATGAGTGGGGGCCTGGTGGAGGGTGCCCTGCACTGCTGGGGGGTGGGGGTGATGGGAGACATGAGTGGGGGCCTGCTGGAGGGTGCCCCTGGATGCTGGGGGGTGGGGGTGATGGGAGACATGAGTTGGACATGAGTGGGGGCCTGGTGGAGGCTGCCCCTGCACTGCTGGGGGGTGGGGGGGTGGGAGACATGAGTGGGGGCCTGGTGGAGGCTGCCCCCGGTGGCTGGGGGGTGTGGGTGGTGGGAGACATGAGTGGGGGCCTGGTGGAGGGTGCCTCTGGATGCTGGGGGTGGGGGTGCAGGGGGACATGTGTGGGGGCCTGGTGGAGGGTGCCCTGCACTGCTGGGGGGTGGGGGTGGTGGGGGACATGAGTGGGGGCCTGGTGGGGGGTGCCCTGCACTGCTGGGGGGTGGGGGTGGTGGGGGACATGAGTGGGGGCCTGGTGGAGGGTGCCCTGCAATGCTGGGGGGTGGGGGTGATGGGGGACATGAGTGGGGGCCTGGTGGAGGGTGCCCCTGGATGCTGGGGGGTGGGGGTGATGGGAGACATGAGTTGGACATGAGTGGGGGCCTGGTGGAGGGTGCCCTGCACTGCTGGGGGGTGGGGGTGATGGGAGACATGAGTGGGGGCCTGGTGGTGCTGCCCCTGCACTGCTGGGGGGTGGGGGTGATAGGGGACATGAGTGGGGGCCTGGTGGAGGGTGCCCCTGGATGCTGGGGCGTGGGGGTGCAGGGGACATGAGTGGGGGCCTGGTGGAGGGTGCCCCTGGATGCTGGGGGGTGGGGGTGATAGGAGACATGAGTTGGACATGAGTGGGGGCCTGGTGGAGGCTGCACCTGCACTGCTGGGGGGTGGGGGTGATAGGGGACATGAGTGGGGGCCTGGTGGAGGCTGCCCCCAGTGGCTGGGGGGTGGGGGTGGTGGGAGACATGAGTGGGGGCCTGGTGGAGGCTGCCCCTGGATGCTGGTGGGTGGGGGTGCAGGGGGACATGAGTGGGGGCCTGGTGGAGGGTGCCCTGCACTGCTGGGAGGTGGGGGTGATGGGAGACATGAGTGGGGGCCTGCTGGAGGGTGCCCCTGGATGCTGGTGGGTGGGGATGATGGGAGACATGAGTTGGACATGAGTGGGGGCCTGGTGGAGGCTGCCCCTGCACTGCTGGGAGGTGGGGGTGATAGGGGACATGAGTGGGGGCCTGGTGGAGGCTGCCCCCGGTGGCTGGGGGGTGGGGGTGGTGGGAGACATGAGTGGGGGCCTGGTGGAGGGTGCCCCTGGATGCTGGGGGTTGGGGGTGCAGGGGGACATGTGTGGGGGCCTCGTGGAGGGTGCCCTGCACTGCTGGGGGGTGGGGGTGGTGGGAGACATGAGTGGGGGCCTGGTGGAGGGTGCCCTGCAATGCTGGGGGGTGGGGGTGATGGGAGACATGAGTGGGGGCCTGGTGGAGGGTGCCCCTGGATGCTGGGGGGTGGGGGTGATGGGAGACATGAGTTGGACATGAATGGGGGCCTGGTGGAGGGTGCCCTGCACTGCTGGGCGGTGGGGGTGATGGGAGACATGAGTGGGGGCCTGGTGGAGGGTGCCCCCTGCACTGCTGGAGGGTGGGGGTGATGGGAGACATGAGTGGGGGCCTGGTGGGGCTGCCCCTGCACTGCTGGGGGGTGGGGGTGATAGGGGACATGAGTGGGGGCCTGGTTGAGGGTGCCCCTGGATGCTGGGGGGTGGGGGTGCAGGGGGACATGTGTGGGGGCCTGGTGGAGGGTGCCCTGCACTGCTGGGGGCTGGGGGTGGTGGGAGACATGAGTGGGGGCCTGGTGGAGGGTGCCCCTGGATGCTGGGGGGTGGGGGTGCAGGGGGACATGAGTTGGACATGAATGGGGGCCTGGTGGAGGGTGCCCTGCACTGCTGGGGGGTAGGGGTGATGGGAGACATGAGTGGGGGCCTGGTGGAGGGTGCCCTGCAATGCTGGGGGGTGGGGGTGATGGGAGACATGAGTGGGGGCCTGGTGGAGGGTGCCCCTGGATGCTGGGGGGTGGGGGTGATGGGAGACATGAGTTGGACATGAGTGGGGGCCTGGTGGAGGGTGCCCTGCACTGCTGGGGGTGGGGGTGATGGGAGACATGAGTGGGGGCCTGGTGGAGGGTGCCCCTGGATGCTGGGGGGTGGGGGTGCAGGGGGCCATGAGTGGGGGCTTGGTGGAGGGTGCCCCTGGATGCTGGGGGGTGGGGGTGCAGGGGGACATGAGTGGGGGCCTGGTGGAGGGTGCCCCTGGATGCTGGGGGGTGGGGGTGATAGGGGACATGAATGGGGGCCTGGTGGAGGGTGCCCCTGGATGCTGGGGGGTGGGGGTGCAGGGGGACATGTGTGGGGGCCTGGTGGAGGGTGCCCTGCACTGCTGGGGGGTGGGGTGGTGGGAGACATGAGTGTGGGCCTGGTGAAGGGTAACCATGGATGCTGGGGGGTGGGGGTGCAGGGGGACATGAGTTGGACATGAGTGGGGGCCTGGTGGAGGGTGCCCTGCACTGCTGGGGGGTGGGGGTGATGGGAGACATGAGTGGGGGCCTGCTGGAGGGTGCCCTGCAATGCTGGGGGGTGGGGGTGATGGGAGACATGAGTGGGGGCCTGGTGGAGGGTGCCCCTGGATGCTGGGGGTGGGGGTGCAGGGGGCCATGAGTGGGGGCCTTGTGGAGGGTGCCCCTGGATGCTGGGGGGTTGGGGTGCAGGGGGACATGAGTGCGGGCCTGGTGGAGGGTGCCCCTGGATGCTGGGGGGTGGGGGTGCAGGGGGACATGAGTGGGGGCCTGGTGGAGGGTGCCCTGCACTGCTGGGGGGTGGGGGTGATGGGAGACATGAGTGGGGGCCTGCTGGAGGGTGCCCCTGGATGCTGGGGGGTGGGGGTGATGGGAGACATGAGTTGGACATGAGTGGGGGCCTGGTGGAGGCTGCCCCTGCACTGCTGGGGGGTGGGGGTGATAGGGGACATGAGTGGGGGCCTGGTGGAGGCTGCCCCCAGTGGCTGGGGGGTGGGGGTGGTGGGAGACAAGAGTGGGGGCCTGGTGGAGGCTGCCCCTGCACTGCTGGGGGGTGGGGGTGATAGTGGACATGAGTGGGGGCCTGGAGGTGCTGCCCCTGCACTGCTAGGGGGTGGGGGTGGTGGTAGACGTGAGTGGGGGCCTGGTGGAGGCTGCCCCTGCACTGCTGGGGGGTGGGGGTTGATAGGGGACATGAGTGGGGGCCTGGTGGAGGGTGCCCCACAGTGCTGGGGGGTGGGGGTGCTGGGTGACATGAGCAGGTGTGCAGGGTAGTCCCCTGTGGTGTCGGCTGCCTGCAGGGGCCGTGGAGGGTGGACAGGGAATACCTGGGAGCACACAGCCAAATCGCGTGTAGAATTTCCTGCATACCCCTGAAATAGACGTACCCAGCCAAATCGCGCGTGGAACTTCCCGCGCACCCCTGAAATCCACGTACCCTGCCAAATCTCGTGTGAGACTTCCCGCGCACCCCTGAGATCCACGTACCCAGCCAAATCGCGTGTGGAAATTCCCGCGCACGTACCCGGCCAAATCGCGTGTGGAACTTCCAGCGCACCCCTGAAATCCACGTACCCTGCCAAATCGCATGTGAAACTTCCCGCGCACCCCTGAGATCCACGTACCCAGCCAGGTCGCGTGTGGAAATTCCCGCGCACGTACCCGGCCAAATCGCGTGTGGAACTTCCCGCGCACCCCTGAAATCCACGTACCCTGCCAAATCGCGTGTGAGACTTCCCGCGCACCCCTGAGATCCACGTACCCAGCCAAATCGCGTGTGGAAATTCCCGCGCACGTATCCGGCCAAATCGCGTGTGGAACTTCCCGCGCACCCCTGAAATCCACGTACCCTGCCAAATCGTGTGTGAAACTTCCCGCGCACCTCGGAATACATGCACACGTTATTTTTCAGTCAGCGAGTGTCCGTGTTTGTGGGTACCCCTTTGCACGTCATTTGTCCTGGAGGGCCACAGTATAGGACATTCATCATGGCTGTATATAGGTGCTATTTGTTGGCGCACCTTTTGGCGCACATTTATTACAGGCGCAGAGACGCTACCGCCTGCTTTCTTGTGGCGGTCGTGTTTGTGCCTGTGTGCTGGTTTGACCGTGCGCTTTTTTGCCCTATTCGATTCCATGAATACGTGTTGTAGGCGAGCGTGTGGGCGTTCAGCGCACTTGCACCCTGTACTTCCCCCGTGACGCCCACATTTTGGCAAGTTGTACCCCATTCCGAGTGTTCCGCCCCGTGTTCCGCCTACTTTTGTTGTGTGCGCCGCGCTATGTGCGATTTTCGCTGTGGCCTGTGCGATTTTCGCTGTGACCTGGCGCACGCCGTTAGATGGCCTGTGCGCCAACGTGCGCCGCACACTTTTTTAGCGCACATCCGATGGTTTTCTCGCGCGCGGCCTTCCATGAATCGCTGTGGGCTGCTTTTTGTGCGATTTCCGCACTTGCACTGCGATTTTCACTATTCCACTGCGAATCGCACGTTTTTGGCCACTTGCGCCGCGCTAATTATTCCATGAATCGGCCTGCATGTGTGAGACCCAAAGTTACTTAAATATGCAAAAAACAAGGGGGATCCTGGGAGCCCCCCTGCCGGACATTAGTCCTGGTTACGAGAGACTTACCCAGAGTATTTAGCTCACTGTCTTTCACAGAGGAGAAATATCTAAAACATATCAGTCTTTGTCCTGCGCAGGGGCGTGCCAGGCACTGTTTATTGCCTATGTGGGCATAAAAGGGCGTGTGGCCAAGGTCTTGGATAAAATAAGATTTTAAATGTCCTTTTAATCTCCAAAAAGTGTTCGTTTTCAGGCCAAAAGTAATAAAGAAGCCGATTTTAGTCCAAAAACCAATGTAGCTGAATAAGATGCCAGCACCTCATTTGTAGTCCATAAATCCCTTGCTGCTTGTCACCAGTCTATCCCACAGACTCCATAGCCAAAACAGTACTCTCTGGGTACTTCATTGGTGCACGCGTGCATGTGCACACCACGCACTGTTGTATGGTGTTGTGGGTAAACAAGTGGGCATGGCCAAGTACTGTGATAAAAACAAAAAAAAAAGCTTTTAAATGTCCTTTTAATGTCCAGAAAGTGTTTGTTTTCAGGCTTGCTGCTTGTCACCAGTTTCTCCCACAGGCTCCACAGCCAAAACAGTACTCTCTGTGTGCTCCACGGGTGTGCGCCATTAACAACACAAAGAGCATCATGATATGAGGTAATTATTTAAAATCCTCCAATTTAAAATTTTTTAATGCAAGAGAGTAAACCCAGCAACGTTCATAGTAGATCCAGTAGAGGAGGATGATTATGTACATGATTGCACAACATATACTGAATACTTTGATGGTATTCCCCAAGCTAGAGAACTCTTGGGAGGGGGGAAGTTCTCTTTATTGATGGTTCTTCAAAAATTGACCAAACGATTGGCGAAAGACATACTGGATGAGCGTTAGTGAAGCTGAACCGAGAGGGTGAATTTGCGGTATTGACAAGTGCGAATTTGGGTTTGTATTACTCATCACAGGATGCTGAATTATTGGCACTTATCACCGCACTTCAGAGATTTGAAGATGAGGAAGTGACAGTGAACTCTGACTCCACCTGTGTGACAACAACTGAACACGCAGGTTTGTCATGCTGGAAAAGGAGAGGCTTTGTCAATGCAGAGGGCAATCTAGTGCAACATGCAGCTCTATTCGATAAACTTATTGAAGCATTAGGACTTCCATTGATGCTCGTGGTCGTAAAATGTGCACCGCATTCTAAAAGGGCAGGCTTCATTTCTCACGGAAACGAAGCTACAAAACTAGAAGCCAAAAAGGTACCCAATTATCCACCATTTATAGTTTTGAAATAGAAAGTGTTAAACAGATGGCAGGATGATGCATGTTGATAACGGAGGGCTCTAACATGCGATCCATTGGCCAGTTAACTGATATACAAGGTCAAGCTCTACAAGAAGAGCAGAATTTATGGAGGAAGCAGGGGTATTCTTTTTCTCCACAAAGGCAATTTGAAGGCAGAATAGTCATGGAAAGTCAGTTATGCCTCTAGCATTATTGAGGGTAGTGCTGGATCAGCTTTACTATCCCGCGCATACAACTCAAGAATGTCTTGCTGCTACATTTGCAGAAGATTTATTTCACCAAATATGTTGGAGCATGTGGCACAGTTTATTGTAAATTGCATTGTGTGCTAGAAATGTACAGCCAGGCACACTTTGCAAACAGTGAGAGGAGCAATTCCTAGACCCAGTGGCCCATTTCAGCAACTACATATAGATTATGTGGATATGCTGCAGACATGCAATGGCTACAGATATATGCTGGTCGTGGTATGTCGTTTTTCTAGATGGATTGAGGCAGGTCCATGCACGCACCCTGATGCCACATACACTGCCAAGTTCCTTGTGCATGAGGTGTTCCCAAGATGGTGTGTGTGTGAGATCTTGTAGTCTGACAATGGACAGCATTTTTTAATTGAATTGTTTGAACAAATACTTCTTCTGTTAGGCATTTAGCATAAGTTTCCCTCAGCTTACTATCCACAGGCAAATGGTGTCTGTGAGAGATTAAATGGATTGTTAAAAGAGAGGATTGCAAAAATTAAAATGGCTTTAAAGAAGGCTACATTGCCTAACCCTTTGCTATTATGCTCTAAGAAATCAGCCTGGCTCGGACCACCATCTAACTTCTAATGAGTTGCTGACTGGACGCCGTATGAGAACCCCTCTTTACTCCTCCAACTAGGTTAAAAACTGATGCCTATAGTGTAGGGAAGACACTAGCTGACAAGATGCATGGTTACCTAACAATAATGACTGCAAGTGTTTCTTTCATGTCTCAACAGGTCACGATTCGGAGGGAGGGGTCAACGAGACGTGACAAGGACATCCAACCCATTGATTTAGAGGATTTAGTGAAGCAAACCAGCCTATACCCAGGGGTCCAGGTACTGGTATGAAGGTTTGTATGCACTTGGAGTATGCCCCATTTTGAAGGACCGTAAAAGGGGGAAGAAGTTTCCCCCACAGCTGCTAAATTGAAAGGAAGGCAAGTTTGGCTGCATTTGCATGACATCAAGCCATATAAAGAAGAAACATAGACCCCTGTTTCAGCTACCGACAGTGAAGTAAGAGAAGATGCTCCATGCATGCACACACGTTCAATGGTCAAGAGCAAAGACAAGGAGAATTAAGAACACAGAAACACTTTAAATTAAGGACCAATATTTTTCAAATTTGATAAAGGAATAAATAGACTTGCAGTTAATCTGGAACTTTTAAGATAAGTTAAAGATACAATGCTTTACAATGTACTGGAGCCGAAAGAAAAGACGCACACTTAATCTTCTATGTTACTAATTTTACTAACAATACACACATTGTTGTATGCTTTTTTAGATATATATAAAAATCTTATCCATCTTTACTAAGAAGATATGTGAATATTGTAATGTTTCTCAGCAACCCTAAAAACAAATACATTATTTTCAGAATAATTATAGCAATTATCTTGCAGTTATTGAACTAAAGGTGTGATCCATGAAGAATTGCAAGTTATATATTCAGAGTCAAAATAAAATGAGGAGGTTTCAGAATATAAAAGGCTCAGTGCAATCAAGAAAATCAATGATCTTTCATGGAATAATAATTGTGATATCGTCCAGTATTATGATATGTGTTTTCCGCCTGATTATTATGGCATGCATACATGTTATAAAAAGCAATACAGACATGGTGGGTGACAATGAAACATTTACTTTTACCCCAAATAAAAGTACAAACAGAAATGTTTTATAAACTTACGAGGTGCCTATTTCAATGTAAAAGGGATGTTGGGGAAGATCATGAAGACATAAATGCATACCTTGTAAATTTGGCTCATTTAAAAAATAAATGATGGTATCACACATGAAGGAGGTAGGAGAGAAAACATCAGATGAAAGCTGCTGTGTCTGTTCCTTAATATCATATGCCATGAATGCAGCAAGGACATGTATTGACAAAGAAATGCCTGCACAAGATGCAACATCTCGGAGTCATTTAGCAGCCTGTGCAGACAGAGGGCAGTTCGGAGAAAAATAGGCAACTTTACGATAGCAATTAAGAGGGATGTTTCCATATGAAGATACTTATGTGAAAATAAGGAGGATGACAGTGGGATGTGGTGGACAAGCAAAAAAAGTATGTATCCATACCAAATTGGAGAACCTATAAAATCATCAAGATGAAGAGGATGGATTGCTCAGATATGACTGAAAGATCAGGAGAACCAGGATCCTGGGAGACACCACAGCAATTGGTGTATGGGCAGTTGCCACCAGTACTGGATGGGAAGAAGGATTATTATCTTGCCCTGCACACTTATTAAAGAAAGAACCAGTAAGCATAGTGCACATAGTGAATGACAAATACCAAGAGTCATGGACCAAATATTCTAAGTTACCAACATGGGTTGACAACAAAGCACAACTAGTATCCATAATACCACTAAAGTATGCAACAACATGCTTCAAGAATGAAGGTTTGGTTGTGGTTTGAGAACACAAAGGATGCGGACAGACAATCGAAGTCCCAGGAATGAATGGATGAACTGCAGTATTGATGGACTGATATTTGGCCTGTCGGTCCAGAGCGCACATGCAGTTGCCTAAGCATTTGGGAGGTATCTGCTCTATTGTTGTAATACATGTTCCAGTATTAGTGATTCCTCAAAGTGACCTCAATATTGATGGATTTCCAAAAATGAATAAACACCAGAGGAGGAAGTGGACGCTCATTGTTCGGCGGCTGTAAAGGGAGAACAATTTCTCATCAAAATCAATAAAGACCTATGATGGTTTTCCAGATGAGCATACATTGTTCAGCAAGACAGCAATGATATTGACATCTATATTCATGCCAGGCCTCCAGACTGCAGTGAACATAAAGTGGTTGCAGATCATCAGATGGCAGCTGTTACAGATGATCAATTCAACAATAAAAGGATTTAATGCAACAGGTATGTCCTGGACTTAATTACAGCAATGGAAGGAGGAGTGTGTGCTAAGGTTGGTCCTTTTTGCTATACATTCACTGCATCTAATGACAGAGAAAATGGAACCCTGATGGAAGCAATAACTATACTGATGAGACTTCATATGAAGATGGAAAATGAAGCTGATGAAGATAATTATTTATATAGAGGCTGGAGCTGGTGGAGAAATGCAAAAAAGAGGAACATGCCCCAGAGAATAAAAAAGAAAACTCCCCTGTTAGCTCCAGGAATTAGGTTTTTCTATCCTAAGGATCATAAAAATGTGTTGGACATTGGATATTCTTGCCACCATCAGGATATTGCTGTCACATTATCTGTAGTTTGGATGAACATATAAACAATGCAAGTCTCCTGATTGGGGTGACAAAGATATGGATCCCAAAAGAAGTAACAGTATGAACAGAAGATGAAAATATAGTTGTGGACTCAACCAGAAGGGGGAATGTAGAGGAACAGGTAGATGCATTTTCCCTATCTCCCGCCCCCTCTCTGCATTCATATTTGAACAGAAGTAGAAGAGCATTATGTGGGACCCCATGTGTTTTCCCTATATCGCATTACGTGTATGCACTCAGGCAACCATACCAAAATGTACCAAATGTACCCTTGTACTGAAAGAGTGGAAGGATGTCAGCAGGTACCGTTGGACATCATGGAGCACTGACTGAAATCTGATAAGTGCAGAATGATGTCATGAAGACTGAAACAATATGAAAATACTTAAGGGTAATTATGTAACTGCAGTGATAAGAGAAACATGTATGCAATGATAAAGTAACCATATATACAAAGAATATGAAGTTACATGCTGACCAATAAGTGTAAATACACAATGACGCAAGGTAGAGGAGGCATATAGAAGCTTGCTATAGGGGAAAATATAACAAGGCTAGGATGGCCATAATTTAAAGCTGGACGTTGGCTCGTGTTAAGACTCAATCCAGATACCTCAGAGACAGACAAGGGATGCAGAGTCATGTGACATTGGAGAAATAGCTTTTGTGCAAAATAAAGCGGAGTCTATGTCGGTCTGGGATAAATGGTGATATTTTAAGGAATACATGCAATCATAAGAGGAAGCAGATGAATAAGTAATGTATGTAAGAAATTATTCTCTTAGATTAAAGAAGAAGAAGAACACATTTGCAAGAGCCATCCATTGGACAATTAACAATGGATAAGGTACATGTAAGGTAAAGTGAGCAAGTCTCTAGAGGACAAGAGGAGCAAGAACACCCATTATAAGTAAATCAAATAGCAATACATAAGAGGTTGAAATGGACAAATTTGCAGTCTCCTCACACATAATTCAGAATTTGAAAACAAAGGCTATTCATTAAGCCTCGGATGAAGATAGCAATGTTCTTAAACTCCCTCAAATGTTCAAGAAAAGAGTGCAGACTACGGTCAACGGCAGATGGGAAACTTTGGCTTATGGCCAGACTGAGTGATGATGGACTAATTGTGAAAGTGAGTAGTAAGCTGACATGACTCAAGCACCTGGGTTTTGTTTCACTTACGTGCAGCTAAAGAGCCAAAGGTCCAAGGTTGGGCGTGAATGCCAACCGATCAGAGGATCTATGGGGCAACGTGCTATACGATGTTGCATAGACCAATCTGCTGCCATTGTCTCCACTATAATCAGTGTGATACATATTAAGAGGTATGTGGAGGTAGTTCAAGGCGTGCTCTACAGATAAGGGCCAGCCACTGAAGTACTAATCCCTATGTATACAATAGGGACAAATGTTCCCTTAATTACCCTTCCCTTCAATAGGTTTTGCTGTTTGCCACATAGGATGATGTTGTAGATAATGCATTTTGGGGTATGTAACTTCTGTATAATTAAATTTGTGTGTGAGCATCAATCCATTGTTTGCTAGTCTGCCCTGCTTTATTACATGGCATATAAAGAAGTATTTTGCCATATTTTCTGAGTCTGTCTGGATATTTGGTCTGATATCTTTATTGGTAATTCCATCCAGCACAAGATATGCTTCAAGGTGGTAGAGCACACTAGCTTTTCACTATAAGCCAAGTGCAGACACCTGCTGAAACTCCCGAGCCCACCCAAAGACACATGACAATACAAAAGGCCAAATACAAAGGTACTGCTGGGCCACATTGCCTGGGAATGATGAGGAATACTTGTAATTGGAAATTAGAGCAGACAATGGACTTCTCTCCCCCTACCATGTGTGTCTTGCACATTTTGACATCTCATCAAAGTGCCCAAGGTTGGTGAATGATGTGCTGTGAAGCAAGACCTACAGGGAACCACACAGTAAAAATCAATCCTCTAAGAAGCTCATAGCACCTCTTTGCCATGAAAGCAAGATTCATTTTGTATACAAAAAGTAAAAAAGGTGACAGTAGAACCTAACTGACACAGACACCGAGTACTGAGTTAGTGCAAAGCAAACAGGTGGATTTAAAGAGAAGAATCATCACTCATGACGCAAACAATATAGAATGTTAATCCCCCTCCTTCATTGGCTACCACCTATATACATACTATGAGTCCCCTATAGTCCCTTTACCAATTGGCCAAATACTAATTTATCCCTGCCCCCTAACACTTGTCCCCTTACTCTGTTACCTAGGTTCCCAGCTACTGTATTGGTGGGATAACTGGAATGTTACCCACCCCCTTGGCATAATCACGTTATGTGCACCTTGTCGTTAACATGGGCTCAGTGGAAAAACCACAGGTAAAATGTACCCCTTAGAAAAATGCTGCGCTTCTCTTGATACCAGACATGTGGGCACCCCCACCATGCCTTGCCATCTTAGGACTACATTTGTCAGCAACACCTTTGCTGCTCGTATCACAAATCACAAGACATCCCACACCTTGCTCCCACTTATCAGGTGCAGCTCCTCATTCACTCGATGACAACATCAATCTGCCCTATTCAGATAGATTTAAATGCACTTTGTCCAGCCGTATGGCATTTCAAATGGGACAGCCATTATCCTGGGGGTGCTAGTGCCCTAAATCTAAGATGAGCATGTTGGCAGCCCCAAGCCTGTACCGTGCTTCCAGTGGGATTGTTCTTCTTCAGGTGGGCACAGTCCAACCCTTGCTCTGCCGTGCATATTCCATTCTGGTTTCGCAGGCCTGCAGCTGGATACAATTAAACAATTATCTGGTTGACGTAAACACTGGGATTTTCAGCTTTTGCTGCTGGGGCCTCGGAAGGGGAGAATTATTCAAACGCTTTATTATGCAATGCTATTTCACTTCTACCTGAACAGCAACTGCTACTCATTATGCTGCTTCTCCAATATGGCATTATCTTGGTGCTTCCCATATCCTGAACCTAGGTCCACTGTTCCCAATTGTGATACATTATTTCTCTACTGCTACACAATGTCACACATACCCTATACCTGCACCTACCTACATCACTATGGCAACCATATTCACGTATCATGTCACGGGATGCTCTGCACCCCTTGTGACTTTTGCACACTTACATTTCATTGTGCACTAGTAGCTTTTTTCTGAGCCTGGATAGCTTTGGTGGTCCTGGAGGAATGGGTGCACCCTAACATTCCACTCTTTAGATAGTCACCCATTAACTAAGCCTGCAGCTCCCCTCATTCTATAGTCATCACCCTGGGCACCTATACTCTACACACATGCCGTAGGTTCCCACAGTCCTGGGCATACTTTTCAGGGGTGTAGGTCAAATAAAGGGAATCGCTATCCTCGGGTAGGTCACCCCAGAACTCTACATAGTTCTCCGGATCTTGGGAGGTTCAGTTAATGCTCCCAGAGGGTCTATTGGACAATCAACTCTCACCATATGTGGTTTGTTTGGATCTACTGTTGTGTGTACTGGTTCTTTGTGACAAGAGTAGCTCCACCTGCACTTATTGAAACCATCATCATGGTGCTGTTAGGGAGAGTCTTAGTGCAGCATCAGAAGACCATCTGGCACGTGCAAAATATCAGCAGCAGGAACACCACAATAGGTGCCAATTTCTTCAATGCTATTCATAGCCGAGTTGGGGCCCAGGAGAAAATGGCATCAAACCAATCTTTAGCTTCCATGAACCCCCTGCTGCACAGCTTACTACCACTGCCTGCAATTTGTCGGCCACAAAAAAAATCCTTCCATCTTCAGCAAGGGACATATTTTTCACTGTGGGTCCTTTGGTTTCTTTGCAGATTCTTCATCGTATCTGTCCATCAATAAAACCTCTACTCTGTACCGTTGGAAAAAACGCTGCACTAGACACAGCACCAAATGCACCGAACACTGGGCTACCAAGGTTGGAAATTCTTGAGGTACTAGCATTTTGGGTGCCCCTGAAGCATGAGTTATGAGAGAGCAAACTTAACAGCTACCATTTGACCTCTCCATACCCACTTAGTGCATGTGACTGTACCTACATTACTGAACTCTGGATGTGCACGTCAGTCATTATATCAAACACCACCCCTTTATATTGGTAATATTCCCTTTCTTCATTAACCCCCCCCCCTTTGATTGTATTGCTCCTTGACCCATGCATTGTTAACTATTAATATATTTTGTATTATAATAACCACCTCATATTGAACTGTGTCATAATTTTGAATAATATCATATTCAACACACCATGTACACCCCCCTCTTTATATGCCAAAGCCAAATAACCCTACTCGGCTGTATATACGTACTCTCGACTAGGCCCACCAGATATTGCTACACCAACCAACTCACTGTACCACGCATTAACAAGGTCAAAGCAGGAGGGATAGGCTTCCCATTTCTAGCCCCAAAGCTTTGAAATGCACTCCCCACTGCCCTAAGAGCAGAAACTTCTCTCTCTGCCTTTAAAAAAGCCTTAAAACTACTCTCTTCAACTAAATCTCTCGCTACTACATGTCTTTAGAAACTGTCCTGCAACTGTAAAATAATCATGCCTGTACATGTCTTTCATGTGTAACTATCAGGCCGATTCATGGAATAATTAGCGCGGCGCAAGTGGCCAAAAACGTGCGAATCGCAGTGGAATAGCGAAAATCGCAGTGCAAGTGCGAAAATCGCATGAAAAGCAGCGCACATCGATTCATGGAAGGCCGTGCGCGAGAAAACCATCGGATGTGCGCTAAAAAAGTGCGCGGTGCACGTTGGCGCACAGGCCATCTAACGGCGTGCGCCAGGTCACAGCGAAAATCACACAGGCCACAGCGAAAATCGCACATAGCGCAGCGCACACAACAAAAGTAGGCGGAACACGGGGCGTAACACTCGGAATGGGGAACAACTTGCCAAAATGTGGGCGTCACGGGGGAAGTACAGGGTGCAAGTGCGCGGAACGCCCACACGCTCGCCTACAACCCGTATTCATGGAATCGAATAGGGCAAAAAAGCACACGGTCAAACCAGCGCACAGGCACAAACACGACCGCCACAAGAAAGCAGGCGGTAGCGTCTCTGCGCCTGTAATAAATGTGCGCCAAAAGGTGCGCCAACAAATAGCACCTATATACAGCCATGATGAATGTCCTATACTGTGGCCCTCCAGGACAAATGACGTGCAACGGGGTACCCACAAACACGGACACCCGCTGACTGAAAAATAACGTGTGCGTGTATTCCAGGGTGCGCGGGAAGTCTCACACGCGATTTGGCAGGGTACGTGGATTTCAGGGGTGCGCGGGAAGTTCCACACGCGATTTGTCCGGGTACGTGCGCGGGAATTTCCACATGCGATTTTTCTGGGTACGTGGATCTCAGGGGTGCGCTGGAAGTCACACACGCGATTTGGCAGGGTACATGGATTTCAAGGGTGCGTGGGAAGTTCCACACGCGATTTGGCCGGGTACTTTCCACACACAATTTGTCTGGGTACGTGGATCTCAGGGGTGCGCGGGAAGTCTCACACGCGATTTGGCAGGGTACGTGGATTTCAGGGGTACGCGGGAAGTCTCACATGCGATTTGGCAGGGTACGTGGATTTCAGGGGTGCGCGGGAATTTCCACACGCGATTTGTCTGGGTACGTGGATCTCAGGGGTGCGCGGGAAGTCTCACACGCGATTTGGCAGGGTACGTGGATTTCAGGGGTGCGCGGGAAGTTCCACACGCGATTTGGCCTGGTACGTGCGCGGGAATTTCCACACGCGATTTGTCTGGGTACGTGGATCTCAGGGGTGCGCGGGAAGTCTCACACGCGATTTGGCAGGGTACGTGGATATCAGGGGTGCGCGGGAAGTACCACACGCAATTTGGCCGGGTACGTGCGCGGGAATTTCCACACGCGACTTGGCTGGGTACGTGGATCTCAGGGGTGCGCGGGAAGTCCCACACGCAATTTGGCTGGGTACGTGTATGACAGGGGTACGCGGGAAATTCTACACGCGATTTGGCTGTGTGCTCCCAGGTATTCCCTGTACACCCTCCACGGCCCCTGCAGGCAGCCGACACCACAGGGGACTACCCTGCACACCTCATGTCACCCAGCACCCCCACCCCCCAGCAGTGCAGGGGCAGCCTCCACCAGGCCCCCACTCATGTCTCCCACCACCCCCACCCCCGAGCATCCAGGGGCACCCTCCACCAGGCCCCCACTCATGTCTCCCACCACCCCCACCCCCCAGCATCCAGAGGCACCCTCCACCAGGCCCCCACTCATGTCTCCCACCACCCCCACCCCCCAGCATCCAGGGGCACCCTCCACCAGGCCCCCACTTATGTCTCCCACCACCCCCACCCCCCAGCATCCAGGGGCACCCTCCACCAGGCACCCACTCATGTCCCCCTGCACCCCCACCCCCCAGCATCCAGGGGCACCCTCCACCAGGCACCCACTCATGTCTCCCACCACCCCCACCCCCCAGCATCCAGGGGCACCCTCCACCAGGCCCCCACTCATGTCCCCCTGCACCCCCACCCCCCAGCAGTGCAGAGGCACCCTCCACCAGGCCCCCACTCATGTCCCCCTGCACCCCCACCCCCCAGCAGTGCAGGGGCACCCTCCACCAGGCCCCCACTCATGTCTCCCACCACCCCCACCCCCCAGCCACCAGGGGCAGCCTCCACCAGGCCCCCACTCATGTCTCCCACCACCCCCACCCCCCAGCAGTGCAGGGGCAGCCTCCACCAGGCCCCCACTCATGTCTCCCACCACCCCCACCCCCCAGCATAAAGGGGCACCCTCCACCAGGCCCCCACTCATGTCTCCTACCACCCCCACCCCCCCAGCAGTTTCGGGCACCCTCCACCAGGCTCCCACCCATGTCTACCACCACCCCCACCCCCCAGCCACCATGAGCAGCCCCCACCAGGCCCCCACTCATGTCCAACTCATGTCTCCCACCACCCCCACCCCCCAGCAGTGCAGGGGCACCCTCCACCAGGCCCCCACTCATGTCTCCCACCACCCCCCCCAGCATCCAGGGGCACCCTCCACCAGGCCCCCACTCATGTCTCCCACCACCCCCACCCCCCAGCAGTGCAGGGGCACCCTCCACCACGCCCCCACTCATGTCTCCCACCACCCCCACCCCCCAGCAGTGCAGGGGCACCCTCCACCAGGCCCCCACTCATGTCTCCCACCACCCCCACCCCCCAGCAGTGCAGGGGCAGCCTCCACCAGGCCCCCACTCATGACTCCCACCACCCCCACCCCCCAGCATCCAGGGGCACCCTCCACCAGGCCCCCACTCATGTCCCCCGGCACCCCCACCCCCCAGCAGTGCAGGGGCAGCCTCCACCAGGCCCCCACTCATGTCTCTCACCCACCCCCACCCCCCCCAGCAGTGTGGGGCACCCTCCACCAGGCTCCCACCCATGTCTACCACCACCCCCACCCCCCAGCCACCATGGGCAGCCCCCACCAGGCCCCCACTCATGTCCAACTCATGTCTCCCACCACCCCCACCCCCCAGCAGTGCAGGGGCACCCTCCACCAGGCCCCCACTCATGTCTCCCACCACCCCCACCCCCCAGCAACCAGGGGCAGCCTCCACCAGGCCCCCACTCATGTCTCCCACCACCCCCACCCCCCAGCAGTGCAGGGGCAGCCTCCACCAGGCCCCCACTCATGTCTCCCACCACCCCCACCTCCCAGCATCCAGGGGCACCCTCCACCAGGCCCCCACTCATGTCTCCCACCACCCCCAACCCCCAGCCACCAGGGGCAGCCTCCACCAGGCCCCCACTCATGTCTCCCACCACCCCCACCCCCAGCAGTGCAGGGGCAGCCTCCACCAGGCCCCCACTCATGTCGACCACCCCCCCACCCCCCGAAGCAGTGTGGGGCACCCTCCACCAGGCTCCCACCCATGTCTACCACCACCCCCACCCCCCAGCCACCATGGGCAGCCCCCACCAGGCCCCCACTCATGTCCCCCTGCACCCCCATCCCCCAGCATCCAGGGGCACCCTCCACCAGGCCCCCACTCATGTCTCCCACCACCCCCACCCCCCAGCATCCAGGGGCACCCTCCACCAGGCCCCCACTCATGTCTCCTACCACCCCCACCCCCCAGCATCCAGGGGCACCCTCCACCAGGCCCCCACTCATGTCTCCCACCACCCCCACCCCCCAGCATCCAGGGGCACCCTCCACCAGGCACCCACTCATGTCTCCCACCAACCCCACCCCCCAGCATCCAGGGGCACCCTCCACCAGGCCCCCACTCATGTCTCCCACCACCCCCACCCCCCAGCATCCAGGGGCACCCTCCACCAGGCCCCCACTCATGTCCCCCTGCACCCCCACCCCCCAGCAGTGCAGGGGCACCCTCCACCAGGCCCCCACTCATGTCTCCCAACACCCCCACCCCCCAGCCACCAGGGGCAGCATCCACCAGGCCCCCACTCATGTCTCCCACCACCCCCACATCCCAGCAGTGCAGGGGCAGCCTCCACCAGGCCCCCACTCATGTCTCCCACCACCCCCACCCCCCAGCATCCAGGGGCACCCTCCACCAGGCCCCCATTCATGTCTACCACCCACCCCCAGCCCCCCAGCAGTGTGGGGCACCCTCCACCAGGCTCCCACCCATGTCTACCACCACCCCCACCCCCCAGTCACCATGGGCAGCCCCCACCAGGCCCCCACTCATGTCCAACTCATGTCTCCCAACACCCCCACCCCCCAGCAGTGCAGGGGCACCCTCCACCAGGCCCCCACTCATGTCTCAAACCACCCCCACCCCCCAGCATCCAGGGGCAGCCTCCACCAGGCCCCCACTTATGTCTCCCACCACCCCCACCCCAAGCAGTGCAGGGGCAGCCTCCACCAGGCCCCCACTCATGTCTCCCACCACCCCCACCCCCCAGCATCCAGGGGCACCCTCCACCAGGCACCCACTCATGTCTCCCACCACCCCCACCCCCCAGCATCCAGGGGCACCCTCCACCAGGCCCCCACTCATGTCTCCCACCACCCCCACCCCCCAGCATCCAGGGGCACCCTCCACCAGGCCCCCACTCATGTCTCCCACCACCCCCACCCCCCAGCATCCAGGGGCACCCTCCACCAGGCACCCACTCATGTCTCCCACCACCCCCACCCCCCAGCATCCAGGGGCACCCTCCACCAGGCCCCCACTCATGTCTCCCACCACCCCCACCCCCCAGCATCCAGGGGCACCCTCCACCAGGCACCCACTCATGTCCCCCTGCACCCCCACCCCCCAGCATCCAGGGGCACCCTCCACCAGGCCCCCACTCATGTCTCCCACCACCCCCACCCCCCAGCATCCAGGGGCACCCTCCACCAGGCCCCCACTCATGTCTCCTACCACCCCCACCCCCCAGCATCCAGGGGCACCCTCCACCAGGCCCCCACTCATGTCTCCCACCACCCCCACCCCCCAGCATCCAGGGGCACCCTCCACCAGGCACCCACTCATGTCTCCCACCACCCCCACCCCCCAGCATCCAGGGGCACCCTCCACCAGGCACCCACTCATGTCCCCCTGCACCCCCACCCCCCAGCATCCAGGGGCACCCTCCACCAGGCCCCCACTCATGTCTCCCACCACCCCCACCCCCCAGCATCCAGGGGCACCCTCCACCAGGCACCCACTCATGTCTCCCACCACCCCCACCCCCCAGCATCCAGGGGCACCCTCCACCAGGCCCCCACTCATGTCTCCCACCACCCCCACCCCCCAGCATCCAGGGGCACCCTCCACCAGGCACCCACTCATGTCCCCCTGCACCCCCACCCCCCAGCATCCAGGGGCACCCTCCACCAGGCCCCCACTCATGTCTCCCACCACCCCCACCCCCCAGCATCCAGGGGCACCCTCCACCAGGCCCATACTCATGTCCCCCTGCACCCCCACCCCCCAGCAGTGCAGGGGCACCCTCCACCAGGCCCCCACTCATGTCCCCCTGCACCCCCACCCCCCAGCATCCAGGGGCACCCTCCACCAGGCCCCCACTCATGTCTCCCACCACCCCCACCCCCCAGCATCCAGGGGCACCCTCCACCAGGCCCCCACTCATGTCTCCTACCACCCCCACCCCCCAGCATCCAGGGGCACCCTCCACCAGGCCCCCACTCATGTCTCCCACCACCCCCACCCCCCAGCATCCAGGGGCACCCTCCACCAGGCACCCACTCATGTCTCCCACCACCCCCAGCCCCCAGCATCCAGGGGCACCCTCCACCAGGCCCCCACTCATGTCTCCCACCACCCCCACCCCCCAGCATCCAGGGGCACCCTCCACCAGGCACCCACTCATGTCCCCCTGCACCCCCACCCCCCAGCATCCAGGGGCACCCTCCACCAGGCCCCCACTCATGTCTCCCACCACCCCCACCCCCCAGCATCCAGGGGCACCCTCCACCAGGCCCCCACTCATGTCCCCCTGCACCCCCACCCCCCAGCAGTGCAGGGGCACCCTCCACCAGGCCCCCACTCATGTCCCCCTGCACCCCCACCCCCCAGCAGTGCAGGGGCACCCTCCACCAGGCCCCCACTCATGTCTCCCACCACCCCCACCCCCCAGCCACCAGGGGCAGCCTCCACCAGGCCCCCACTCATGTCTCCCACCACCCCCACATCCCAGCAGTGCTGGGGCAGCCTCCACCAGGCCCCCACTCATGTCTCCCACCACCCCCACCCCCCAGCATCCAGGGGCACCCTCCACCAGGCCCCCAATCATGTCTACCACCCACCCCCAGCCCCCCAGCAGTGTGGGGCACCCTCCACCAGGCTCCCACCCATGTCTACCACCACCCCCACCCCCCAGTCACCATGGGCAGCCCCCACCAGGCCCCCACTCATGTCCAACTCATGTCTCCCAACACCCCCACCCCCCAGCAGTGCAGGGGCACCCTCCACCAGGCCCCCACTCATGTCTCAAACCACCCCCACCCCCCAGCATCCAGGGGCAGCCTCCACCAGGCCCCCACTTATGTCTCCCACCACCCCCACCCCCAGCAGTGCAGGGGCAGCCTCCACCAGGCCCCCACTCATGTCTCCCACCACCCCCACCCCCCAGCATCCAGGGGCACCCTCCACCAGGCACCCACTCATGTCTCCCACCACCCCCACCCCCCAGCATCCAGGGGCACCCTCCACCAGGCCCCCACTCATGTCTCCCACCACCCCCACACCCCAGCATCCAGGGGCACCCTCCACCAGGCACCCACTCATGTCCCCCTGCACCCCCACCCCCCAGCATCCAGGGGCACCCTCCACCAGGCCCCCACTCATGTCTCCCACCACCCCCACCCACCAGCATCCAGGGGCACCCTCCACCAGGCCCCCACTCATGTCCCCCTGCACCCCCACCCCCCAGCAGTGCAGGGGCACCCTCCACCAGGCCCCCACTCATGTCCCCCTGCACCCCCACCCCCCAGCAGTGCAGGGGCACCCTCCACCAGGCCCCCACTCATGTCTCCCACCACCCCCACCCCCCAGCCACCAGGGGCAGCCTCCACCAGGCCCCCACTCATGTCTCCCACCACCCCCACCCCCCAGCAGTGCAGGGGCAGCCTCCACCAGGCCCCCACTCATGTCTCCCACCACCCCCACCCCCCAGCATCCAGGGGCACCCTCCACCAGGCCCCCATTCATGTCTACCACCCACCCCCAGCCCCCCAGCAGTGTGGGGCACCCTCCACCAGGCTCCCACCCATGTCTACCACCACCCCCACCCCCCAGCCACCATGGGCAGCCCCCACCAGGCCCCCACTCATGTCCAACTCATGTCTCCCACCACCCCCACCCCCCAGCAGTGCAGGGGCACCCTCCACCAGGCCCCCACTCATGTCTCCCACCACCCCCACCCCCCAGCATCCAGGGGCAGCCTCCACCAGGCCCCCACTTATGTCTCCCACCACCCCCACCCCCCAGCAGTGCAGGGACACCCTCCACCAGGCCCCCACTCATGTCCCCCTGCACCCCCACCCCCCAGCATCCAGGGGCACCCTCCACCAGGCCCCCACTCAAGTCTCCCACCACCCCCACCCCCCAGCATCCAGGGGCACCCTCCACCAGGCCCCCACTCATGTCTCCCACCACCCCCACCCCCCAGCATCCAGGGGCACCCTCCACCAGGTCCCCACTCATGTCTCCCACCCACCCCCACCCCCCCAGCAGTGTGGGGCACCCTGCACCAGGCTCCCACCCATGTCAACCACCACCCCCACCCCCCAGCCACCATGGGCAGCCCCCACCAGGCCCCCACTCATGTCCAACACATGTCTCCCACCACCCCCACCCCCCAGCAGTGCAGGGGCACCCTCCACCAGGCCACCACTCAAGTCTCCCACCACCCCCACCCCCCAGCATCCAGGGGCAGCCTCCACCAGGCCCCCACTCATGTCTCCCACCACCCCCACCCCCCAGCAGTGCAGGGGCAGCCTCCACCAGGCCCCCACTCATGTCTCCCACCACCCCCACCCCCCAGCATCCAGGGGCACCCTCCACCAGGCCCCCACTCATGTCTCCCACCACCCCCACCCCCCAGCATCCAGGGGCACCCTCCACCAGGCCCCCACTCGTGTCCCCCTGCACCCCCACCCCCCAGCATCCAGGGGCACCCTCCACCAGGCACCCACTCATGTCTCCCACCACCCCCACCCCCCAGCATCCAGGGGCACCCTCCACCAGGCCCCCACTTATGTCTCCCACCACCCCCACCCCCCAGCAGTGCAGGGGCAGCCTCCACCAGGCCCCCACTCATGTCTCCCACCACCCCCACCCCCCAGCATCCAGGGGCACCCTCCAACAGGCCCCCACTCATGTCTCCCACCACCCCCACCCCCCAGCATCCAGGGGCACCCTACACCAGGCCCCCACTCATGTCCCCCTGCACCCCCACCCCCCAGCATCCAGGGGCACCCTCCACCAGGCCCCCACTCATGTCTCCCACCACCCCCACCCCCCAGCATCCAGGGGCACCCTCCACCAGGCCCCCACTCATGTCTCCCACCACCCCCACCCCCCAGCATCCAGGGGCACCCTCCACCAGGCCCCCACTCCTGTCTCCCACCCACCCCCACCCCCCCAGCAGTGTGGGTCACCCTCCACCAGGCTCCCACCCATGTCTACCACCACCCCCACCCCCCAGCCACCATGGGCAGCCCCCACCAGGCCCCCACTCATGTCCAACTCATGTCTCCCACCACGCCCACCCCCCAGCAGTGCAGGGGCACCCTCCACCAGGCCCCCACTCATGTCTCCCACCACCCCCACCCCCCAGCATCCAGGGGCAGCCTCCACCAGGCCCCCACTCATGTCTCCCACCACCCCCACCCCCCAGCATCCAGGGGCACCCTCCACCAGGCCCCCACTCGTGTCCCCCTGCACCCCCACCCCCCAGCATCCAGGGGCACCCTCCACCAGGCACCCACTCATGTCTCCCACCACCCCCACCCCCCAGCATCCAGGGGCACCCTCCACCAGGCCCCCACTCATGTCTCCCACCACCCCCACCCCCCAGCAGTGCAGGGGCAGCCTCCACCAGGCCCCCACTCATGTCTCCCACCACCCTCACACCCCAGCATCCAGGGGCACCCTCCACCAGGCCCCCACTCATGTCTCCCACCACCCCCACCCCCCAGCATCCAGGGGCACCCTACACCACGCCCCCACTCATGTCCCCCTGCACCCCCACCCCCAGCATCCAGGGGCACCCTCCACCAGGCCCCCACTCATGTCTCCCACCACCCCCACCCCCCAGCATCCAGGGGCACCCTCCACCAGGCACCCACTCATGTCTCCCACCACCCCCACCCCCCAGCATCCAGGGGCACCGTCCACCAGGTCCCCACTCCTGTCTCCCACCCACCCCCACCCCCCCAGCAGTGTGGGGCACCCTCCACCAGGCTCCCACCCATGTCTACCACCACCCCCACCCCCCAGCCACCATGGGCAGCCCCCACCAGGCCCCCACTCATGTCCAACTCATGTCTCCCACCACCCCCACCCCCCAGCAGTGCAGGGGCAGCCTCCACCAGGCCCCCACTCATGTCCCCCTGCACCCAGGTCCTCACAATCCCCAATCATGTGCGTTATGGTCAGCCTCCACAGCCAAAAGGCCCTACCAAGTAACCCATTCACCCACATGGAAATGGAAATTACATGTTACACCCGCAATGTACATAAAGCAAATGAACCCATGTCCGTCACACACAATGGTTGCAAATGAATGGGAAAACACCCAAAATGAGATGCATGAAACCAATGAGATGATACCACACAGTGAAGTATGAAAACAAAATTGTATTAAAAAAAATTGAATGCAAATGAAATGAAACAAACTACAATGGCAATGAAAAAAGGTAAGCTGCATGTCCGTCCAAAAAAATCAAAACTACAAATCCAAATCCAAAAAAATGTTGTCCAAAGTCACATTAAAAATAAAATCAATCCGAGAGATAAAAATAAATGCAAAGACCATTGCTCCATGGAGAATAAATCAAAAATAAAAAAATAAAACAATCCAATGAAGAACTATGTACAAAACATCCAAGGGTCCATGAGCCCAACTGAACAAAGGAAACCTACAAAAAACCCTAACTAAAATGCAACTATATACAAAAAGTGGAGCAGTGTCCGTCGACTCCAAATCATAAGAAGAAACAAATGAAACCTAAAACTAAAGAACTATATACAAAGGCGGCGGGCAAGTCCAGCGGCTCACTCCGTGGTGTTCTGGGCCAGGGCATCATCAAACTCTTCTTCGATGTCCCAGAGGCGGTCCTGTTCCATGGCCCCGAGGGTCCGCAGGGACGACGCCATCTGCTCACCCAACCCCCTGCGGATTGCCTCGAGGCACTCGGCCCTCCGCATGGAGTTCTCCGCCCTGACCATCGTGAGCCGCGCCTCTTCTGCCCGCCGCCGCTCCGCACCTATCTGCTGGCCCAACCGCAGCCACACGGAAGACACTTCCCGTCCTGGGTCCCCCTGCCCTCCGGCCGATGCCCGCCCCTCCGATGTTGATGGCCCCGAGCCATGATGCCTCTCACGTTGACTCTGCTGCCTCTGACGCAACTGCCTCTGCCAGCACGACGGCATCCAGGCTGATGGAATCCACCGACGCCGTCGTGCACGTGCCCTGCCTGATGATGCCGGCACATCCTCCATCTGCTGGGGTACAGTTGCTGTGGTGACCACCCCTGCTGGACCTCCGAGTCCCGACTGTGGCAGGGATGGGATCCCCACCGAGCTGGCTGCATTGGTCAGGGCAGGTCCACAGGGGGCCCTGGTGGCATCTGGGCCGGAAGACGGCAAGGAGAACGACCGGCATATAGCCTCCACAGAGGAGGAGAGGGCCGCCAGATTGGCCGACACATGCAGGAAAACCCCGAACATGGAAGATCCCAATTGGGCCACGTCGGCACGGTGCTCTTCGTGATGACGTGCGTGCTCCTCCCGGGAAGCACGCACGTCATCACGAATTGCACCCGCGCGCATCGCGACCCCAATCAGGACCTTCTCCATACGGCCACGGGTCCCATCGTCCACAGGTGGAGGGGAGTCAGGTGACATGGTCATCCCCTCTACCTGCGGACGGGGACGGGGCATCCCTGCTGGTGCATGGTGGTGCACTAACAGGGTCAGGGACAGCGACATGCACAGGCCCCTCCATGGTGACCTGTGCTGCCTCCTGTCCCTGCCCCTGGACTGCATCACTTGCACCAGCAGGGATGCCCCCACCAGGCCCCATGTGTGCCTCAGTGGCGGCCTCCTCCTCCTCTGTGGAAACCACCAACCTGGATGGCTCCTCACCGTCTTCCGCCGTAGCAGGCCCCTGTGGGGGCTCACCCACCCCTTCCGCTGCAGCCGTGGGGGCATCCCCGCCGCCTTGCTCCACAGCGCCATCTCCGCCCTCTTCTTCACTAGCCACTGCGTAGAGGGAGACATAGAACACAAGCATCAGGGTACTGTACAATGGTCCCCTAGACAGGAAGCAATAGCAGATGAGTACCACTGTCAAAGTACACTTCCATCATGTCCATCCACAACACATGGGTCAGTCCAGGCAAAACACACACAGTAACAGGCATGGTGCATGCCATGGACATTTCCATACATGTCCAATGGACTCTTGAAACATACAATGATATGGAACTCACATGCATCATGGGTCATGCCTATCTCATGCACACACTTCACCTCCGTCACATCCATCTGGCCTCATACACCCCAAACACAGCGGATACAAGGATAACTAGGCTGCATCAGTGAATCTGTGCATTGTCACACACATGTGTCATGCATCCATGGCATTCACAAGTCACAGACACGCAGGTCAGGCACACAGACATGGCTACCATATATGTACCTGGCATCAGCACCCATCCCTCACCCCCACCCATGTCCAGGAACAGAGACTGGCATGCTCTCATGTGTAAAATCTGCATAGGGCTCCCCATGTCGCATTTAAACACATGCAACGACCATGTGGTTCACACATCACTGGTCGCACATGCATTACCATGATGTCCCTGCACACATACATGCGTACATGGCCTATGTCACACATACAGGCAAGTATCAGACAACCAGCACACCGCAATATGCCCTGTCTCAAACAGCAATGCTTGGACACTTACCGCTCAACTCCAGACGGGTCTCCCTCTCAAGGATCTGGGCGTGGAGCGCTGGGCGTACGCGTTCCAGGACCCTCATCTGGATGGAACTCATGCGGCCCCGGCCCCCCTCCACGAGGCGCCGGGCCTTCACGAGGGTCCTGGACCTCAAGTCCTGGACGTCGCGGGTTGCCACCCCCTCCGCGTTGATGGCAACCACACAGTCGGCCCAGATCCTCTCCCGTCTTTCCTTGCTGGCGCGGGACGATCCAAAGAGGGCATCATACTGCCCCAGGACATGCTCCACCAGGACACCAACTTCGGTGGCAGTGAAGCTGGTGCCCCTCTGCCCCTCTGGCCTGGGGTTGCCACTGGTGCCAGATGTCGAAGTGCCCGACATGGCAACCCCAGAGGCAGGAGTGGGTGGGCAACTGGGTCCTGGGGCTGGGCTGTGGAGCGATGTTATCCCAGTCGGGAGTCTTCTGTTCCAGCAGGGGTGGACACAGCAACTGGACCCCTGCAGATGGCTGATGTGCAGGCACCAAATGGCAGGGCACGGTGGCAGCAGGCAGGCAGGCAGGCAGCAGCAGATGGCACGTGGGAGGCTGCTCGGGGCACTGGGGGGCAGTAATTCGGCCTTCTGGGCAGGAGCGTGGTCTTCCGTGTGTTTTCGCGTGGCCAGCTTGATACGGAGTGATTTGGCACGTGAAAATCCTGCACGTCAGCGTGAAATTCGAGGAAAGGCGCTTAGCGCGTAAGCGCGTCAGCACGCATACGCGATTCTATTGGACCAAAGGCCCTCAGCGCGTAAGCGCGTCTGTGACGTGACCCACATGGGTGTTTCCCTCATAGCACGTGATGACGGAGCACACGTGGAAAGACTGCACGTCAGAGTGTCATCGCGTGTAATTGGACAAAAGTGCGCGTACACGCGATTGGCCTATGTACGTGTATTTCAGGGGTGCGCGGGCATTTACACACGTGAGTACATCAGCGCACGTGTATTCCGGGGTGCGTGGGAATTTCCACACGCTATTGGCCTAGGTACTGGATTTCAGGGGTGCGCGGGAAGTTTCACATGCTCGCCTACAACACGTGCAAAGAAACACGTACGCCAGTAGGAAGCAGGCATACGTCGACCCGCGACGCATAAATTTGCGCGCAAAAAACTAACAAGCTCAGACGCCAGGATGAATATACCGTTCCTAGCAGCAGTGGCCGTGGGCTACCAAAGGAGGAGGAGGAGGATAGTCAGGGCCAGAATTTTCACACCCAGAACCAGCCTTTACGGGATGCCTGATGACCAGGTGTATGGGAGGTACAGGTTTCCACCACACATAATACTGGACCTGGTGAGTGAGTGGGAGGATGACCTCACATCACCCACCCTGTGCTCCCAAGCACTCAGCCCCCTGGAGAAGGTCCTCAATGTACTGCACTTCTTAGCCACTGGATCATTTCAGCGGACAAGTGCCATAGTGGGTGGGGTGTCACAGGCCACGCAGTCACGCTGCCTACACCAGGTCTTGAACATCATCACTGCACGCCCATCAGACCGCAGGAACACCTGCAGAAAGGCATGCTGCCGCCCTGGATTTTTACGGTGTGGCACGATTCCCCAAAGTGCTAGGTGCCATCGACTGCACCCATGTGGCTCTACGTCCCCCCAGGGCATCTGAGCACATCTATAGGAACCGCAAGCACTGGCATTCCATCAACGTGCAGGTAGTATGTAATGCAAAGGGAATCATCACCACAGTATATGCCAACTATCCTGGGTCCACCCACGACAGCTTCATTTACCGAATGTCCACCCTAAGCCGGGACCTAGAAGCTGGGAGGCATGGCGATACATGGCTGCTTGGTGAGTATGAATGCCACTGCACATGCATGCATGTCAGATACTGAGCAAGGTCACAACCCCACCAATGATACCCATCACCACCTCCACAGGGGACAGTGCCTACCCTCTCAGCCCCCACATGATGACGCCAATTCGGAACCCCACCACGCCACCCGAGGTAAAATATAACACAGCCCACATTGCAACCCGGGGCATAGTGGAGCGCACATTCGGAGTGCTTAAGTCACGCTTTCGCTCCCTTGACCGTTCTGGCGGGCAGCTGTTATACGCTCCCCCAGTAGTGTGCAGGATCATAGTGGCAGCATGTGTCCTGCACAACGTTGCAACACGCCGGGGCCTGGCCGTGGACATGGTGGTGCCCCCACATCCCCAACCACATGCACGCCCGCTGCGCATGGGAGGGGAAAGGGCACGGGGGGAGGCAGCCCGTACACAGCTAGTGGCTAATTACTTCACATAGAAATCACACCCCTGTGGAGTGCACACTGCCCTGGCACATACCATCTGACAATCAATGATGACTCAACCTGACACTGATCCTGAATGTCTGGAGAATCAACCGTCAAAACCATATCAGCCTGAGATTGTTCACCTGTTACAATGTGTGCATCCCTACCTACACAGACACCACCAATGCAGTTTCGTGAAAAAACACATTCATGCAGCTAAAATGAATACCCACTTGCAAAATGCAACATGAGGACAGTGCCATGTCACCCAACCCATCCCCAGCACCGCCACACGACACACCATGCCATGTCATGCTATGTGCGGGTAAACAAAGTAATCCCCACAACATGACACAAGTGTCACAAAGTACAGTGTCCCTAATTGAAACTGCTCACAGTAATGCAGGACCAACAACACACTTGAGCAGGTATTTAGCAATAACACTTATCAGCTACTGACCCTCAAAACTACCATTAACATGACATTACGAATGTAAGGAATTAGTAGTCTCACCACCTGGAAATGCCTGCACTCCCACCACTTCCAACTGTACAGTGTTGCCGCCATGTAGAGTTGTAGGTGCACTGCTGCAGACATGGACCCCATCTCCAAACTAGAGGGCCTTGTGTAGACATGAGGAAAGGACCTGCAAATTAGGAGGTAGACACGGATGATGAGTTACAGATCAATGCAACATGCAGTGTACAACACAACAGCAATATGCACTAGGAATGTATACACAGTATTGACTAGACTACCCACACATGTAGTGGGAGTCCAATCTCACCATGTACGTCAATGTCACTTGGGCACACCCTTTGCAAGCCCATGGAAACGGGAAGCAGGAGGGGTGTGTGTGACAAAAACCCAAGCATCTGAACCAAATACATGACAAGCCTGCATGTGCCCAGCCACAATGCAGCGTATGCCCACATTGTCCCAACAAAAAAAAAGAAAGAAAAAAAAAAAAGAAAAATCAAAAATGGCCATTAATGGGCCCGGGGGGGTTGGGGAGGCCACCCAGGAGGTCAGAGGACAGGGTGCACACCAAAACCCACCTGTGTGGATCTTGGGAAAAAAAAACACCTCCATGGGCTCATGGCCCACACGGCTACCCTATTGTTGGAGTATCACTGCTGTCGCTATTATCACCCTGTGCAGCTGCATCCGGAGGTGGTTGCACTATGGGAGGCAGCCCACGCAAGGCCCTAGTCTGTTCCTCTGTTAGGCGGAAACCTGTGCAGTTCCCTCTGGGACCACTGCAAAAGATTTAGGACTACAGGTGTTGCGATGAACCCACTTGGTAGCAGTCTGTACCACACAGATTCAATTGGTAGCTGTGGCTGAGCAGTCAGACTTCTCTCAAGAAAAGTTGGTCAGTATAGGGAGTATACAAGATAGGGTAATTCTTCGCAGCAAAACGAGTAAACACGCAACCAGGCTTTAGTATAAAGATAGTAAGTTATTTATTAATAACAGAATGTCTACGAAAAATACTAAAGTGAACCACGGCAAACAAATCAAAATACAATTACTCTGCAGAATGGAAGAAAGCTCAACCCCCTGAAACACAATATCGACAACTCTAGGTTTTTACGGCACCACTTATTTGCAGACAGAGGTGTATACCCCAACCTAGATGACACTCGAATATTTTTGTGAGGAAGGGAGAGAAGAGAAAGGCAGGTAATGAAGTCAACACGGTTCGTACTGAAGCGGGTAAAAAATGCAAGGCAAGAAAGCATTAATCACACTAGATCATACAGTTCGGCGGCCAGGCCCACTCGGTGAGAGGCAAGGCACGATGTCCTGGAAAGTCTCTATGGATGATGCACTCAAGTCTTTGTTAGCAAATTGTTTAGCGACAGGTTGAACCAGTTCAGAACAAAGAGTGAATAAAGCTTGGAGGCAACCCAACGGAACGGAGAGGAATCAGATACCTCACACGAACCGATCGAAAAGGGAAGCCAGGCGGTTACGGTACCTTGTTGTGGAAGACAGCTCCGACGGGGGCAGTTGTTCCTGGTGGTGGATGCACGACGGGTCTTGGCCAAGAGAAGAGATGCTCTCGTCGTCGACGAGAAGATGTCCGGTGCACCACCAGGGAAGAAACCAGCCGCGGAGTGCTTCGTCACAAGGCACCACCTTTCGATCACGGTGCAGGAGTAGTGGCTATCCGGTTGCCGGGTGCTCTGCACGGGCAATTCGACCACTGCGTCCTGGGCGACCAAAAAGCACAAAGAAGAAGAAGACTGGTTGTCCCCACCAGCCAGGGAAAGAGCCTCTCCGCCAGGGAGATCTCTTCTGTCGTCGGGAGATTGTGAGACGATTCCGCAGGGCTTCACCGGAGGTGTTGTCGTGCAGGTCGGCTCAGCGTTACCCTCGTCGGATTCTTTAGGTCCAGTGGCGACTTCCTGAAGATCCAGTCCCAAGGCCCTGCTTTTATGCAGACGTCCCCCATTCTTTCAGCCTAGCTTGTCAATCAACACATGCTAAGTGGTGAGCGGGAAGGCTCACCACCTGGGCCAATCACTTCGGAGTGCGACCTGAGTTGGCAAGGCAACTCGGTCCAGGGTGTCTAAACCCCCTCCCACACCCCTGAGGTAACCCAGACAGAATGGCGCCACTTTGGAGGGTCTCTGTCCAGAGGCCCGCCAAAAGTGGAACAAAGGGCTCAACCTTTGGTTTAGGAGTCACAGAGAAAAACACAGACGCCATTTTACAACCCGAGTTCTGGCAGAAAATACCACTCGATAAACCTATTTAAGATAAGTAGATCGGTGGTACGTTGGAGATTAACGGAAAACAGTATTAATCTTCAACAATGGGACGGATCCCATAGGGTTATGCCCGGGGTCGAACATAACAAGTAGTTTCCACTGCCACCAGCCAAAACTCGACGAGGAGGGACGGGACAGTGCCCCCTCGGTTAACAGATCCAGGAGTAATCGAATTACCCCTACTAGCACGTCCACAATAAGATGGTTGGTACTAGTTCTGTTAGCAAATTTAGGTCTAGTAAAGCCAATGGTGACTTTACATGCCCGGGGAGACGGTAGTCAGTCCCCGGGTATGGAGTCTATGGTGGGGGGACCAGCGAGGGCGCCCCCGTGTCACGACACGTAGGGTGCGGAGTGACACACATAGAAAAACTTATGAGACCCTATGGAGTAAAAGACCCCATAGCCCATCGAACACATCGCCCATTCAAAGGAATTCCACACATACATGTCCAAGAGTGAGAGGAAAGGGTCACACTCTTGGCAGGATGGAAAAAACAAACTCCAGAAATCCAGCAAAGCTGCTGGGGGACTCACTAGGTTAGGAAATTCAGCCTAAACAGAGAATTCTCCCTAACACTCGCCCCCCCAGACTAAGGGACAGGAGGATTTAATCCACTCCTGATGAATCTCATACCTCTAGTCGATGATATACATCCTAGAGAGACCATCAGCATTTTGGTGGTGACACCCTGACCTGTGCTCAATGGTGAAATCGAACCCTTGCAGGCAGATCGACCATCTCAGTAGTTTTGGGTTTTCCCCTTTCATCTGCATTAACCATCTCAAGGGTTGGTGGTCAGTCTGAATAACAAAAGTAGAACCATACAAGTACGGCCTAAACTTCTTCAGAGCCCACACGATAGCAAAGCATTCTCTTTCGATTGTTGCCCACCTTGTTTCAGGATCCTTCAGCTTGCGGCTGATGTAGCAAACGGGGTGCTCCCTACCTTTCCCATCCAGTTGACTGAGTACGGCACCTATCCCTACATTGGAAGCGTCTGTCTGCACAATGAAGTGTTGGCGGTAATCAGGAGCTCTGAGTACTGGGGCTTGGCAAAGAGCCTTTTTCAGGTTTTCAAAAGCCTGATTGCACTCCTCGTTCCACTTAACCTTTTTAGGGAATTTGGGCGAGGAGATGACATTCAGTGGAGCAGCTATGGTCCCATAGTTCTCTATGAAATTCCTGTAATACCCGGTGAGGCCTAGGAAGGCTCTCACCTGAGTCTGAGTAGTCGGTGTTGTCCAATTTTGCACAGCTTCAATCTTACTGAGCAAAGGCCTTATTTCTCCACCGCCTACCTCATGCCCAAGGTAGACTACCTTACTCTGTCCAATTTGGCATTTACTCGCCTTTATGGTCAGATTGGCTCGTCCAAGAGCCTGCAAAACATCTCTCAGGTGGGTTACATGTTCGTCCCAGGAATTGCTGAACACTGCTATGTCATCCAAGTATGCCATGCAGAAGTCCTCCATCCCGGTTAGAACCTGGTTTACCATCCGTTGAAACGTAGCAGGTGCATTTTTTAGTCCGAAAGGCATTACCGTAAACTGGTATAAACCAACGGGGGTAGAAAATGCTGTTTTCTCCTTGGCATGGTTGGTCAGGGCTATTTGCCAATAGCCTGACGTCAAGTCAAATGTGCTGAGGAACTTGGCGGCGCCAAGTTTATCCACCAACTCATCTGTTCTTGGCAAAGGATGGGCATCAGTCGTGGTGACTGCGTTAAGAGCTCTATAATCCACGCAGAATCTAAGTTCTTTAGATCCGGCCTTTGGTACTAACACAACTGGGCTAGACCACGGACTAGTAGAGGGCTCTATTACCCCGAGATCAAGCATCTTGCTGACCTCACCTTTGATGTGGGTTCTGACGTTTTCTGACATGCGATATCCTCTGCTTTTGACAGGCAGACAGTCACCAGTGAGTATCTCGTGCTGGCCCCAAGGGGTCAAGCCTGGTGAGAGCGAGAACAGGGAGGCAAACTGATTCAACATAGACTTGCACTCTTCCTTTTGCTCGGGTGTCAGATTGGAGGAGAGATTTACTCCTTCAATGTTTTCATCTAAAGGTAAGCCTCTGAGGAGATCCGGAAGAGTTTCACTCTCTTCTTCTTCCTCGGCTGATGCTAGAAGCAACGCTCCTACGTCAGGTCGGGAGACATACGCTTTAAGTCGGTTGGTGTGAAAGACTGTTGGAGCCTCCTTGGGGTTGCCCAAGTCCACCAGATAGTTAACCTCACCGAGCTTACCCACTACTCGGTAGGGTCCCATCCATTTATCTTGCAGGGCCCTCTGCCTTGTGGGGATCATAACAAGAACAAGCTGGTTTTGAGCGAACTCAACCATGTTAGCCTTTTGATCGTGCCAGTGCTTGACCAATGCTTGTCCAGCTTTCAAGTTATCGCTTGCTTCTGTCATCAGGTGCGACATTCTCCTCCGGAGACCTATCACGTAGTCAGTCACTCTGACTGGCTTGGGGGAAGGAGCACTCTCCAACCCCTCCTTAATCAGGGCCAATGGACCTCTGACGGGATGACCATAGAGCAGTTCGAAGGGCGAGTAGCCTACTCCCTCCTGAGGGACTTCTCTATAAGCAAAAAGAAGGCATGGCAATAGAAGGTCCCACTTACGCTTAAGGGGTTCTTCTAGAGCACCTATCATGCTCTTCATGGTTCGGTTGAACCGTTCTACCAACCCATTGGTTTGTGGGTGGTAAGCCGTTGAGAACTTGTAAGTTACCCCGCAGGTTTTCCACATGGCTTTCATGTAGTGGGACATAAAATTTGACCCCCTGTCAGAGATAACTTCCTTAGGAAATCCGACCCTAGTAAAAATACCAAGGAGGGCCTTAGCCACAGCCGGAGCTGTAACAGTCCTCATAGGAATTGCCTCAGGATACCTAGTAGCATGGTCTACTACAACAAGTATAAACCGGTTGCCTGAGGAGGTTGGAGGATCAAGGGGACCAACGATATCAATCCCTACTCTCTCAAATGGGACTCCCACAACGGGAAGAGGCACTAACGGTGCCACATTCTTTGACCCAACCTTACCAGAGATCTGGCAGGTATGGCAGCTTCTGCAGTGTTTTTCTACTTCGGCCCCCATTTTTGGCCAATAGAAGTAGAGTGAGAGCCTTTCCTTAGTCTTCTTGAAACTCAAGTGACCAGCCAAAGGAATCTCGTGGGCTAACTGCAAGAACTGTGGTCTGTTCTCTTGGGGTACTACAAGGCGTTTGTAGTCTCCAGGTGCAGACTCGGTCGGTTCACTATAGAAGAGGCCATCTTCCCAGTGTAACCTATGTTTCCCAGGCTCTTGCCCTTCAGCCTGAGTTACTGCCTGACGGCGAAGACCTTCCAGAGTTGGACATTCTCTCTGTCCCTTACTGAAGTCTGCCCTGCTGGGTCCACCTTCTGCCAGTAACGACTGCAGCTCAGGATGGTCAACAGGATCCAGATCTCCAATGAGTTCCTGGCCTTCCATTAGCTCTTCTTCAGAGTCTAATTCTACCATACAGGGTTGTACTTCCCCCTCAGCCTCAGCTGAAGGTGGAGTTACGGGTGTGACGTTGGACTACCGCGGGGAAGTCCGTGTCGGCTGCATCGGAATGGAGGCTGTTGGTTTCGGTTTAGAAGTTTTAGGTTTCCCTTTGACTTCGATGTTCCTAGGGACAGCGGCCGCCATTTCCAATGGAGCAGGAGTGATTTCTTTCTTCATCATCTCCTCGAGAGTACCGCGCAGGGTCCTCTCTCTTGCAGGTCTGGTTAGCTCCTGTAACCGTTTACTAGGAGGTCTGGGAGTATGCGATACAACTCCGAGAGTTTTCAAATCGTTACCCAACAGTACGCGTCCTGGTACCTCACTCTGTATGCTGACAGGTATCTTTACAGTCATGTCGTTACACTGGATGAGAACTGGTAATTGGGGAAGCATCTGCACAGGCCCTCCAGCTAACTTGGTGAGGCGTTTGGGTGCTTTAGCAACATCCTCAGCCTGAAAAAACGATTTATCCACCACAGTTATGCTGGCCCCAGTGTCCCTAATGGCAGGCGTCTCCTGACCATTCACCTGGACACTGTCCTTATAATACCCTTTAGTATTATCGGGGATAGAATTATAGACATCTAAATTCTGTTGTTCCCACAACCCCAGAGATACTAAAGAAACGCTGGCTGAGACTCCAATGGGTTCGTCAGCTAGCAGTAGAAAGTTTCCACTTGCCATTTGGACTTCCTCCTCTGGAGCGAAGGCTAAGGAGACAAGCTGGACCCCTGAAGGTTTACCCTTACATCTGGGATCTCCTTTCACGTGATCAGTCGAGCCACAAACAAAGCATTTCCCGAATGCTTTCTGGAATGGTGGCTTGTTCTGACCTCCTTCCGGTTTGGCACCAGAAGACACACTATTCTGCTGTGGTTTTCCCGGTGGCTTACCCTTCTGGTTTTGTTTGGGGCCCTCTTTGGAATGTGAGTTATTCGAATTCTCCTTTGAGTCTTTTTTAGGCTGTTTTCCCTCGTCCTTTTTCTGAGTTACCCCAGAATCCTTGTGAGTAGCCCTGTTGGCAACCCACAAGTCAGCAGCCTTAGCTAGAGCCCTGGAATCTAATTCCTTCGAATCAGCCAAGTGCTGTCTGAGCTCAGGAGAACAGGCATCATAAATCGACTCCAACATAAAAAGATTTCGCATACCCTCGTAAGTGTTAACTTTGTAACCCTTAATCCATCCCTCTAAGTTTTTCAACCCTTCACTCACCCAGGTAGCCCAAGGGGTACCATCATGCTTTTTGAGGGTTCTAAACCTCTTAAGATACTGGGAAGGGGTCTTCCCGAATCTAGCTATCAACGCTAGTTTCACACTTTCGTAATCCGTCTTATCCACCTCCCCCAATTCCATTACCACATCAGTCGCAACAGGAGGAAGCCTAGAGAACAACCAGGGAAGCAACGCATTCCCGGTGATGTCCTGGAGCCCATGATTGTATTCAAACAGTTTCAACCAATCCAACACTTCCAATCTCGGTTCGTACATACCCACTAATTCCTTCGGCATCCGGGGTCTTTTGGGACTGGAGCTCCTAGAGGAACCAGAGGAGAGAGAAGCATTTTCCATAGACAACTTTTTCATTTGTAACTCATGATTAAGCTCTATTTCCCTGAGTCTTAACTCAGCCTGTTTCTGCTCAGCCTGGGCATTCAACCGTTTGTACTCTAATTCGAGCTTCATTTTTTCAAGTTCAAAATAAGCAGGGTTACTTGTGGGACCTGGTATTGGCCCCGTAGGCACAGTTGGTAAGGCAGGTAGAGGAACAGGTGAGACAGTTTCGTTAGCCTCGCCGTCCTCGTCAGCCTCTTCATCGCTATTATCAGAATCACGATTTAGATCAACACCATTACTGTTATCTACAGTTGCTGGAGAGTTTGGTTCCTCTGAACCAGTACCCAGACTTTGGTTCGCCAGCAATCTCTCTATCAATTCTAACTTCTTGCCTTTTACAGGAAGATTCTCTTGTCTACAGAGAGCTCGCAGACTCTCGGTATTTTTATCCGACAAAGACTCTTGGCTGTAAATTTCCATTGTAGACATGTTTTTTGAAAGTTGCTTTCGTAAAGTTTTGTGGTTAGTCGTCCTACAGCGTCGAAAAACACTCTAAACTGTATACTCGATACTAATCCCACCGGTGTACACCAGTGTTAGGCGGAAACCTGTGCAGTTCCCTCTGGGACCACTGCAAAAGATTTAGGACTACAGGTGTTGCGATGAACCCACTTGGTAGCAGTCTGTACCACACAGATTCAATTGGTAGCTGTGGCTGAGCAGTCAGACTTCTCTCAAGAAAAGTTGGTCAGTATAGGGAGTATACAAGATAGGGTAATTCTTCGCAGCAAAATGAGTAAACACGCAACCAGGCTTTAGTATAAAGATAGTAAGTTATTTATTAATAACAGAATGTCTACGAAAAATACTAAAGTGAACCACGGCAAACAAATCAAAATACAATTACTCTGCAGAATGGAAGAAAGCTCAACCCCCTGAAACACAATATCGACAACTCTAGGTTTTTACGGCACCACTTATTTGCAGACAGAGGTGTATACCCCAACCTAGATGACAGTCGAATATTTTTGTGAGGAAGGGAGAGAAGAGAAAGGCAGGTAATGAAGTCAACACGGTTCGTACTGAAGCGGGTAAAAAATGCAAGGCAAGAAAGCATTAATCACACTAGATCATACAGTTCGGCGGCCAGGCCCACTCGGTGAGAGGCAAGGCATGATGTCCTGGAAAGTCTCTACGGATGATGCACTCAAGTCTTTGTTAGCAAATTGTTTAGCGACAGGTTGAACCAGTTCAGAACAAAGAGTGAATAAAGCTTGGAGGCAACCCAACGGAACGGAGAGGAATCAGATACCTCACACGAACCGATCGAAAAGGGAAGCCAGGCGGTTACGGTACCTTGTTGTGGAAGACAGCTCCGACGGGGGCAGTTGTTCCTGGTGGTGGATGCACGACGGGTCTTGGCCAAGAGAAGAGATGCTCTCGTCGTCGAAGAGAAGATGTCCGGTGCACCACCAGGGAAGAAACCAGCCGCGGAGTGCTTCGTCACAAGGCACCACCTTTCGATCACGGTGCAGGAGTAGTGGCTATCCCCTTGCCGGGTGCTCTGCACGGGCAATTCGACCACTGCGTCCTGGGCGACCAAAAAGCACAAAGAAGAAGAAGACTGGTTGTCCCCACCAGCCAGGGAAAGAGCCTCTCCGCCAGGGAGATCTCTTCTGTCGTCGGGAGATTGTGAGACGATTCCGCAGGGCTTCACCGGAGGTGTTGTCGTGCAGGTCGGCTCAGCGTTACCCTCGTCGGATTCTTTAGGTCCAGTGGCGACTTCCTGAAGATCCAGTCCCAAGGCCCTGCTTTTATGCAGACGTCCCCCATTCATTCAGCCTAGCTTGTCAATCAACACATGCTAAGTGGTGAGCGGGAAGGCTCACCACCTGGGCCAATCACTTCAGAGTGCGACCTGAGTTGGCAAGGCAACTCTGTCCAGGGTGTCTAAACCCCCTCCCACACCCCTGAGGTAACCCAGACAGAATGGCGCCACTTTGGAGGGTCTCTGTCCAGAGGCCCGCCAAAAGTGGAACAAAGGGCTCAACCTTTGGTTTAGGAGTCACAGAGAAAAACACAGACGCCATTTTACAACCCGAGTTCTGGCAGAAAATACCACTCGATAAACCTATTTAAGATAAGTAGATCGGTGGTACGTTGGAGATTAACGGAAAACAGTATTAATCTTCAACAATGGGACGGATCCCATAGGGTTATAACAAGTAGTTTCCACTGCCACCAGCCAAAACTCGACGAGGAGGGACGGGACAGTGCCCCCTCGGTTAACAGATCCAGAAGTAATCGAATTACCCCTACTAGCACGTCCACAATAAGATGGTTGGTACTAGTTCTGTTAGCAAATTTAGGTCTAGTAAAGCCAATGGTGACTTTACATGCCCGGGGAGACGGTAGTCAGTCCCCGGGTATGGAGTCTATGGTGGGGGGACCAGCGAGGGCGCCCCCGTGTCACGACACGTAGGGTGCGGAGTGACACACATAGAAAAACTTATGAGACCCTATGGAGTAAAAGACCCCATAGCCCATCGAACACATCGCCCATTCAAAGGAATTCCACACATACATGTCCAAGAGTGAGAGGAAAAGGGTCACACTCTTGGCAGGATGGAAAAAACAAACTCCAGAAATCCAGCAAAGCTGCTGGGGGACTCACTAGGTTAGGAAATTCAGCCTAAACAGAGAATTCTCCCTAACATCCTCCATGGCTGCAAGCATGCGGGTGTGGTAGGTCTCGTTCTGGAGGATGAGTGTGCGGAGGTCCCCATGCAACAACTCACGGGATGCCCGGACCTCCGCCCTAGTTGCCTGCATCTCAGCTGAGAGCGTACGGGTGAGACGCTCCAGCTGCTGTTCTGTCCTTCGGTTTGTTGAAGCCTCAAGCTCAACAAGAGTCGTCCTGTGGTGAAGGAGCTCCTGCCTCAGGGCTTCTCTGTGGCCCTGGGACTCTATGGAGATGGCCGCCCGCCTGTCCCTGTTGGACGCCAAAATGTCCTCCCTGTGTAACTGGCAGATGGAGTCGGTTGCCTGCTGTAGTCGCTCCATCAGCCTTTTGGGGGGACAATGGAAGTGGCCACCCTATCCATGGCCTGAGCCATCATCTCTGATGATGCTGCCTGTTGGGTTGCCATACCGTAAATGGATTGCTCCCATGCGGTATTGCCAGGTGGCGTACGGCCACCACACCTGTCTGGGGCAAGGCGAACTGCGCCTTGCTGTGCCGGCACTGCCTGAGGCTGCAGGACTGCATTCCCCCTCTGATCTGCTGGCCCAGGAACAGGATCAGATGTCGCGGAGTGTGACCCTGCATCCGTAACCACCAAAGGCGTAGCTGCCAACACTGACATCCCCATTGAGGTTTCTGACCCTGGTGCAGGTGGGTGGGACAGAACAGAATCCCTCCCAGGAACACTCACCTGCGACGGCACGTAGGTCTCATCATCCGAATCAACACCTGAGTACAGCTCGGGGGAGGTGCAGCCAGAGACACCCCTTGAGAGCACGACCTGCAGCAGTTGTGGGTTCTCACCCACCACCACACCACGTCCCTCACTGGTGGTCGGTCGGCCCTCGGACCCCTCCTGGGTCTGCACCATCTCCACAACCCCAGCAGTATCAGGTGCGTCTTCCCCTGCAAAGACATAAAAGAAAACAAATGGAAACAGGCATTAGTACAAATGGCACACAATGAGGGCTGAGAAGCAACAGAACCAGTACTTGATTGACACATGTCCCACATGACTAAAACCCTCCCATGAATGCACCCACACTGCGTATGAAGGGCAGGCAAATGGCACACACTGATGACACCAAGATGGAAGATGAACACATTTTCTGCATGCTGCCTGGCAGTGGCATCACACATTGGCCTGTGATTGCCAGGTGAAATACACATGCCATCACACAGATGGCATGTACCATTGCTATTGAGTGAAGATGGAGAGGAGGGCAGCACTTATTCATTCAGTCCAGTTCCCGCATGTAATAGCTTTTCTAATTCAAACAGGTCTGATTTTTCACCTGGAGTTGCCAGTCCAAAATGGTCCGATTGCACAGGGACATGTGTGAACAAATGATATCCAGGTAACAAAGTCACTCCACTTTACCATAGCCATGTCAGACATGTGACTAGAGGACTGAGAAATGCCTAGTAAAAGTGGTGGAATGCAAACAATCTGCCTGAATGAACAGAGAAAAATAAGCAACAATGTTGTGGCAAGGTGACACTTCAAGGGCAACTGGCGTGCTGTTGGCCTAGATGTCTGCTGTTGGCAGAAGGGATACTGCTATGGCCAAATGCTGCTGCGCAGAATGTATTGCATGAAGCACATGGGTGACCCAAACGACTCAGGCGCACACACCCTCACCTGGCACACAAACAGAAGCCCTCACACACACACCATGCACATGGATGACACACACATGCATGTGCACTCACCGGACAATGCCTCATAATCAGGCAGATCTCCCACGCCTTGGATCTGTTCCTCCGTGATGTAGGTCCCAGCGACTGACTCATGTGGAGTGAGTTCCATGTCTTCTACTGGAGACCCACCTCCAGTCACTAGAGTTGCGGCATGACTTGAGGCCAGCTTATTCTTTGCCCTGCGCTTTAGGTCATTCCAGCGCTTATAGCAATAATTGTCTGTGCGCCTCACGATTCCAAGGGCACTTACGATGTCCGCAACGGTCTGCCAGTGTGCCTGGCGTTGTGCAGGTGTGGTCTTGGATCCTGCAACAATTACCATCTCGTTATCATGTCCGGACACATACTCGACAAGTGCATTCAGTTCGGCATCCGGGAAGCTGGGCTTCCTGGACGGGCCGGACTGTGTAGCCGTGTCTGGGGCATCAGCCTGTGCTGGACGAGCACTCTTCCTCTTCCGCTTGGAAGGTGGTGGTGATCCTGAGTGTCCTGCGCCGCTCTGGACACTAGGGGCAGGAGCCCTGGTGGACTCTGTATCAGGAGTGTGGGATTGCACACTCAGCATGGGAGTTGGTGCAGGCATTGGCTCAAGTGTAATGGTGTCAGGGGGAATGTCAGCAGGATGGACTAGGACCGACACTGTCCTGGCTGGGTGTGTGAGAGCTGGGGTGGATGGAGCCGCAGCTGCCCCTGCAGCCTCTCCACCCTGCCTACTTGGGGCAGCAGATGACCTTGCTGCCCCAGATCCACGTGGCCTGATGACATCAACGTGCACCAGCGCACGTGTCACAGGCCTGCTGACCTGGAAGTCAGCCATGGAGTCAGCCAGGTCTGGTGCCACAATGGGCTGGTCCAACAAGGGCTGAGCATGGATGGTGTCAGCCACATCAGCCTCAACCAGGGGGGGGGGGGATTATGGGTGCCCTTGACTGGTCCTACATACATGGGGGGACAGGGTCACCCTGCAAGTAACGACCACGTCCCCTACCGGATCCACCACGGCCACCACTTGTGGCTCGTCCACCTTTGCCACCCTTACGGAATCCTCGCCTCCCAACCATGGCACTGATGTTAATGTGCGTATGGGAGTGGCTGTAAACTATTGTCCTGGGCAATTGGGGGTCAAAGGGGTTGGGTACCAGATGGTAATTGTACCCTAGTGCTCTAGCAAGGCTGAATGTGACCCCTGGGGAAAGATGACGGGTCACGCAACGCACAGGAAGCCCAAAAAAGGGAGATGACGTGCACGCAACCCCTCCTAGACCACGTGTGCGTAAAAAAAAATCTGCACTACGCTGTGGCACCCAGTAACACAAGAATGAACGTATGCGTGTCACACGCAGCCTAGAATGACCTCTGAAGGGGTAGGCTACACACGGAGCAAGCACAGATGTTAGATACGTGCGTGACTCACCGTCTGCCAGGAAAAAGAGCGTGAAAAAGAAGCGCGTTTGGTTGGCAACACCCCCGCCAAAAGAAGATTTGTACGCTGTCTGAGGAGACAGGACAACAGTAGAAGGGAACAATGTTTGAGGGAACAGGCCCAGGAAAACCAGAAAAAGAGAAAAAAGAGAAAAAGCTGTCAGAGGTAACAGGGAGTACGAACTTTTTTTTATTTTTTTTTTATTTTTATTGTTGTATTATTAGTTTGCATGAAACCTTATACAACATATAAAACAATTGAAAAAACCTTAAACAACATATAACACATTTATACCTTTCATACAACCAATACATAAGCATATAAGAATGCACTGATATATAAGATGGTTATCATACCATACAAGAAAAGAAACAGAGAAAGAAATTTCATCTAAAACATCTAGGACATCAGCATTATATCAAATTTTTAAAAGATTCCTTCCCAGCCCTAAAATCAAATTACATAGTAGTTATATACCTTGTTAATATCATTACCCGTTAGTATCCTATAAATACCTACACAATTAATTCTTTATTTTTGGCTTCCAATTCCTCCGTTATATTTTGAAGCAATAAATTCAAAGCGAGAGTTAGGGAGATATTAGCACCCCACATGCAGCGACTCCAGAACAGATTTTTCGACATTTCTAAATCTAAGCTGTCAGAGGTAACAGGGAGTACGAACTTGAAACGCCGTGAAGTAAATCGCGTGTGAAACGACAAGAAGTACAGAATTCACCCACTCGCTCTCCACGAAAAGCACGTACAAGGAAATGGTGTTCTACACGTACCTTTTATGCAGGCCCACACGTCCAGCGTCACTTACGCGGCGTGTACGCGCTAGGGCCATTTCCACCAATTACACGCTTTGTCACTTCTGCGTGTAGGGCCATTTCCACCAATTACACGCTTTGTCACTTCTGCGTGTAGGGCCATTTCCACCAATTACACGCTTTGTCACTTCTGCGTGTACGCGCTAAGGCCATTTCCACCAATTACACGCTTTGTCACTTCTGCGTGTAGGGCCATTTCCACCAATTACACGCTTTGTCACTTCTGCGTGTACACGCTAAGGCTATTTCCACCAAATACACGCTTTGTCACTTCTGCGTGTAGGGCCATTTCCACCAATTACACGCTTTGTCACTTCCGCGTGTACGCGCTAAGGCCATTTCCACCAATTACAGCTTTGACACTCGGACGTGTCTTTCATTTTTTTAACAAGCAACATTTCCAATGTGTGCCCTATTCAACGTGCACGTGACTTCATAGACGCGCATACGCTGGTGGCCTTTGGGCCAATGAATGTACAGTGTGCTGACACGTTTAAAGGGCCTTTCCTCGAATTACACGCAGACGTGTTGGATTTTCACGTGCAAAATCACTCCGTATCAAGCTGGCCACACGTTCACACACGGAAGACCACTCTCCTGCCCAGAAGGCCGAATTACTGCTCCCCCAGAGCCCTGAGCACGCTCCCACCTGCCATCTGCTGCTGCCTGACTGCCTGCTGCCCACGTGCCCTGCCATTTGCTGCCTGCACATCAGCCAGGGGTGCTGTTGCTGTGACCACCCCTGCTGGAACCGAAGACTCCCGACTGCTTTTCCATCGCCCCACAGCCCAGCCCCAGGACCCAGTTGCCCACCCACTCCTGCCTCTGGGGTTGCCATGTCAGGCACTGCAACATCTGGCACCAGTGGCAACCCCCGGCCAAGGAGGCAGAGGGGTACCAGCTTCACTTCCACCGAAGTTGGTGTCCTGGTGGAGCATGTCCTGGGGCAGTATGATGCCCTCTTCGGAAAGTTGCGCGCCGACAAGGAAGGACGGACTCGGATCTGGATGGACATTGTGACTGCCATCAACGCGGAGGAGGTGGCAGTCCGCGACTACGAACGTGTCAGGAAGCGCTGGGAGGACTTCAGGTCCAGGACCCTCAACAAGGCCCGGCGCCTCCTGAAGGCAGCGGATGCTAAGGGGCGCCGGGGCCACTTGTCGGAAGATCAGATGAGGGTCCTGGAATGCATATCCCCAGCGCTCCACATCCAGGTCCTTGAGAAGCAGACCCGTCTGGAGTCGAGCGGTAAGTGTACATGCATACTGATTGTAAGCTGTGCGTGTGGTGGTGTGCCAGGAGTGTGCAGGTTGAACATGTATTTTTATGTGGCCAAGTAGGGGGGGTGTACAGGGCCGTGAGGGTGACACATGCGAGGGGTCTCATGTGTGACACATGGATGGTGCTTGTTTGTGTGGGCTTGCATGGCACAGGATGTGGAGGAATGATTGTCAGGTGTGACCTGGATGTCGATCAAAACACTGCGACAGTTGGCGGAGGTGTACACATGCATGCAAGTTTGGTGTTGTGTGTGCATGTGTAGTGTACTCCCTATGTTGCATGTGATGTGTGGATGACCTTTGGCTGCTCATGCTGTTGTATGTGAATGGATGGTGCTGGCTGTTGCAATATGGCTGTGGTATGGCTCATGTGTGCAAGTTGAAATGACATGTGTGTTGGGGATTGTGATGCCATGTCTGAGGTTTACCAATGCCACTCATGTATAACTGTCATGTGTGTATGAGTCCATTTTACAGTGCCCTGATGCCTGTGTTTTCTTTCTCCCTGTCTGCAGCGTCAACTGATGAAGAGGGCGGAGAAGGTGCTGTGGAGCACAGCGGCAGGGGTCACACTACCAGCCGGAGATGCAAGGCCCGGATCCCCTCCCAGGTTGTGATCTCGTCGGGGAGTGAGGAGTCCGGTGCCGCGTCCCAGGCCGCAGCTGCCGAGGGGAGGTCCAAGAGGCGGAGGTTGGAGTTGGACTCCTCGGCAGCAGAAGGGGCAGCTGGGACCCCACAGGGCCCAACAGAGGAAGATGGCACGGAGTCATCCAGGTTGGTGGGGGGTTTGGTGGAGGGGGAGGCCGTGCAAGCGACAGTGGCGTGGTCTGGAGGTGGGGATTCCACTGGTGCTAGTGGTGCAGTGCAGGATCAGGGACAGGAGGCAGCACAGGCCGCCGCAGAGGTGCCTGTGTGCAATCCTGTCCCTGCTCCTGTCACTGCATCATCTTGCACCAGCGGGGATGCCTACCTCCAGACCCGTTCTCAGGGAGAGGATTGGCTTACAACACCTGGCCTTCCTCTCCCTGCGGATGTGGCTATCCTGCACCAGGTTGAGCCTGTCCAGGGTGCAAGCTGACCTGCAGTCTTTTCATGATGAGTCTGCACGTCTTCTCGCATGGCTCGTTGACCACGTTGACCCACTGGGACAGCTCACCAGGGCTGGATTCCTCCATTTCCTGGACCTTGTTCCGACCCCCTTCTCCACAGAACCCCCTATGCCCCAGTCGTCCTCCATGCCATCTTCCCACCCATGTGTCACCTGGGTGCCCTGTGGAGCTGCCTCCGACCGTGCGGCCAGGCTGGTGGACAACAGATCCCTGCCACAGTCGGGAGTCGGACATCCAGCAGGGGTGGCCACATCAACGACTGCACCCCAGCTAGAGGAGGATGTGCAGGCAGCATCGGACAGGGCACATGGACAGCAGCAGCTGCAGCAGCAGGAGGCTGTAGGTGGGAGCCACGATAGCTCGGGCCCTTCAACATCGGAGGGGCAGGCATCGGCCGGAGGGCAGGAGGACCCTGGACGGGAAGTGTCTTCCGTGTGGCAGCGGTTGGGCCACGCCATAGATGCAGAGCGGCGGCGGGCGGAGGAGGTGCGGCTCACGATGGTCAGGGCGGAGAACTCCATGCGGAGGGCCCTGAGGCGGGCCGAGTGCCTCGAGGCAATCCGCAGGGAGTTGGAGGTGAACATGTCGGCGTCCCTGCGGACCCTCGGGGCCATGGAACAGGACCGCCTCCGGGACATAGACGAGGAGTTCGATGATGCCCTGGCCCGGAACACCACTAAGTGAGCCGCTGGACTGGCCCGCCGCCATTGTATATAGTTATTTAGTGATAGGTTTCCTTTATAGTTTATTTTTATTTGGAGTCGACGGACACTGCTCCACCTTTTGTATATAGTTCCATTTTAGATAGGTTTTTTGGTAGGTTTCATTTCTTCTCTTGGGATGATGGACCCTGAATACTTTGTACATAGTTGGACTTTGGATTTGGATATTTTTTTTAATATGAATATTTTTTCCCATGGAGCAATGGTTTTCTATTTCTTTTTTCCCTTCATTTCCTTTTCATGGACTTGAACTTTGGAAGATATTTTTTTGGATTATCATTTATTGATTTTAATTTGAAAAGGGACAGCCAGCTTAATTTTGTTATTATTTTACTTGTGTATTTTGGTTAATTTTGATTGCCATTGCTGTTGTTTTTAATACATTATTTGGATTTTTTCATTCTTCAATGTGTGGTTTCATCTCATTGTTTTCATGCATGTCATGATATGGGTTTTCAGGTTCACTTGCAACCATTGTGTGTGTGTGAGACACATGTGTTGATTTACATTGTTTCCATTGGAGTAGTATCATGGGCACATGTAATACTTGGTTGTGTCTTTGGGCTGTGGTGGCTGGCCATGAGGCACATGCTTGAGGATTGTCAGGGCCTGTGGGCAGGGGGACACGAGTGGGGGCCTGGCGGAGGCTGCCCATGGTGGGTGGGGGGTGGGGGTGGTGGGAGACATGAGTGGGGGCCTGGTGGAGGCTGCCCCTGGATGCTGGGGGGTGGGGGTGGTGGGAGACATGAGTGGGGGCCTGGTGGAGGCTGCCCATGCACTGCTGGGGGGTGGGGGTGATAGGGGACATGAGTGGGTGCCTGGTGGAGGCTGCCCCTGGTGGCTGGGGGGTGGGGGTGATAGGGGACATGAGTGGGGGCCTGGTGGAGGGTGCCCCATGACTGCTGGGGTGTGGGGGTGCAAGGGGACATGAGTGGGGGCCTGGTGGAGGCTGCCCATGGTGGCTGCGGGGTGGGGGTGATAGGGGACATGAGTGGGGGCCTGGTGGAGGCTGCCCCTGCACTGCTGGGGGGTGGGGGTGGTAGGGGACATGAGTGGGTGCCTGGTGGAGGCTGCCCCTGGTGACTGGGGGGTGGGGGTGATAGGGGACATGAGTGGGGGCCTGGTGGAGGGTGCCCCATGACTGCTGGGGGGTGGGGGTGCAAGGGGACATGAGTGGGGGCCTGGTGGAGGCTGCCCATGGTGGCTGGGGGTGGGGGTGATAGGGGACATGAGTGGGGGCCTGGTGGAGGCTGCCCCTGCACTGCTGGGGGGTGGGGGTGATAGGGGACATGAGTGGGTGCCTGGTGGAGGGTGCCCCGTGACTGCTGGGGGGTGGGGGTGCAAGGGGACATGAGTGGGGGCCTGGTGGAGGCTGCCCCATGACTGCTGGGGGGTGGGGGTGCAAGGAGACATGAGTGGGGGCCTGGTGGAGGCTGCCCATGGTGGCTGGGGGGTGGGGGTGATAGGGGACATGAGTGGGGGCCTGGTGGAGGCTGCCCCTGCACTGCTGGGGGTGGGGGTGATAGGGGACATGAGTGGGTGCCTGGTGGAGGCTGCCCCTGGTGGCTCGGGTGTGGGGGTGATAGGGGACATGAGTGGGGGCCTGGTGGAGGGTGCCCCATGACTGCTGGGGGGTGGGGGTGCAAGGGGACATGAGTGGGGGCCTGTGGAGGGTGCCCCATGACTGCTGGGGGGTGGGGGTGCAAGGGGACATGAGTGGGGGCCTGGTGGAGGCTGCCCCATGACTGCTGGGGGGTGGGGGTGCAACGGGACATGAGTGGGGGCCTGGTGGAGGCTGCCCATGGTGGCTGGGGGGTGGGGGTGATAGGGGACATGAGTGGGGGCCTGGTGGAGGCTGCCCCTGCACTGCTGGGGGGTGGGGGTGGTGGTAGACATGGGTGGGGGCCTAGTGGAGGGTGCCCCACAGTGCTGGGGGGTGGGGTGGGTGGGAGACATGAGTGGGGGCCTGGTGGAGGCTGCCCCTGCACTGCTGGGGGGTGGGGGTGATAGGGGACATGAGTGGGGGCCTGGTGGAGGGTGCCCCTCAGTGCTGGGGGGTGGGGGTGATAGGGGACATGAGTGGGGGCCTGGTGGTGGCTGCCCCTGCACTGCTGGGCGGTGGGGGTGGTGGGAGACATGAGTGGGGGCCTGGTGGAGTGTGCCCCTCAGTGCTGGGAGGGGTGGGGGGTGGGAGACATGAGTGGGGGCCTGGTGGAGGCTGCCCCTGCACTGCTGTGGGGTGGGGGTGATAGGGGACATGAGTGGGTGCCTGGTGGAGGCTGCCCCTGGTGGCTAGGGGGTGGGGGTGATAGGGGACATGAGTGGGGGCCTGGTGGAGGGTGCCCCATGACTGCTGGGGGGTGGGGGTGCAAGGGGACATGAGTGGGGGCCTGGTGGAGGCTGCCCCATGACTGCTGGGGGGTGGGGGTGCAAGGGGACATGAGTGGGGGCCTGGTGGAGGCTGCCCATGGTGGCTGGGGGGTGGGGGTGATAGGGGACATGAGTGGGGGCATGGTGGAGGCTGCCCCTGCACTGCTGGGGGGTGGGGGTGATAGGGGACATGAGTGGGTGCCTGGTGGAGGCTGCCCCTGGTGGCTGGGGGGTGGGGTGTTAGGGGACATGAGTGGGGGCCTGGTGGAGGGTGCCCCATGACTGCTGGGGGTTGGGGGTGCAAGGGGACATGAGTGGGGGCCTGGTGGAGGCTGCCCCATGACTGCTGGGGGGTGGGGGTGCAAGGGGACATGAGTGGGGGCCTGGTGGAGGCTGCCCATGGTGGCTGGGGGGTGGGGGTGATAGGGGACATGACTGGGGGCCTGGTGGAGGCTGCCCCTGCACTGTTGGGGGGTGGGGGTGATAGGGGACATGAGTGGGTGCCTGGTGGAGGCTGCCCCTGGTGGCTGGGGGGTGGGGGTGATAGTGGACATGAGTGGGGGCCTGGTGGAGGGTGCCCCATGACTGCTGGGGGGTAGGGGTGCAAGGGGACATGAGTGGGGACCTGGTGGAGGCTGCCCCATGACTCCTGGGGGGTCATGAGTGGGGGCCTGGTGGAGGGTGGCCCACAGTGCTGGGGGGTGGGGGTGCTGGGGGACATGAGCAGGTGTGCAGGGTAGTCCCTTGTTTTGTGGGCTGCCTGCAGGGGCCGTGGAGGGTGTACAGGGAACACCTGTGAGGACCCACCCAGCCTAATCGCGTGTGTAACTTCCCGAGCACCCCTGTAATACACGTACCCAGCCAAATCGTGTGTGATAATTCCCGCACACCCCTGTAATAAATGTACCTGGCCAAATCGCGTGTGATAATTCACGCGCACCCCTGTAATACACGTACCCAGCCAAATCGCGTGTAAAACTTCCCGCGTACCCCTGTAATACACGTACCCAGCCAAATCGCGTGTGATAATTCCCGCGTACCCCTGTAATACACGTACCCTGGCTAATCGCGTGTAAAACTTCACGCGTATCCCTGTAATACACGTACCCTGGCCAATCGCGTGTAAAACTTCCCGCGTACCCCTGTAATACACATACCCTGGCTAATCGCGTGTAAAACTTCCCGCATACCCCTGATATAAACGTTACCCGCTTTGCGTTCCTTGTTTGGCAGCCCTGTAAACTGGTCCAGGGTTAGCGCAGCTCTTTGCGATGATTTAGCGATTTTGATGGCTTTTCCTTGCGCGAGGGCGATCTTGGGGGCGTTACTGGCGCTGCTGCAGGGTCGCTGCGATACTCTGCGCCACGGCTGGTTTGGGAGCCTAAAATCCATGAATACGCTGTGCGCGGAAATCGGTTTTAGCGCACGCTCCTGGCGCAGACAATCGCACGCGGACACTCTGCGCCAGCTGCTTGCGACACTTTTCTGCGAAATTCTATGAATTACCCAGTAAGTCTTTTGATAACTCATGTAAGAAGCGCCACAACGCCTCTCGGCTGTTGCACGCTCAACAAATATGAATAAATAAATACATATAACAGCTCCAAAACATATATACAATATAGACAATATTACACGTCACTTGCAATGGGTCACCTGCAGGGATGAGAACGAGACATCCAGGCAATATTCACAAATTTGCATGTTTGCAATTATTAGAACAATGGTTGTATACCACCGAAATATCACTGCTGGGAAGGGAACGCACATATTTTAGTGACATTATTGTCTGTAGCAGTATGAATTATTAAAAATGGTAGACAGTTATATTTTCACTCTGGCAATCAATTACTGGAAATATTACTTAGACAGTTGCATTTTCACTCTGGCAATTGATTCAAGTCTGGCAAAGGGGTAATGGCACAGGGTGCCTTCCGGACATCTGAAAGGTGTACCCTGTAATGCAACTTTTTACTCTTTGCAGAAAATGGAGTAGTGTATACTATCGTAAAAGGGGCCGGTAAAACTTTGCTGGTTCCATCTTCCCACGAACCTCTGTACATAAATCCTATCAATTGGCATAAGTTGCAGCGATGCTTATGCAATGCTGTCGGCCCCCACACCTGTCTTGGGTCATCTCTTTCTGGTGCAATCTGTCGTGAAAGGATCTCTATGCATTTTGTTAGTTGTTGCAAATGCCCAGTACACCCCTCCACAAAATGGTTGCAGCCTTGTATCCATCAGATGCTTTACACATAGATGAAAGTGGTCTGTGCATTCTCCTCCTTGTTGTTATCTCGTGAGATAGAGGTGAGGTCCTTACAGGACTGTGTTCTCAAACTCAACAGGCCCAACAGTAAGCATTGCACCAAGTTCTTTTTGAGGGTGACACACAAACTTGTAAATTTCCTCTTGAGAACAGCAAATACCTGTATGTATTACACTTCTTTCCCATATCTGCAAAGTCTATATGCAATTCACGTCACAGCCCATTAGGGTGAGGTAACGTGCCACAGAGTGTCCTTAATATCTGCCCGGTATTGTACAGGTGGCAGGGGGTGCAGTTGGCTATACAGATGAAAAGGAATCGGTGTGCCACATTCTAACTGAATGTTGTGCTCATGGCCCACTTTACATTCGATTCCTAGGTATGTATGTAGCAAATTTGCATGGTAAAAAGAGTGACCCCTTCTAGCACTATTGCCTGAATTCAGACAGTAATCAACTCAAAAAGCGCTATACCAGGTGAGGAAAGCCTGGTGGAGGCTGCCCCTTAGATTTCTAAATCTAAGCTGTCAGAGGTAACAGGGAGTACGAACTTGAAACGCCGTGAAGTAAATCGCGTGTGAAACGACAAGAAGTACAGAATTCACCCACTCGCTCTCCACGAAAAGCACGTACAAGGAAATGGTGTTCTACACGTACCTTTTATGCAGGCCCACACGTCCAGCGTCACTTACGCGGCGTGTACGCGCTAGGGCCATTTCCACCAATTACACGCTTTGTCACTTCTGCGTGTAGGGCCATTTCCACCAATTACACGCTTTGTCACTTCTGCGTGTAGGGCCATTTCCACCAATTACACGCTTTGTCACTTCTGCGTGTACGCGCTAAGGCCATTTCCACCAATTACACGCTTTGTCACTTCTGCGTGTAGGGCCATTTCCACCAATTACACGCTTTGTCACTTCTGCGTGTACGCGCTAAGGCTATTTCCACCAAATACACGCTTTGTCACTTCTGCGTGTAGGGCCATTTCCACCAATTACACGCTTTGTCACTTCCGCGTGTACGCGCTAAGGCCTTTTCCACCAATTACAGCTTTGACACTCGGACGTGTCTTTCATTTTTTTAACACGCAACATTTCCAATGTGTGCCCTATTCAACGTGCACGTGACTTCATAGACGCGCATACGCTGGTGGCCTTTGGGCCAATGAATGTACAGTGTGCTGACACGTTTAAAGGGCCTTTCCTCGAATTACACGCAGACGTGTTGGATTTTCATGTGCAAAATCACTCCGTATCAAGCTGGCCAAACGTTCACACACGGAAGACCACGCTCCTGCCCAGAAGGCCGAATTACTGCTCCCCCAGAGCCCTGAGCACGCTCCCACCTGCCATCTGCTGCTGCCTGACTGCCTGCTGCCCACGTGCCCTGCCATTTGCTGCCTGCACATCAGCCAGGGGTGCTGTTGCTGTGACCACCCCTGCTGGAACCGAAGACTCCCGACTGCTTTTCCATCGCCCCACAGCCCAGCCCCAGGACCCAGTTGCCCACCCACTCCTGCCTCTGGGGTTGCCATGTCAGGCACTGCAACATCTGGCACCAGTGGCAACCCCCGGCCAAGGAGGCAGAGGGGCACCAGCTTCACTTCCACCGAAGTTGGTGTCCTGGTGGAGCATGTCCTGGGGCAGTATGATGCCCTCTTCGGAAGGTTGCGCGCCAACAAGGAAGGACGGACTCGGATCTGGATGGACATTGTGACTGCCATCAATGCGGAGGAGGTGGCAGTCCGCGACTACGAACGTGTCAGGAAGCGCTGGGAGGACTTCAGGTCCAGGACCCTCAACAAGGCCCGGCGCCTCCTGAAGGCAGCGGATGCTAAGGGGCGCCGGGGCCACTTGTCGGAAGATCAGATGAGGGTCCTGGAACGCATATCCCCAGCGCTCCACATCCAGGTCCTTGAGAAGCAGACCCGTCTGGAGTCGAGCGGTAAGTGTACATGCATACTGATTGTAAGCTGTGCGTGTGGTGGTGTGCCAGGAGTGTGCAGGTTGAACATGTATTTTTATGTGGCCAAGTAGGGGGGGTGTACAGGGCGGTGAGGGTGACACATGCGAGGGGTCTCATGTGTGACACATGGATGGTGCTTGTGTGTGTGGGCTTGCATGGCATAGGATGTGGAGGAATGATTGTCAGGTGTGACCTGGATGTCGATCAAAACACTGCGACAGTTGGCGGAGGTGTACACATGCATGCAAGTTTGGTGTTGTGTGTGCATGTGTAGTGTACTCCCTATGTTGCATGTGATGTGTGGATGACCTTTGGCTGCTCATGCTGTTGTATGTGAATGGATGGTGCTGGCTGTTGCAATATGGCTGTGGTATGGCTCATGTGTGCAAGTTGAAATGACATGTGTGTTGGGGATTGTGATGCCATGTCTGAGGTTTACCAATGCCACTCATGTATAACTGTCATGTGTGTATGAGTCCATTTTACAGTGCCCTGATGCCTGTGTTTTCTTTCTCCCTGTCTGCAGCGTCAACTGATGAAGAGGGCGGAGAAGGTGCTGTGGAGCACAGCGGCAGGGGTCGCACCACCAGCCGGAGATGCTAGGCCCGGATCCCCTCCCAGGTTGTGATCTCGTCGGGGAGTGAGGAGTCCGGTGCCGCGTCCCAGGCCGCAGCTGCCGAGGGGAGGTCCAAGAGGCGGAGGTTGGAGTTGGACTCCTCGGCAGCAGAAGGGGCAGCTGGGACCCCACAGGGCCCAACGGAGGAAGATGGCACGGAGTCATCCAGGTTGGTGGGGGGTTTGGTGGAGGGGGAGGCCGTGCAAGCGACAGTGGCGTGGTCTGGAGGTGGGGATTCCACTGGTGCTAGTGGTGCAGTGCAGGATCAGGGACAGGAGGCAGCACAGGCCGCCGCAGAGGTGCCTGTGTGCAATCCTGTCCCTGCTCCTGTCACTGCATCATCTTGCACCAGCGGGGATGCCTACCTCCAGACCCGTTCTCAGGGAGAGGATTGGCTTACAACACCTGGCCTTCCTCTCCCTGCGGATGTGGCTATCCTGCACCAGGTTGAGCCTGTCCAGGGTGCAAGCTGACCTGCAGTCTTTTCATGATGAGTCTGCACGTCTTCTCGCATGGCTCGTTGACCACGTTGACCCACTGGGACAGCTCACCAGGGCTGGATTCCTCCGTTTCCTGGACCTTGTTCCGACCCCCTTCTCCACAGAACCCCCTATGCCCCAGTCGTCCTCCATGCCATCTTCCTACCCATGTGTCACCTGGGTGCCCTGTGGAGCTGCCTCCGACCGTGCGGCCAGGCTGGTGGACAACAGATCCCTGCCACAGTCGGGAGTCGGACATCCAGCAAGGGTGGCCACATCAACGACTGCACCCCAGCTGGAGGAGGATGTGGAGGCAGCATCGGACAGGGCACATGGACAGCAGCAGCTGCAGCAGCAGGAGGCTGTAGGTGGGACCCACGATAGCTCGGGCCCTTCAACATCGGAGGGGCAGGCATCGGCCGGAGGGCAGGAGGACCCTGGACGGGAAGTGTCTTCCGTGTGGCAGCGGTTGGGCCACGCCATAGATGCAGAGCGGCGGCGGGCGGAGGAGGTGCGGCTCACGATGGTCAGGGCGGAGAACTCCATGCGGAGGGCCCTGAGGCGGGCCGAGTGCCTCGAGGCAATCCGCAGGGAGTTGGAGATGAACATGTCGGCGTCCCTGCGGACCCTCGGGGCCATGGAACAGGACCGCCTCCGGGACATAGACGAGGAGTTCGATGATGCCCTGGCCCGGAACACCACTAAGTGAGCCGCTGGACTGGCCCGCCGCCATTGTATATAGTTATTTAGTGATAGGTTTCCTTTATAGTTTATTTTTATTTGGAGTCGACGGACACTGCTCCACCTTTTGTATATAGTTCCATTTTAGATAGGTTTTTTGGTAGGTTTCATTTCTTCTCTTGGGATGATGGACCCTGAATACTTTATACATAGTTGGACTTTGGTTATTTTTTTTAATATGAATATTTTTTCCCATGGAGCAATGGTTTTCTATTTCTTTTTTCCCTTTATTTCCTTTTCATGGACTTGAACTTTGGAAGATATTTTTTTGGATTATCATTTATTGATTTTAATTTGAAAAGGGACAGCCAGCTTAATTTTGTTATTATTTTACTTGTGTATTTTGGTTAATTTTGATTGCCATTGCTGTTGTTTTTAATACATTATTTGGATTTTTTCATTCTTCAATGTGTGGTTTCATCTCATTGTTTTCATGCATGTCATGATATGGGTTTTCAGGTTCACTTGCAACCATTGTGTGTGTGTGAGACACATGTGTTGATTTACATTGTTTCCATTGGAGTAGTATCATGGGCACATGTAATACTTGGTTGTGTCTTTGGGCTGTGGTGGCTGGCCATGAGGCACATGCTTGAGGATTGTCAGGGCCTGTGGGCAGGGGGACATGAGTGGGGGCCTGGCGGAGGCTGCCCATGGTGGGTGGGGGGTGGGGGTGGTGGGAGACATGAGTGGGGGCCTGGTGGAGGCTGCCCCTGGATGCTGGGGGGTGGGGGTGGTGGGAGACATGAGTGGGGGCCTGGTGGAGGCTGCCCATGCACTGCTGGGGGGTGGGGGTGATAGGGGACATGAGTGGGTGCCTGGAGGAGGCTGCCCCTGGTGGCTGGGGGGTGGGGGTGATAGGGGACATGAGTGGGGGCCTGGTGGAGGGTGCCCCATGACTGCTGGGGTGTGGGGGTGCAAGGGGACATGAGTGGGGGCCTGGTGGAGGCTGCCCATGGTGGCTGCGGGGTGGGGGTGATAGGGGACATGAGTGGGGGCCTGGTGGAGGCTGCCCCTGCACTGCTAGGGGGTGGGGGTGATAGGGGACATGAGTGGGTGCCTGGTGGAGGCTGCCCCTGGTGACTGGGGGGTGGGGGTGATAGGGGACATGAGTGGGGGCCTGGTGGAGGGTGCCCCATGACTGCTGGGGGGTGGGGGTGCAAGGGGACATGAGTGGGGGCCTGGTGGAGGCTGCCCATGGTGGCTGGGGGGTGGGGGTGATAGGGGACATGAGTGGGGGCCTGGTGGAGGCTGCCCTGCACTGCTGGGGGGTGGGGGTGATAGGGGACATGAGTGGGTGCCTGGTGGAGGGTGCCCCGTGACTGCTGGGGGTGGGGGTGCAAGGGGACATGAGTGGGGGCCTGGTGGAGGGTGCCCCATGACTGCTGGGGTGTGGGGGTGCAAGGGGACATGAGTGGGGGCCTGGTGGAGGCTGCCCATGGTGGCTGCGGGGTGGGGGTGATAGGGGACATGAGTGGGGGCCTGGTGGAGGCTGCCCCTGCACTGCTAGGGGGTGGGGGTGATAGGGGACATGAGTGGGTGCCTGGTGGAGGCTGCCCCTGGTGACTGGGGGGTGGGGGTGATAGGGGACATGAGTGGGGGCCTGGTGGAGGGTGCCCCATGACTGCTGGGGGGTGGGGGTGCAAGGGGACATGAGTGGGGGCCTGGTGGAGGCTGCCCATGGTGGCTGGGGGGTGGGGGTGATAGGGGACATGAGTGGGGGCCTGGTGGAGGCTGCCCTGCACTGCTGGGGGGTGGGGGTGATAGGGGACATGAGTGGGTGCCTGGTGGAGGGTGCCCCGTGACTGCTGGGGGTGGGGGTGCAAGGGGACATGAGTGGGGGCCTGGTGGAGGCTGCCCCATGACTGCTGGGGGGTGGGGGTGCAAGGGGACATGAGTGGGGGCCTGGTGGAGGCTGCCCATGGTGGCTGGGGGGTGGGGGTGATAGGGGACATGAGTGGGGGCCTGGTGGAGGCTGCCCCTGCACTGCTGGGGGTGGGGGTGATAGGGGACATGAGTGGGTGCCTGGTGGAGGCTGCCCCTGGTGGCTGGGGTGTGGGGGTGATAGGGGACATGAGTGGGGGCCTGGTGGAGGGTGCCCCATGACTGCTGGGGGGTGGGGGTGCAAGGGGACATGAGTGGGGGCCTGTGGAGGGTGCCCCATGACTGCTGGGGGGTGGGGGTGCAAGGGGACATGAGTGGGGGCCTGGTGGAGGCTGCCCCATGACTGCTGGGGGGTGGGGGTGCAACGGGACATGAGTGGGGGCCTGGTGGAGGCTGCCCATGGTGGCTGGGGGGTGGGGGTGATAGGGGACATGAGTGGGGGCCTGGTGGAGGCTGCCCCTGCACTGCTGGGTGTTAGGCGGAAACCTGTGCAGTTCCCTCTGGGACCACTGCAAAAGATTTAGGACCACAGGTGTTGCGATGAACCCACTTGGTAGCAGTCTGCACCACACAGATTCAATTGGTAGCTGTGGCTGAGCAGTCAGACTTCTCTCAAGAAAAGTTGGTCAGTATAGGGAGTATACAAGATAGGGTAATTCTTCGCAGCAAAACGAGTAAACACGCAACCAGGCTTTAGTATAAAGATAGTAAGTTATTTATTAATAACAGAATGTCTACGAAAAATACTAAAGTGAACCACGGCAAACAAATCAAAATACAATTACTCTGCAGAATGGAATAAAGCTCGACCCCCCGGAACACAATATCGACAACTCTAGGTTTTTTACGGCACCACTTATTTGCAGACAGAGGTGTATACCCCAACCTAGATGACACTCGAATATTTTTGTGAGGAAGGGAGAGAAGAGAAAGGCAGGTAATGAAGTCAACACGGTTCGTACTGAAGCGGGTAAAAAATGCAAGGCAAGAAAGCACTAATCACACTAGATCATACAGTTCGGCGGCCAGGCCCACTCGGTGAGAGGCAAGGCACGATGTCCTGGAAAGTCTCTACGGATGATGCACTCAAGTCTTTGTTAGCAAATTGTTTAGCGACAGGTTGAACCAGTTCAGAACAAAGAGTGAATAAAGTTTGGAGGCAACCCAACGGAACGGAGAGGAATCAGATACCTCACACGAACCGATCGAAAAGGGAAGCCAGGCGGTTACGGTACCTTGTTGTGGAAGACAGCTCCGACGGGAGCAGTTGTTCCTGGTGGTGGATGCACGACGGGTCTTTGGCCAAGAGAAGAGATGCTCTCGTCGTCGAAGAGAAGATGTCCGGTGCACCACCAGGGAAGAAACCAGCCGCGGAGTGCTTCGTCACAAGGCACCACCTTTCGATCACGGTGCAGGAGTAGTGGCTATCCGGTTGCCGGGTGCTCTGCACGGGCAATTCGACCACTGCGTCCGGGGCGACCAAAAAGCACAAAGAAGAAGAAGACTGGTTGTCCCCACCAGCCAGGGAAAGAGCCTCTCCGCCAGGGAGATCTCTTCTGTCGTCGGGAGATTGTGAGACGATTCCGCAGGGCTTCACCGGAGGTGTTGTCGTGCAGGTCAGCTCAGCGTTACCCTCGTCGGATTCTTTAGGTCCAGTGGCGACTTCCTGAAGATCCAGTCCCAAGGCCCTGCTTTTATGCAGACGTCCCCCATTCATTCAGCCTAGCTTGTCAATCAACACATGCTAAGTGGTGAGCGGGAAGGCTCACCACCTGGGCCAATCACTTCGGAGTGCGACCTGAGTTGGCAAGGCAACTCGGTCCAGGGTGTCTAAACCCCCTCCCACACCCCTGAGGTAACCCAGACAGAATGGCGCCACTTTGGAGGGTCTCTGTCCAGAGGCCCGCCAAAAGTGGAACAAAGGGCTCAACCTTTGGTTTAGGAGTCACAGAGAAAAACACAGACGCCATTTTACAACCCGAGTTCTGGCAGAAAATACCACTCGATAAACCTATTTAAGATAAGTAGATCGGTGGTACGTTGGAGATTAACGGAAAACAGTATTAATCTTCAACAATGGGACGGATCCCATAGGGTTATGCCCGGGGTCGAACATAACAAATAGTTTCCACTGCCACCAGCCAAAACTCGACGAGGAGGGACGGGACAGTGCCCCCTCGGTTAACAGATCCAGGAGTAATCGAATTACCCCTACTAGCACGTCCACAATAAGATGGTTGGTACTAGTTCTGTTAGCAAATTTAGGTCTAGTAAAGCCAATGGTGACTTTACATGCCCGGGGAGACGGTAGTCAGTCCCCGGGTATGGAGTCTATGGTGGGGGGACCAGCGAGGGCGCCCCCGTGTCACGACACGTAGGGTGCGGAGTGACACACATAGAAAAACTTATGAGACCCTATGGAGTAAAAGACCCCATAGCCCATCGAACACATCGCCCATTCAAAGGAATTCCACACATACATGTCCAAGAGTGAGAGGAAAAGGGTCACACTCTTGGCAGGATGGAAAAAACAAACTCCAGAAATCCAGCAAAGCTGCTGGGGGACTCACTAGGTTAGGAAATTCAGCCTAAACAGAGAATTCTCCCTAACACTCGCCCCCCCCAGACTAAGGGACAGGAGGATTTAATCCACTCCTGGATGAATCTCATACCTCTAGTCGATGATATACATCCTAGAGAGACCATCAGCATTTTGGTGGTGACACCCTGACCTGTGCTCAATGGTGAAATCGAACCCTTGCAGGCAGATCGACCATCTCAGTAGTTTTGGGTTTTCCCCTTTCATCTGCATTAACCATCTCAAGGGTTGGTGGTCAGTCTGAATAACAAAAGTAGAACCATACAAGTACGGCCTAAACTTCTTCAGAGCCCACACGATAGCAAAGCATTCTCTTTCAATTGTTGCCCACCGTGTTTCAGGATCCTTCAGCTTGCGGCTGATTTAGCAAACGGGGTGCTCCCTACCTTTCCCATCCAGTTGACTGAGTACGGCACCTATCCCTACATTGGAAGCGTCTGTCTGCACAATGAAGTGTTGGCGGTAATCAGGAGCTCTGAGTACTGGGGCTTGGCAAAGAGCCTTTTTCAGGTTTTCAAAAGCCTGATTGCACTCCTCGTTCCACTTAACCTTTTTAGGGAATTTGGGCGAGGAGATGACATTCAGTGGAGAAGCTATGGTCCCATAGTTCTCTATGAAATTCCTGTAATACCCGGTGAGGCCTAGGAAGGCTCTCACCTGAGTCTGAGTAGTCGGTGTTGTCCAATTTTGCACAGCTTCAATCTTACTGAGCAAAGGCCTTATTTCTCCACCGCCTACCTCATGCCCAAGGTAGACTACCTTACTCTGTCCAATTTGGCATTTACTCGCCTTTATGGTCAGATTGGCTCGTCCAAGAGCCTGCAAAACTTCTCTCAGGTGGGTTACATGTTCGTCCCAGGAATTGCTGAACACTGCTATGTCATCCAAGTATGCCATGCAGAAGTCCTCCATCCCGGTTAGAACCTGGTTTACCATCCGTTGAAACGTAGCAGGTGCATTTTTTAGTCCGAAAGGCATTACCGTAAACTGGTATAAACCAACGGGGGTAGAAAATGCAGTTTTCTCCTTGGCATGGTTGGTCAGGGCTATTTGCCAATAGCCTGACGTCAAGTCAAATGTGCTGAGGAACTTGGCGGCGCCAAGTTTATCCACCAACTCATCTGTTCTTGGCAAAGGATGGGCATCAGTCGTGGTGACTGTGTTAAGAGCTCTATAATCCACGCAGAATCTAAGTTCTTTAGATCCGGCCTTTGGTACTAACACAACTGGGCTAGACCACGGACTAGTAGAGGGCTCTATTACCCCGAGATCAAGCATCTTGCTGACCTCACCTTTGATGTGGGTTCTGACGTTTTCTGACATGCGATATCCTCTGCTTTTGACAGGCAGACAGTCACCAGTGAGTATCTCGTGCTGGCCCCAAGGGGTCAAGCCTGGTGAGAGCGAGAACAGAGAGGCAAACTGATTCAACATAGACTTGCACTCTTCTTGTTGCTCGGGTGTCAGATTGGAGGAGAGATTTACTCCTTCAATGTTTTCATCTAAAGGTAAGCCTCTGAGGAGATCCGGAAGAGTTTCACTCTCTTCTTCTTCCTCGGCTGATGCTAGAAGCAACGCTCCTACGTCAGGTCGGGAGACATACGCTTTAAGTCGGTTGGTGTGAAAGACTGTTGGAGCCTCCTTGGGGTTGCCCAAGTCCACCAGATAGTTAACCTCACCGAGCTTACCCACTACTCGGTAGGGTCCCATCCATTTATCTTGCAAGGCCCTCTGCCTTGTGGGGATCATAACAAGAACAAGCTGGTTTTGAGCGAACTCAACCATGTTAGCCTTTTGATCGTGCCAGTGCTTGACCAATGCTTGTCCAGCTTTCAAGTTATCGCTTGCTTCTGTCATCAGGTGCGACATTCTCCTCCGGAGACCTATCACGTAGTCAGTCACTCTGACTGGCTTGGGGGAAGGAGCACTCTCCAACCCCTCCTTAATCAGGGCCAATGGACCTCTGACGGGATGACCATAGAGCAGTTCGAAGGGCGAGTAGCCTACTCCCTCCTGAGGGACTTCTCTATAAGCAAAAAGAAGGCATGGCAATAGAAGGTCCCACTTACGCTTAAGGGGTTCTTCTAGAGCACCTATCATGCTCTTCATGGTTCGGTTGAACCGTTCTACCAACCCATTGGTTTGTGGGTGGTAAGCCGTTGAGAACTTGTAAGTTACCCCGCAGGTTTTCCACATGGCTTTCATGTAGTGGGACATAAAATTTGACCCCCTGTCAGAGATAACTTCCTTAGGAAATCCGACCCTAGTAAAAATACCAAGGAGGGCCTTAGCCACAGCCGGAGCTGTAACAGTCCTCATAGGAATTGCCTCAGGATACCTAGTAGCATGGTCTACTACAACAAGTATAAACCTGTTGCCTGAGGAGGTTGGAGGATCCAGGGGACCAACGATATCAATCCCTACTCTCTCAAATGGGACTCCCACAACGGGAAGAGGCACTAACGGTGCCACATTCTTGGACCCAACCTTACCAGAGATCTGGCAGGTATGGCAGCTTCTGCAGTGTTTTTCTACTTCGGCCCCCATTTTTGGCCAATAGAAGTAGAGTGAGAGCCTTTCCTTAGTCTTCTTGAAACTCAAGTGACCAGCCAAAGGAATCTCGTGGGCTAACTGCAAGAACTGTGGTCTGTTCTCTTGGGGTACTACAAGGCGTTTGTAGTCTCCAGGTGCAGACTCGGTCGGTTCACTATAGAAGAGGCCATCTTCCCAGTGTAACCTATGTTTCCCAGGCTCTTGCCCTTCAGCCTGAGTTACTGCCTGACGGCGAAGACCTTCCAGAGTTGGACATTCTCTCTGTCCCTTACTGAAGTCTGCCCTGCTGGGTCCACCTTCTGCCAGTAACGACTGCAGCTCAGGATGGTCAACAGGATCCAGATCTCCAATGAGTTCCTGGCCTTCCATTAGCTCTTCTTCAGAGTCTAATTCTACCATACAGGGTTGTACTTCCCCCTCAGCCTCAGCTGAAGGTGGAGTTACGGGTGTGACGTTGGACAACCGCGGGGAACTCCGTGTCGGCTGCATCGGAATGGAGGCTGTTGGTTTCGGTTTAGAAGTTTTAGGTTTCCCTTTGACTTCGGTGTTCCTAGAGACAACGGCCGCCATTTCCAATGGAGCAGGAGTGATTTCTTTCTTCATCATCTCCTCGAGAGTACCGCGCAGGGTCCTCTCTCTTGCAGGTCTGGTTAGCTCCTGTAACCGTTTACTAGGAGGTCTGGGAGTATGCGATGCAACTCCGAGAGTTTTCAAATCGTTACCCAACAGTACGGGTCCTGGTACCTCACTCTGTATGCTGACAGGTATCTTTACAGTCATGTCGTTACACTGGATGAGAACTGGTAATTGGGGAAGCATCTGCACAGGCCCTCCAGCTAACTTGGTGAGGCGTTTGGGTGCCTTAGCAACATCCTCAGCCTGAAAAAACGATTTATCCACCACAGTTATGCTGGCCCCAGTGTCCCTAATGGCAGGCGTCTCCTGACCATTCACCTGGACACTGTCCTTATAATACTCTTTAGTATTATCGGGGATAGAATTATAGACATCTAAATTCTGTTGTTCCCACAACCCCAGAGATACTAAAGAAACGCTGGCTGAGACTCCAATGGGTTCGTCAGCTAGCAGTAGAAAGTTTCCACTTGCCATTTGGACTTCCTCCTCTGGAGCGAAGGCTAAGGAGACAAGCTGGACCCCTGAAGGTTTACCCTTACATCTGGGATCTCCTTTCACGTGATCAGTCGAGCCACAAACAAAGCATTTCCCGAATGCTTTCTGGAATGGTGGCTTGTTCTGACCTCCTTCCGGTTTGGCACCAGAAGACACACTATTCTGCTGTGGTTTTCCCGGTGGCTTACCCTTCTGGTTTTGTTTGGGGCCCTCTTTGGAATGTGAGTTATTCGAATTCTCCTTTGAGTCTTTTTTAGGCTGTTTTCCCTCGTCCTTTTTCTGAGTTACCCCAGAATCCTTGTGAGTAGCCCTGTTGGCAACCCACAAGTCAGCAGCCTTAGCTAGAGCCCTGGAATCTAATTCCTTCGAATCAGCCAAGTGCTGTCTGAGCTCAGGAGAACAGGCATCATAAATCGACTCCAACATAAAAAGATTTCGCATACCCTCGTAAGTGTTAACTTTGTAACCCTTAATCCATCCCTCTAAGTTTTTCAACCCTTCACTCACCCAGGTAGCCCAAGGGGTACCATCATGCTTTTTGAGGGTTCTAAACCTCTTAAGATACTGGGAAGGGGTCTTCCCGAATCTAGCTATCAACGCTAGTTTCACACTTTCGTAATCCGTCTTATCCACCTCCCCCAATTCCATTACCACATCAGTCGCAACAGGAGGAAGCCTAGAGAACAACCAGGGAAGCAACGCATTCCCGGTGATGTCCTGGAGCCCATGATTGTATTCAGACAGTTTCAACCAATCCAACACATCCAATCTCCGTTCGTACATACCCACTAATTCCTTCGGCATCCGGGGTCTTTTGGGACTGGAGCTCCTAGAGGAACCAGAGGAGAGAGAAGCATTTTCCATAGACAACTTTTTCATTTGTAACTCATGATTAAGCTCTATTTCCCTGAGTCTTAACTCAGCCTGTTTCTGCTCAGCCTGGGCATTCAACCGTTTGTACTCTAATTCGAGCTTCATTTTTTCAAGTTCAAAATAAGCAGGGTTACTTGTGGGACCTGGTATTGGCCCCGTAGGCACAGTTGGTAAGGCAGGTAGAGGAACAGGTGAGACAGTTTCGTTAGCCTCGCCGTCCTCGTCAGCCTCTTCATCGCTATCATCAGAATCACGATTTAGATCAACACCATTACTGTTATCTACAGTTGCTGGAGAGTTTGGTTCCTCTGAACCAGTACCCAGACTTTGGTTCGCCAGCAATCTCTCTATCAATTCTAACTTCTTGCCTTTTACAGGAAGATTCTCTTGTCTACAGAGAGCTCGCAGACTCTCTGTATTTTTATCCGACAAAGACTCTTGGCTGTAAATTTCCATTGTAGACATGTTTTTTGAAAGTTGCTTTCGTAAAGTTTTGTGGTTAGTCGTCCTACAGCGTCGAAAAACTTTCTAAACTGGATACTCAATACTAATCCCACCGCTGCCACCAGTGTTAGGCGGAAACCTGTGCAGTTCCCTCTGGGACCACTGCAAAAGATTTAGGACCACAGGTGTTGCGATGAACCCACTTGGTAGCAGTCTGCACCACACACATTCAATTGGTAGCTGTGGATGAGCAGTCAGACTTCTCTCAAGAAAAGTTGGTCAGTATAGGGAGTATACAAGATAGGGTAATTCTTCGCAGCAAAACGAGTAAACACGCAACCAGGCTTTAGTATAAAGATAGTAAGTTATTTATTAATAACAGAATGTCTACGAAAAATACTAAAGTGAACCACGGCAAACAAATCAAAATACAATTACTCTGCAGAATGGAATAAAGCTCGACCCCCCGGAACACAATATCGACAACTCTAGGTTTTTTACGGCACCACTTATTTGCAGACAGAGGTGTATACCCCAACCTAGATGACACTCGAATATTTTTGTGAGGAAGGGAGAGAAGAGAAAGGCAGGTAATGAAGTCAACACGGTTCGTACTGAAGCGGGTAAAAAATGCAAGGCAAGAAAGCACTAATCACACTAGATCATACAGTTCGGCGGCCAGGCCCACTCGGTGAGAGGGAAGGCACGATGTCCTGGAAAGTCTCTACGGATGATGCACTCAAGTCTTTGTTAGCAAATTGTTTAGCGACAGGTTGAACCAGTTCAGAACAAAGAGTGAATAAAGCTTGGAGGCAACCCAACGGAACGGAGAGGAATCAGATACCTCACACGAACCGATCGAAAAGGGAAGCCAGGCGGTTACGGTACCTTGTTGTGGAAGACAGCTCCGACGGGGGCAGTTGTTCCTGGTGGTGGATGCACGACGGGTCTTTGGCCAAGAGAAGAGATGCTCTCGTCGTCGAAGAGAAGATGTCCGGTGCACCACCAGGGAAGAAACCAGCCGCGGAGTGCTTCGTCACAAGGCACCACCTTTCGATCACGGTGCAGGAGTAGTGGCTATCCGGTTGCCGGGTGCTCTGCACGGGCAATTCGACCACTGCGTCCTGGGCGACCAAAAAGCACAAAGAAGAAGAAGACTGGTTGTCCCCACCAGCCAGGGAAAGAGCCTCTCTGCCAGGGAGATCTCTTCTGTCGTCGGGAGATTGTGAGATGATTCCGCAGGGCTTCACCGGAGGTGTTGTCGTGCAGGTCGGCTCAGCGTTACCCTCGTCGGATTCTTTAGGTCCAGTGGCGACTTCCTGAAGATCCAGTCCCAAGGCCCTGCTTTTATGCAGACGTCCCCCATTCATTCAGCCTAGCTTGTCAATCAACACATGCTAAGTGGTGAGCGGGAAGGCTCACCACCTGGGCCAATCACTTCGGAGTGCGACCTGAGTTGGCAAGGCAACTCGGTCCAGGGTGTCTAAACCCCCTCCCACACCCCTGAGGTAACCCAGACAGAATGGCGCCACTTTGGAGGGTCTCTGTCCAGAGGCCCGCCAAAAGTGGAACAAAGGGCTCAACCTTTGGTTTAGGAGTCACAGAGAAAAACACAGACGCCATTTTACAACCCGAGTTCTGGCAGAAAATACCACTCGATAAACCTATTTAAGATAAGTAGATCGGTGGTACGTTGGAGATTAACGGAAAACAGTATTAATCTTCAACAATGGGACGGATCCTATAGGGTTATGCCCGGGGTCGAACATAACAAGTAGTTTCCACTGCCACCAGCCAAAACTCGACGAGGAGGGACGGGACAGTGCCCCCTCGGTTAACAGATCCAGGAGTAATCGAATTACCCCTACTAGCACGTCCACAATAAGATGGTTGGTACTAGTTCTGTTAGCAAATTTAGGTCTAGTAAAGCCAATGGTGACTTTACATGCCCGGGGAGACGGTAGTCAGTCCCCGGGTATGGAGTCTATGGTGGGGGGACCAGCGAGGGCGCCCCCGTGTCACGACACGTAGGGTGCGGAGTGACACACATAGAAAAACTTATGAGACCCTATGGAGTAAAAGACCCCATAGCCCATCGAACACATCGCCCATTCAAAGGAATTCCACACATACATGTCCAAGAGTGAGAGGAAAAGGGTCACACTCTTGGCAGGATGGAAAAAACAAACTCCAGAAATCCAGCAAAGCTGCTGGGGGACTCACTAGGTTAGGAAATTCAGCCTAAACAGAGAATTCTCCCTAACACTGGGGGGTGGGGGTGGTGGTAGACATGGGTGGGGGCCTAGTGGAGGGTGCCCCACAGTGCTGGGGGGTGGGGTGGGTGGGAGACATGAGTGGGGGCCTGGTGGAGGCTGCCCCTGCACTGCTGGGGGGTGGGGGTGATAGGGAACATGAGTGGGGGCCTGGTGGAGGGTGCCCCTCAGTGCTGGGGGGTGGGGGTGATAGGGGACATGAGTGGGGGCCTGGTGGTGGCTGCCCCTGCACTGCTGGGCGGTGGGGGTGGTGGGAGACATGAGTGGGGGCCTGGTGGAGTGTGCCCCTCAGTGCTGGGAGGGGTGGGGGGTGGGAGACATGAGTGGGGGCCTGGTGGAGGCTGCCCCTGCACTGCTGGGGGGTGGGGGTGATAGGGGACATGAGTGGGTGCCTGGTGGAGGCTGCCCCTGGTGGCTGGGGGGTGGGGGTGATAGGGGACATGAGTGGGGGCCTGGTGGAGGGTGCCCCATGACTGCTGGGTGGTGGGGGTGCAAGGGGACATGAGTGGGGGCCTGGTGGAGGCTGCCCCATGACTGCTGGGGGGTGGGGGTGCAAGGGGACATGAGTGGGGGCCTGGTGGAGGCTGCCCATGGTGGCTGGGGGGTGGGGGTGATAGGGGACATGAGTGGGGGCCTGGTGGAGGCTGCCCCTGCACTGCTGGGGGGTGGGGGTGATAGGGGACATGAGTGGGTGCCTGGTGGAGGCTGCCCCTGGTGGCTGGGGGGTGGGGTGTTAGGGGACATGAGTGGGGGCCTGTTGGAGGGTGCCCCATGACTGCTGGTGGTTGGGGGTGCAAGGGGACATGAGTGGGGGCCTGGTGGAGGCTGCCCCATGACTGCTGGGGGGTGGGGGTGCAAGGGGACATGAGTGGGGGCCTGGTGGAGGCTGCCCATGGTGGCTGGGGGGTGGGGGTGATAGGGGACATGAGTGGGGGCCTGGTGGAGGCTGCCCCTGCACTGCTGGGGTGTGGGGGTGATAGGGGACATGAGTGGGTGCCTGGTGGAGGCTGCCCCTGGTGGCTGGGGGGTGGGGTGATAGTGGACATGAGTGGGGGCCTGGTGGAGGGTGCCCCATGACTGCTGGGGGGTAGGGGTGCAAGGGGACATGAGTGGGGACCTGGTGGAGGCTGCCCCATGACTGCTGGGGGGTCATGAGTGGGGGCCTGGTGGAGGGTGGCCCACAGTGCTGGGGGGTGGGGGTGCTGGGGGACATGAGCAGGTGTGCAGGGTAGTCCCTTGTTTTGTGGGCTGCCTGCAGGGGCCGTGGAGGGTGTACAGGGAACACCTGTGAGGACCCACCCAGCCTAATCGCGTGTGTAACTTCCCGAGCACCCCTGTAATACACGTACCCAGACAGAGAAAACCTCCCGGAGGGAGAGAGAGGGAGGTGATGACCCTGGGACCTTGGACCTGCAGTGGGGTGAATGATGTGTCTGTCGCCGAGCTGAACAACCACCTATGCACTCGCCAACGTGTTCTAACACAAAACAGAATTTTTTAAAAACATTTCAATGTGAAAATTTCAATTGACTAAAATTCAAAATACAGAACATGTATAAACTTTGTTCATAAAGCATTATGGCAGAAAAGAATAATGTGATCAAAAGAAACCACCCGATAATGACAATTAAAACTAAATTTATTATTCTTGGTCACAATGCAGTGCCTCTAAAACCTTAATTTACTAAAGAAACAGCAGTACATGTGCTCTGTAGTTGAGGTAAGTGAGAATCAACATGCCAGGTTGACAAATAATTATCAAAGGGAGAAAATATATAAAAAAACGAAAATGATCACAAACCAGTAGGTGAGCATTTAATGGCCAACGTTTACTGGTGAAAAGTAGAGCATTTATGGATCAAACTAGCTCTATCATATGGGAAAAAAACCTAAAGATATTTATTAGGTTTACTTTTGTGAAAGGTCGACATATGTTTCGGCTAATGGCACCTGAAAAAATCAGGCAATGCACAAAAAACATTGACTGTTGGTGCAGCTGTAGCCGTCTTCAGGACAGAGGAGAAAAGCAGTATATAGCAGTGTTGAATACTTCATAGGCGTCATGCTATGTCGTTAAGAGAAGGCACGAAACCCACTGTAAGGCAAAACAAACATAAACATATCACATATATATACAAATATAAATTAAAGACAAACATCGTAAACAGGTGGTTCATAAAAAACTATTTAAAAACATTGGCGGTGTAACAGCGGCGGAACGCCCGGTGGGCAGTACACAACATTATAATCATCACCCACTGCAGCCAAGGTACATGCAGAGAAAAAGGTGTTAGATATATAACCCTATCTTGCATTGTGTGAAATCTATTTCTTGTCTAATGAAACAATTCATTTGTATAAAAAAATGGTAAGATTATTTAATTACTTATCCTTATTCATTTCAAATGGATGGCTTGCTTATATATTGAAGCAAGAGCATAATACATCAAGAGAAATTATGTTCAGTTTCAAATGCCACTAAAAGTTGATGTACTATAACATTTTGCAATATAAAATATCAAAACATAGAGGAAATGTTCAATGTTGCTGCAGTCTTTAGGCAAAATCATATTGTTGTGGGGCCCTTTATGATGGAAAGTGGAAGGCAATGCTTACCATTGTTATCTTCAAAAGATCTTAGACCAGAATGTGAAACTTCGAGAGTTACTTAATTCGAGTGCGCCGTAATGGACGCTGAAGAGAACCTATTTGGGCCTGAAAAAAGACAGAAATGCCCGAGTTTTAAATTCAGCTTATTATTATAAACAGGCTTTTCAAAATTTAACCGAAGAAAAACAACTGGAACTGTTGTTACCTCTCAGGTGTTATTAAGTGCAGGCTCGTTTCAAATAGCGACTGTGGTTGCAACTGGAGGGCTTGCGCGTGGCCTGATATGAGTGAAAGCAAAAAAGAGAAAATGTACGGCGAAATGAAGGTCACTTATGTGTTAAGTGTCATTGAACATTTTTCGGAGTTGTATTTAGAAGCTTGCAGTAATGGCATTAGCTTACCTCTAAAAGAAGGGGAAAAGGAAGCCGGAAATCATCTGTACAGGCGCGCCTGTGTTGTGCTCGTTAAACGCGTCTGGAGCCAGCGAGGTACGTGATGTTAGTGAGGACGAAACCAATTCCGCTGTGGAGCCGTGTCAATTAGCTGCTCGGAGCCTACGTGCTTCCGTGAACAGCTGTACACGCGCTCTATTGGGTGTTTAAATAGGGCGGACGGATGACGTGACTTATGTTAATTGAATGTAACGGGGGAGAAACGGAAGGAAAAAAGAAACGGCATAAGAACCGGATGTTTACTTAAACTTACAAGAGCAGAGTTTTTCTTGGGGAATTATTTAAAAATAACAACGTCTGAGTGCACCAATCCTCAACTAGTTAGCATGTTTGTGTTTAGTGATTGGCAAACTATCATATATGAAAAAAACAAAAAAGCCTCAGAAAGTTTTATTTGGAGGAAAATGTTTCATTAATTATGTATCATTATATTATTTAATTTTATTCTGTGATGGTATCCATATTTTGTGATACCTTTTTTTTCCATTAGATGAGACAGAATCTAAATCAATGTGTGTCTAACTAATGGCAATACATAAGATGATTTAATAATCTTGTAAGGCCAAGAACAATGTGATTATTATGACAGAAAAATAGGACCTATTTGAGGAACACTTATTTTATTATATGGAAAAAATGTTTTTGAAAAACCATGAAAAACATTGGACGGGAAAGGCAAAAAAGCAGGTTTTAGAAGAATAGGGACCACTCCACTGTTGTGTTTAAGCCCCGTTTTACAGTGTTTAAATTAAAAATCCATTTCTGTTCTTGTTTGGTGAGGAGTAGATCTCTATTCCCACCTCTGGGTGGAGCTGCAACGGTTTGAATTACAAACCACTTTAGGTCATTGTGGGAATGTTTCAATTGGGTGAAATGTGCCACCATTGGTTTATTTTCGATTTTATTTTTGATACATGAGCGATGCTCACATATTCTTTGTTTTACCGGACGTTTTGTTTTTCCCACATATAATAAATTGCAGGGGCATTTGATACCATAGATGACCCATGGAGTATTGCAATTGGAAAAACCCGTCAAGGTCCATTTCATTTCATATAGTTGCAGTGTTTTCAGGTTTGTAGTTAAGGAGCAAACCGAACACAAGCCACATTTAAAATGTCCTAATACCGGTGGCAGAGACCACAGAGTGGTTTGAGAGGGTAAAGATTTTCGTGTGGTAGGGTACGTGTGTACAAGTTTATCTCTAAGATTGGATTGCCTTTTAAATGCAAATCGAGGTGTTGCAGGAGCAAAATCTGGAGTTGTAATGATATGCCAATTTTTTAATATTATTTTTCTGAGTGAATTGCTAATGGGTGAAAAAGTCGAGACACATGTGATCTTATCTGCTGGGCTCTTCTCAGTAGGGGTTAGGCAATTTTGTCTATCAGTGTGTTTCGCTCTTCTATATGCTCGTGAGATGGACTTAGAAGGGTACCCTCGATCTAATAGTCGAGACTTTAATAGTTTCCCATGTGTTTCAAAATCAGAGATATTTGTACAGTTTCTTCTGATTCTAAGGAATTGTCCAATTGGCAAATTTTCTTTTAGGCTAGCAGGATGGAAGCTATCAAATCTTAATAAGGTGTTTTTGTCGGTCTCTTTTCGGTATAACGAGGTAACCAACTGTCCATTTAGGGATTTTTTGATGGTTAAGTCCAGAAAAGAAACTGAGCTTAAATGTTCGTCTCCTGTGAATTGTATGTGTGGGTTTTGTCCGTTTAACCATTGGGTGAATAGCTTAAGTTCATTGGAGGACCCCCTCCATACCATGAAGATATCATCGATATATCTATACCAACAATGTATATTCTGTTTAAAAGGGTTGTTAGGGTGATAAATCGAATGTTCTTCCAGGTTGGCCATAAACAAATTAGCCAGATCTGGGGCAAAGGTTGCCCCCATGCTTGTGCCGTGTTTTTGGTTGTAAAAAAGGCCGTCGTATAGAAAAAAATTCTCCATTAGTGCTATTCTAGCACATTCTAGGAGAAAGGAAGTAGGTACTGAATTAATGGTTGTTGTTCTTTGATTGAGATAGAATTCAATCACTTTCAAACAGTCTAGTTGAGGTATACTTGTATATAATGAGGTTACATCAAGGGTAACCAAGATATCTGTATTCAAGATGGATAAGTTGTCTATTCGTTGTATCATATTGGTGGTGTCTTTAATAAAGGACTTCATTTCTTTTACAAACGGACGGAGAAACCAATCAACATAAATGGACAAGGGTTCAAGAATGGATTTTAGAGCCGAAACTATAGGTCTGGATTAGCTTGGATGAACAACAATTCTTAATTTCAAAGAATCCAATAATTCCAGCCTTCTACCTGTTGCCTAAGATTCACAAGAATGCAACTTGTCCTCCCGGCAGACCTATAGTTTCGGCTCTAAAATCCATTCTTGAACCCTTGTCCATTTATGTTGATTGGTTTCTCCGTCCGTTTGTAAAAGAAATGAAGTCCTTTATTAAAGACACCACCAATATGATACAACGAATAGACAACTTATCCATCTTGAATACAGATATCTTGGTTACCCTTGATGTAACCTCATTATATACAAGTATACCTCAACTAGACTGTTTGAAAGTGATTGAATTCTATCTCAATCAAAGAACAACAACCATTAATTCAGTACCTACTTCCTTTCTCCTAGAATGTGCTAGAATAGCACTAATGGAGAATTTTTTTCTATACGACGGCCTTTTTTACAACCAAAAACACGGCACAAGCATGGGGGCAACCTTTGCCCCAGATCTGGCTAATTTGTTTATGGCCAACCTGGAAGAACATTCGATTTATCACCCTAACAACCCTTTTAAACAGAATATACATTGTTGGTATAGATATATCGATGATATCTTCATGGTATGGAGGGGGTCCTCCAATGAACTTAAGCTATTCACCCAATGGTTAAACGGACAAAACCCACACATACAATTCACAGGAGACGAACATTTAAGCTCAGTTTCTTTTCTGGACTTAACCATCAAAAAATCCCTAAATGGACAGTTGGTTACCTCGTTATACCGAAAAGAGACCGACAAAAACACCTTATTAAGATTTGATAGCTTCCATCCTGCTAGCCTAAAAGAAAATTTGCCAATTGGACAATTCCTTAGAATCAGAAGAAACTGTACAAATATCTCTGATTTTGAAACACATGGGAAACTATTAAAGTCTCGACTATTAGATCGAGGGTACCCTTCTAAGTCCATCTCACGAGCATATAGAAGAGCGAAACACACTGATAGACAAAATTGCCTAACCCCTACTGAGAAGAGCCCAGCAGATAAGATCACATGTGTCTCGACTTTTTCACCCATTAGCAATTCACTCAGAAAAATAATATTAAAAAATTGGCATATCATTACAACTCCAGATTTTGCTCCTGCAACACCTCGATTTGCATTTAAAAGGCAATCCAATCTTAGAGATAAACTTGTACACACGTACCCTACCACACGAAAATCTTTACCCTCTCAAACCACTCTGTGGTCTCTGCCACCGGTATTAGGACATTTTAAATGTGGCTTGTGTTCGGTTTGCTCCTTAACTACAAACCTGAAAACACTGCAACTATATGAAATGAAATGGACCTTGACGGGTTTTTCCAATTGCAATACTCCATGGGTCATCTATGGTATCAAATGCCCCTGCAATTTATTATATGTGGGAAAAACAAAACGTCCGGTAAAACAAAGAATATGTGAGCATCGCTCATGTATCAAAAATAAAATCGAAAATAAACCAATGGTGGCACATTTCACCCAATTGAAACATTCCCACAATGACCTAAAGTGGTTTGTAATTCAAACCGTTGCAGCTCCACCCAGAGGTGGGAATAGAGATCTACTCCTCACCAAACAAGAACAGAAATGGATTTTTAATTTAAACACTGTAAAACGGGGCTTAAACACAACAGTGGAGTGGTCCCTATTCTTCTAAAACCTGCTTTTTTGCCTTTCCCGTCCAATGTTTTTCATGGTTTTTCAAAAACATTTTTTCCATATAATAAAATAAGTGTTCCTCAAATAGGTCCTATTTTTCTGTCATAATAATCACATTGTTCTTGGCCTTACAAGATTATTAAATCATCTTATGTATTGCCATTAGTTAGACACACATTGATTTAGATTCTGTCTCATCTAATGGAAAAAAAAGGTATCACAAAATATGGATACCATCACAGAATAAAATTAAATAATATAATGATACATAATTAATGAAACATTTTCCTCCAAATAAAACTTTCTGAGGCTTTTTTGTTTTTTTCATATATGATAGTTTGCCAATCACTAAACACAAACATGCTAACTAGTTGAGGATTGGTGCACTCAGACGTTGTTATTTTTAAATAATTCCCCAAGAAAAACTCTGCTCTTGTAAGTTTAAGTAAACATCCGGTTCTTATGCCGTTTCTTTTTTCCTTCCGTTTCTCCCCCGTTACATTCAATTAACATAAGTCACGTCATCCGTCCGCCCTATTTAAACACCCAATAGAGCGCGTGTACAGCTGTTCACGGAAGCACGTAGGCTCCGAGCAGCTAATTGACACGGCTCCACAGCGGAATTGGTTTCGTCCTCACTAACATCACGTACCTCGCTGGCTCCAGACGCGTTTAACGAGCACAACACAGGCGCGCCTGTACAGATGATTTCCGGCTTCCTTTTCCCCTTCTTTTAGAGGTAAGCTAATGCCATTACTGCAAGCTTCTAAATACAACTCCGAAAAATGTTCAATGACACTTAACACATAAGTGACCTTCATTTCGCCGTACATTTTCTCTTTTTTGCTTTCACTCATATCAGGCCACGCGCAAGCCCTCCAGTTGCAACCACAGTCGCTATTTGAAACGAGCCTGCACTTAATAACACCTGAGAGGTAACAACAGTTCCGGTTGCTTTTCTTCGGTTAAATTTTGAAAAGCCTGTTTATAATAATAAGCTGAATTTAAAACTCGGGCATTTCTGTCTTTTTTCAGGCCCAAATAGGTTCTCTTCAGCGTCCATTACGGCGCACTCGAATTAAGTAACTCTCGAAGTTTCACATTCTGGTCTAAGATCTTTTGAAGATAACAATGGTAAGCATTGCCTTCCACTTTCCATCATAAAGGGCCCCACAACAATATGATTTTGCCTAAAGACTGCAGCAACATTGAACATTTCCTCTATGTTTTGATATTTTATATTGCAAAATGTTATAGTACATCAACTTTTAGTGGCATTTGAAACTGAACATAATTTCTCTTGATGTATTATGCTCTTGCTTCAATATATAAGCAAGCCATCCATTTGAAATGAATAAGGATAAGTAATTAAATAATCTTACCATTTTTTTATACAAATGAATTGTTTCATTAGACAAGAAATAGATTTCACACAATGCAAGATAGGGTTATATATCTAACACCTTTTTCTCTGCATGTACCTTGGCTGCAGTGGGTGATGATTATAATGTTGTGTACTGCCCACCGGGCGTTCCGCCGCTGTTACACCGCCAATGTTTTTAAATAGTTTTTTATGAACCACCTGTTTACGATGTTTGTCTTTAATTTATATTTGTATATATATGTGATATGTTTATGTTTGTTTTGCCTTACAGTGGGTTTCGTGCCTTCTCTTAACGACATAGCATGACGCCTATGAAGTATTCAACACTGCTATATACTGCTTTTCTCCTCTGTCCTGAAGACGGCTACAGCTGCACCAACAGTCAATGTTTTTTGTGCATTGCCTGATTTTTTCAGGTGCCATTAGCCGAAACATATGTCGACCTTTCACAAAAGTAAACCTAATAAATATCTTTAGGTTTTTTTCCCATATGATAGAGCTAGTTTGATCCATAAATGCTCTACTTTTCACCAGTAAACGTTGGCCATTAAATGCTCACCTACTGGTTTGTGATCATTTTCGTTTTTTTATATATTTTCTCCCTTTGATAATTATTTGTCAACCTGGCATGTTGATTCTCACTTACCTCAACTACAGAGCACATGTACTGCTGTTTCTTTAGTAAATTAAGGTTTTAGAGGCACTGCATTGTGACCAAGAATAATAAATTTAGTTTTAATTGTCATTATCGGGTGGTTTCTTTTGATCACATTATTCTTTTCTGCCATAATGCTTTATGAACAAAGTTTATACATGTTCTGTATTTTGAATTTTAGTCAATTGAAATTTTCACATTGAAATGTTTTTAAAAAATTCTGTTTTGTGTTAGAACACGTTGGCGAGTGCATAGGTGGTTGTTCAGCTCGGCGACAGACACATCATTCACCCCACTGCAGGTCCAAGGTCCCAGGGTCATCACCTCCCTCTCTCTCCCTCCGGGAGGTTTTCTCTGTCAGTGTCCTTTGATCCTTGGAGGTGGTGCTCCCAGAAACTGGATCTGTCCTAAATGCTCAGCATACACGTACCCAGCCAAATCGTGTGTGATAATTCCCGCACACCCCTGTAATAAATGTACCGGGCCAAATCGCGTGTGATAATTCACGCGCACCCCTGTAATACACGTACCCAGCCAAATCGCGTGTAAAACTTCCCGCGTACCCCTGTAATACACGTACCCAGCCAAATCGCGTGTGATAATTCCCGCGTACCCCTGTAATACACGTACCCTGGCTAATCGCGTGTAAAACTTCACGCGTACCCCTGTAATACACGTACCCTGGCCAATCGCGTGTAAAACTTCCCGCGTACCCCTGTAATACACATACCCTGGCTAATCGCATGTAAAACTTCCCGCATACCCCTGATATAAACGTTACCCGCTTTGCATTCCTTGTTTGGCAGCCCTGTAAACTGGTCCAGGGTTAGCGCAGCCCTTTGCGATGATTTAGCGATTTTGATGGCTTTTCCTTGCGCGAGGGCGTTCTTGGGGGCGTTACTGGCGCTGCTGCAGGGTCGCTGCGATACTCTGCGCCACGACTGGTTTGGGAACCTAAAATCCATGAATACGCTGTGCGCGGAAATCGGTTTTAGCGCACGCGCCTGGCGCAGACAATCGCACGCGGACACTCTGCGCCAGCTGCTTGCGACACTTTTATGCGAAATTCTATGAATTACCCAGTAAGTCTTTTGATAACTCATGTAAGAAGCGCCACAACGCCTCTCGGCTGTTGCACGCTCAACAAATATGAATAAATAAATACATATAACAGCTCCAAAACATATATACAATATAGACAATATTACACGTCACTTGCAATGGGTCACCTGCAGGGATGAGAACGAGACATCCAGGCAATATTCACAAATGTGCATGTTTGCAATTATTAGAACAATGGTTGTATACCACCGAAATATCACTGCTGGGAAGGGAACGCACATATTTTAGTGACATTATTGTCTGTAGCAGTATGAATTATTAAAAATGGTAGACAGTTATATTTTCACTCTGGCAATCAATTACTGGAAATATTACTTAGACAGTTGCATTTTCACTCTGGCAATTGATTCAAGTCTGGCAAAGGGGTAATGGCACAGGGTGCCTTCCGGACATCTGAAAGGTGTACCCTGTAATGCAACTTTTTACTCTTTGCAGAAAATGGAGTAGTGTATACTATCGTAAAAGGGGCCGGTAAAACTTTGCTGGTTCCATCTTCCCACGAACCTCTGTACATAAATCCTATCAATTGGCATAAGTTGCAGTGATGCTTATGCAATGCTGTCGGCCCCCACACCTGTCTTGGGTCATCTCGTTCTGGTGCAATCTGTCGTCAAAGGATCTCTATGCATTTTGTTAGTTGTTGCAAATGCCCAGTACACCCCTCCACAAAATGGTTGCAGCCTTGTATCCATCAGATGCTTTACACATAGATGAAAGTGGTCTGTGCATTCTCCTCCTTGTTGTTATCTCGTGAGGTAGAGGTGAGGTCCTTACAGGACTGTGTTCTCAAACTCAACAGGCCCAACAGTAAGCATTGCACCAAGTTCTTTTTGAGGGTGACACACAAACTTGTAAATTTCCTCTTGAGAACAGCAAATACCTGTATGTATTACACTTCTTTCCCATATCTGCAAAGTCTATATGCAATTCACGTCACAGCCCATTAGGGTGAGGTAACGTGCCACAGAGTGTCCTTAATATCTGCCCGGTATTGTACAGGTGGCAGGGGGTGCAGTTGGCTATACAGGAGTTTTAAAACTCCTGAAGGTTCTAAACAAACCAATCTTCCAGGATATCTGCAGCAATATGCTGCTTTGACACATTTGATGTATGGTGTAGTTGTTCAAAAGTGACCATTAACAATTCTTGGAGCATCACTACTTTGCCTGTTATCTCTTGCCTCCAAATGAGGTTGCTAGGAGATGGTACACACCTCCTTTTTTTGCAATATCTATTTTCTCAATTTGGGGTGCCTGTGCTTGTAACTCCACTACCTGCATGATGGGCTCTGCCGTATAAGGGACTTCTCTTTGCATGTGCATGTGTGTCACTTCAGGATAGGCTGTAAGATCTGGCACCGAGAGGTATATCACTATATTGGCTACTTCATCTGTGGCTGTCTTACCAAGCGAAATTAAGTCTGTGTTGTTAGTATATGTGGCACAAATGACGATCGGGTCAAGATTCAGTCTCCCCAGAGCATAACTCAGCCTATGTGAAACCCTCTTCTCTCCCATCAGGATAATCCTGAATGCACTGTGGTGGTGATATACGCTTCTAAAAGAGTAGTGCAAGGGTAACCTTTTTTGAACCAATACCTCATATTCCCCAATTCACTAGGTATACTACTGCTGCGCCTTTGTGCCTCCTGCCCATGTCCTGGTCAATGGTTGCTGACCCATCCATGAAGTATACTTCCCCGTCCTCAGGAGTATAGTCTTAGACTTAAGTATGACATCCACTGGGGCCTCATAAGAAGAACAGTCATGCACTTTATTACCCTCAATAATCGGTTCCCTAGGAAACATAGCTGTGTTCACTGCCTTGCACCTCACAATATGAATAGAGGAACTCAACAATTAATATTGCTGAACAGCTCATTGTAATCGTGGAAGAATTTATAATGGTGAATGCCGCTGCTGCCAAAGCCTGCACACATGGAAATTGGCCCTGCATCACTGAGTCCAACATTCCACTATAATAGGCCTGCTCTTATCATCAGTCTGACTGAATCAGAGAAGAGGTCGAATTCCTGCGTGCAGTTGGGGGTTGGTAGAACAGGGGTGTTAAAATAACTTCCTTGAGTTCTTGAAAACTTGTATCCATATCTTCTTTACATGTTATTAGGTTCTTCAATTTTAGGGCTTCCTTCAACCCTTACAACAGTGGTATGTTGTGTATGTTGTGTAATCAAATATCCATGCCCTACAATAATTGTACAACCCATGGAAAATTTGTATGTCTTTTACTGTGACTGGGCATGGTGTGTTGTGCACTGCAACTGTACACTATGGCGTTTCTCTCTTACAGTCAACTGAAATGAGCTGTCCTAAATTTAGAACTTCCTGTTGACAATATTGCATCTTGTCCCCTTTATACAGCTTGGCCGCTAGCAATTTTAAAAGCATGATGCAATCTTCTCTGCACTGTTTCTCACTGTTGCTGAGTACTGCCAAATCATCTACATATGTTTCAAAGAACCTTTACATATTTACATTAAAACAATACATTAAAATAATATAAAAATTATTGAAAGGAAAGAAATAAGGGAAAAGAAAGCATCATTGGAAAGATATGTTAAAAATATGTGTCTTTAACATTTCCATGTTTACAAAAACCAAACAAATTTGTTTCCATCATTAATTCATTTTCAAGGCAAGTTTCAAATCTGTGGCATCATGAAATGCCTATGATACTAACTGTTTGTATATTGAAGCAAACCACCAGTCTCAAGGATCAACGGGGCTCAGGTCTATGTAGATTCCCGGTGCACACACTCGTTTCCTCACCTGGTATAGCGCTTTTTGAGTTGATTACTGTCTGAATTCAGGCAATAGTGCTAGAAGGGGTCACTCTTTTTACCATGCAAATTTGCTACATACATACCTAGGAATCGAATGTAAAGTGGGCCATGAGCACAACATTCAGTTAGAATGTGGCACACCGATTCCTTTTCATCTGCTATACCACATAGGCAGCAAATTCTATTTCCTTAATAATATTCAGTTCAGAACAAATGGTTTCCAACAATGATAGTTTGTTCAGCCTGAACAATAATAGAGATCATCTTAATGTCAGGGATGGGCAGATTCTCAGATAAATGTGCAGAGTTTTGAATGTATGTACCAAATACGGCATCAAAGGGGTTATAGCTTTTTAATGTAGCCATATTTGCGTAATTTCTCGTCCAATCCCATTGTTCCTATTTTAGAGAAAGGGCCTTTATTAAAAAAAGAAGTCATCGTCCCAATCTTGCTCCCAAACAATTGCTCTGAAGGTTTTATTGACTAAGGTAGCAAAGCTGCCTCTCGGAAGAGTTTCACTTTCTTTTCCCAACAGTTTTAACAGTGGGCAGGAGGGATGAGCATGAGACTTAGGGGGTAATTCATAGAATTTAGCGCACAAGTGGCGCACGCGGCTGGCACACAGTGTGCGCGTGCGAATCTCTGCGCCAGCCGCGTGCGCTAAAATCCATTTCCGCGCACAGCGTATTCATGGATTTTAGCTACCAAAACTAGCCGTGGCGCACAGTGGCGCAGCGACCCTGCTGCAGCGCCAGTTATGCCCCCAAGGACGCCCCTCGCGCAGGGAAAAGCCATCAAAATCCCCAATCCAGTGCAAAGGGCTGCGCTAACCCTGTACCAGCATGGCAAGCGGGGTACATGTATTACTGGGGTTTGCGGGAAGTTTCACACGTGATTGGCCCTGTGCGAGCGGGGTACGTGTATTACTGGGGTTCGCGTGAAGTTTCACATGTTATTTCAGCAGGGTATGTGTATTTTGGGGGTGCGCGGGAAGTTTCACACGCAATAGGCCCTGTGCGAGTGGGGTACATGTATTACTGGGGGTGCGCGGGAAGTTTCACATGTGATTTCAGCAGGGTACGTGTATTTCGGGGGTGCACGGGAAGTTTCACACGCAATTTCAGCAGGGTATGTGTATTTTGGGGGTGCGCGGGAAGTTTCACATGCGATAGGCCCTGTGCGAGTGGGGTACGTGTATTACTGGGGTGCGCAGAAGTTTCACACGCGATTTCAGCAGGGTATGTGTATTTCGGGGGTGTGCGGGAAGTTTCACGCGCGATAGGCCCTGTGCGAGTGGGGTACGTATATTACTGGGGTGTGCGGGAAGTTTCACACATGATTTCAGCAGGGTACGTGTATTTCGGGGGTGCGCGGGCAGTTTCACATGTGATTTCAGCAGGGTACGTGTATTTCGGGGGTGCGCTGGAAGATTCACATGCGATAGGCCCTGTGCGAGCGGGGTACATGTATTACTGGGGTTCACAGAAGTTTCACACGCGATTTCAGCAGGGTATGTGTATTTTGGGGGTGCGTGGGAAGTTTCACACGCGATAGGCCCTGTGCGAGTGGGGTACATGTATTACTGGGGTGCGCAGAAGTTTCACATGCGATTTCAGCAGGGTACATGTATTTCGAGGGTGTGCAGGAAGTTTCACACGCGATAGGCCCTGTGCGAGTGGGGTGTGTGTATTACTGGGGTGCGCGGGAAGTTTCACACGCGATTTCAGCAGGGTACGGTTATTTCGGGGGTGGGCGGGGAGTCCTACACGTGAATTGGCAGTGTGGGTCCTTCCAGGTGTTCCCTCTACACCCTCCACAGCCCCTGCAGGCAGCCCACACCACAGGGGACTACCCTGCACCCCTGGTCATGTCCCGCAGGCAGCCCATCCACCATGGGCATGCCCCCCAGCCAAGCCATATGTCAGCTTGCACTACTGATCACCAACTCATGTCCCCCTGCACCTCCACCCCCCAGCAGTGCAGGGCACCTGCCAGCAGGCCCCCACTCATGTCCCCCTGCACCCCCACCCCCAGCAGTGCAGGGCACCTGCCAGCAGGCCCCCACTCATGTCCCCCTGCACCCCCCAGCAGTGCAGGGCACCTGCCAGCAGGCCCCCACTCATGTCCCACTCATGTCCCCCTGTACCCCCACCCCTCATCAGTGCAGGGCACCTGCCAGCAGACCCCCACTCATGTCCCACTCATGTCCCCCTGCCCCCAGGTCATGACGATCCTCAATCATGGCCCTTATGGCCAGCCTCCCCAGCCCAAAGACCCAACCAAGTATTGCATCCACCCACATACAAAAGGCAATTACATAATACAACCCCAATGGCAAGTATGTAAATGAACACATGTCCGTCACACTCACACAATGGGTGCAAGTGAATGTGAAAACCCATATCATGACATGCATGAAACCAATGAGATAATACCACACATCGAAGTATGAAGAAAAAAATGTATTAAACACAACATGAATGTAATTAAAATCCAACACACAACAATGGGAATAATAAAAGAAAAGCTGCATGACCGTAAAAGAATAAAAAACAAGAAATCATAATCCAAAGAAATCCAAAAGAAATGGTGTCCAAAGTCACAGTCCAACAAAGCAAATCCAAGGGAAAAAATAAAGTGAAAACCATTGCTCCATAGTGAAAATTAAAAAAAAAGGGAATAATCCAATGGTGAACTATGTACAGATGAACAATCCAGGGACCATGAGCCCAACTGATGAAATGAAACCTATCAAAAATACTACCTAATAAAAAACTATATACAAAAATGTGGTGCATTGTCCAAGCGCAACCAAAATAAAGAAAAAACTAAAGGAAATCTAACTATATACAATGGCGGCGGGCAAGTCCAGCGGCTCACTCTGTGACGCTGCTGTCCGTGATGCCGTGCGTTTTCCGCCCAGGAAGAACGCACGTCATCAAGAATGACACGCGTGCACAACGCGACACCAGTCAGGACGGAGCCCATTCGTTCGTGGGACCCCTCGTCCGCAGGTAGTGGAGAGGCAGATAATAATAATAATAATAATTTAGCATTTATATAGCGCTACGAACCCTCAGGTATCTGAGCGCTGCTTATTATTACCCACGGTGTGTGGTGCTCATTTATCGACCTCGGAAGGATGAAAGGCTGAGTTTGGCCCCGCCGGGATTCGAACCTGCGTCAGCAGGCTCTGCACAGATGTCAAAGCGAGCGCTCTACTCGCTGTGCCACTTGACATGGCATTCTCCCCTACCTGAAGACGGGCCTGGGACAGGGCCTCCCTGCTGGTGCATGGTGGTGCAGTCACAGGGTCAGGGACAGCGACATGCACAGGCCCCTCTGCGGTGACCTGTGCTGCCTCCTGACCCTGGCCCTGGACTGCACCACTTGCACCAGTGGTACTACCCCCACCAGGCCCCATGTGCGACTCAGTAGCGGTCTCCTCCTCCACTGTGGAGACCACCAACCTGGATGTCTCCACACTGTCTTCTGCCATTGGAAGCCCCTGTGGGGGCACACCTGGCCCTTCCACCACAGCCGTTGTGGCAGACGCAGTACCAGCCCCCTCACTCCCGGATGATGGTAGTTCCTGGGAGGGTGGCTGGGCCTTGCGTCGCCGCCCTGTGGAGGCATCCCCGCCGCTTGGCTCTACAGCGCCGTCTCCGCCCTCTTCTTCACTTGACGCTGCGTAGAGGGAGACATAGAACACAAGCATCCGGGTACAGTACAAAATACCCTAGACAGGAAGCAATAACACATGAGTGGCACTGTCAATTGTCACTTCCATCCTGTAATTCCACAACACATGGGTGAATGCACACAACACACATGCAGAAACAGTCCCGGCGCCTGCAATCAACATCAACATCCATGTAGAAGGGCCCCTGTAAACCAAGATGATGCCTTCAAAGTCACATGCATCCATGGTGTTTCAAAGTCACATGCACACTTCTCAGGCACATACACACACACACATGTGCACCATACATGTACATGACATCAGCACCCATTCCTCACCCCCGCTTCATGTCCAGGAACAGAGACAGCCATGCTTTCATGAGTACATTCCGCATAGAGCTCCCCATGTTGCATTAAAACACATGCACCAACCATGTGGTTCACACATAACTGGTCTCACATGCATGACCATGAAGTCCCTGCACACACACATCCATACATGGCCTATGTCACACATACAGGCAAGCATCAGACTACCAGCACACTGCAACATGTCCTGTCTCACACAGCAATGCTTGGCCACTTACCGCTCAACTCCAGACAGGTCTGCCTCTGAAGGATCTGGGCGTGGAGCGCTGGGCCTACGCATTCCAGGACCCTCATCTGGATGTTACTCATGCATGCCCGGCCCCCCTCCGCGAGGCGCCGGGGCTTGTGGAGGGTCCTGGACTTGAAGTCCTCCCAGCGCTTCTTGACGTGCTTGATGTCGCGGGTTGCCACCCCCTCCACGTTGATGGCAACCACTACGTCGTCCCAGATCCTCTCCCGTCCTTGTTGGCGCGTGATGTTCCGAAGAGGGCCTCATAATGCCCCAGGACATGCTCCACCAGGACACCAACTTCGGTGGCAGTGAAGCTGGTGGCCCTCTGCCTCTCTGGCTGGGGGTTGACAGTGGTGCCAGATGGAGATGTGCCCGACATGGCAACCCCAGAGGCAGGAGTGGGTGGGCAACTGGGTCCTGGGGCTGGGCTGTGGAGCGATGGTATCCCAGTCGGGGGTCTTCTGTTCCAGCAGGGGTGGACACAGCAACTGGACCCCTGCAGATGGCTGATGTGCAGGCACCAAATAGCAGAGCACGTGGGCAGCAGACAGTCAGGCAGCAGCAGATGGCAGGTGGGAGCGTGCTCGGGGCTCTGGGGGGGCAGGAAAATGGCCTTCAGGGCAGGAGCGTGGTCTTCCGTGTGTGTACGCGTGGCCAGCTTGATACGGAGTGATTTGGCATGTGAAAAAATTGCACATCAGCCTGTAATTCGAGGAAAGACCATTAGCGCGTAAGCGCGTCAGCACACGTACGTGATTTCATTGGACCAAAGGGCCTTAGCGCGTAAGAGCGTCTGTGACGTATCGCACACAGGCGTTGCCCTTTCATGTGTAAATCTTCCTGCGAACCCCAGGAATACACGTACCCCACTCGCACAGGGCCCTTTCGCGTGTAAAACTTCCCACGAACCCCAGGAATACACGTACCCCACTCGCACAGGGCCCTTTCGCATGTAAAACTTCACGCGAACCCCAGGAATACACGTACCCCACTCGCACAGGGCCCTATCGCGTGTTAGACTTCACGCTAACCCCAGGAATACACGTACCCCACTCGCACAGGGCCCTTTCACATGTAAAACTTCACGCGAACGCCAGGAATACACATACCCCACTCAGTATATGGTGCTTTTTATTTGTGCACACTTTTGTAATGCACAGGGACGCTACCGCCTGCCTTCGTGTGGCGGACGTGTTTAGGCCTGTGCATGTCTTTGCCCGTGCGCGGGTTTGCCCTATTCGATTCCATGAATACGTGTGGTGCGCGTGCGTGTGGGCGTTCCATGTACTTCCCAGCAGTACTTCCCTGTTACGCCTTCTTTTTCACACGTTATTCCCCATTCTGCGTCTTACGCCCCCTATTCCGCCTACTTTTGTTGTGTGCCCTGCGCTATGTGCGCTTTCGCTGTGCGCTTAGTGCACGCTGTTTGGAGACGTGTGCGCCAGCGTGCGCCATGCACGGATTTGGCGCACAACCAGTGGGAAAGTAGCGCAGCGCTTTCCTTGAATCGCAAGTGTGCGCGTGCGCTTGCTTTCTCACGCTTGCGCCTCCTTGCGCCTGCTTGCACTGGGATTTTCGGCGCACGTTTGTTCCATGAATCGGCCACTTAATGTATATGAGGCAGCACCTGTTAAGTAACATAGTAGTTAGCGACCCTAGCCCCAATGCCAATCTAATTAGCTCTATAGGTGTACTAGGGCCCAGACAAAGGACACTTCTCCAAAATTCTCCCTCTATTATCTTTAACCAGGAGATTTCCTCCAGGCACAAGGCCTCAAGCCCATATCGTATTGTAGGGCAGAAACAGTGTTTTACAGGGTCAACGTCCCATGTAATCTATAACCAGAAACTTGATTAACACATCCATGTATCATTAGAGTAGAGGCAACTGCTTTACATTTTTTATCGAATGTTACTGCTGCATAGTTGCCTCGATACTTCGTAGCTCAGATACTTGAATTGCTCCAGGCACTCAATTTGTCTTCCTGCTATCTCCATCAGTAAGGATGTTGCCTGTTTACTTGTAAAGTGCATCAATTTGGTTTTACCGTAGTTTATTTTTAGACCATAATCCACTGCACATTTCTCAAGCAAATTCAAAGACTTTTCAGGCCCAAATAGGTATGTCACATATTGCAAAGTCATCTGCGTATGCCAGGCAGAAGACTTTCTCAACAGCCACTCTAGGATGGCATGAATTTGCCCTTTTCAAACAGTCAGGGAAATCTGCTAAGTACATATTAAAGATTAGCGGGGCCAGCACACAATCCTGCTTCACCCCTCTGTGTGTTTCTACTGGCTGTGTGATAGCTCCACCACTATCCATTTTCACCTGAACAGTTGTTCCCTCATAGAGTCTCAGCACTGCAGTCATTTATTCTCCTGTACATCCATACTCTTTTATTTTTATCCATAGTTTCTGCCTATCAATGCTGTCAAAGGCAGACTAAAAATCAATCATGGCTACATACAGTGAAGGCCTGCCCATGGTCTTACCTTCCCTTATCAGTAAATACATCAGGCAAAGACATTGTATGGTACCTGATCCCTTCCTAAAGCCCATCTGGAATGTGTCAAGCAGATTTATGCTTTCCACTTTTCGAGATGACCTTGTATGACGGAAGCGAAAATCCTGCCTGTGACATCCTGCATGGCATCTAGCCAGTAATTCTCAGACTGTGTTCTACTACCCTTCTTATGGATGGGAATCGGTATAGCCGAACAAAATGATTGCAGGATTACCCCTTCAGCACATACCTTGGTATATATAATGTTCAATAATTGTACCCAAAAATCTGGGGCTTCCTTCAACTCAGCATTCGAAAGGCCATTTGAGCCAGATTCTTTCAAGCGCCCAATTTTTATTTCTGTGTCATCTAGGTCGAAGTTTACTGCAAAGCTTGTTGTAGTTAGGCAGTATTCTGGCTTTTTAGGTTCAACTGACTTAAAGGTATTGCTGATATTCTCCACCCAATCCGGTTCTCCTATGCTACAAATGACTTGTTTTGCTTTGGGAAAGTTAAACGTTCTTAACAATTTCTAATGTTTTCTTGTATCTTTACCTTTAACCACCTTTAACCACTAAAAGCAAATATTGCCATTGTGCATTTCTTCTTGCCCCAGCCAATTCGTGTATTTATATTTTTACCTGCCTTTTTGCCTGCACTTTATAAAGGGAATGCTGCCCCACTCTTTCTATAATGCAAAGTTCTGCTCTCCTTGCTATTTTTTTTTCTCTTATGGTTCTATCATAATGATATTTAAAATCAGGTCGGGATAGCAGTGAGTAGCAGCCCTTCTAAGTGGGCAATTTCCTCATGTTCTCCCTAATCCATGTCTCTATATCCTCTTCTGACATATGTTCTATTAAGCAGGGCATGCTAGTTAGATTTTTACTAGCAAATAATTTAGATTGTTCAAGCTTTTTGTTATGCACGGAAATCTGGTTGTCTGATGTATTTACTTGTAAGTAGCAGGTCATCCCTTCCACCAGTGTAAGAGTTGCCATGGCTTGGTTGCTGAATTTGTTAGTTACTATCTCAAATTTTCTGACCAGAGGGGTCATTTCAATGTTGCAGAAGAGGTAGTTTAGTATGGCTACCTTATGGCCATTTTCCAAGTGTCCCTAGCTGCTCTGTCTCCTTTTATGCGTCCATTAAGCAAATGACAATCCCAGTCCCTTAATGCTAGAGCCCAAAGTTTCCCCTTCGAGGTCAAGGTGTTATAACTCATTTGGGGCAGACTTTTCACAAAATCATTGTGCTTTTTGTAAAGATACTTTGGCACCTGCTTTTTGCAATTGGCCCAGAACATGTCTAATTTCTTCAAAATGGCTTTTTAAGCTTTCGTTTTTTATCAGGACATCATCCACATAAACTATGGTTCCTCTTTCCGCTGCATCAGGAATGGCCTTTCTCAAAAATACTCCAAATTCACTCCCACTATTGACATACCCGAATAGAACTCTACCCATGCGTATTGGGTCTTATCAAATGAAAATGAAAATAAATTCTGAATCTCCTCTGCCAATGGCACGCACCAATATCTAGATTTGAGATCTAATGTAGTAAACACTTTTGAGCCATGCACCTGAGCCAGACCTTGATCAATGAATGGCAGTGGCTATCTGGACACTGGCACTCTTTTATTTAATTCTCTCAAATTTGCACATAGACGCCATTGACCATTTGGCTTTAACACACCTAAAATAGGTGTGTTGGATGTGCTATGAATAGGCCTGATAATTCCCCGAGACTCCAAATTTTAATTATTTCTGCTAATGACTCTAAACATGCCAGTGGTAATCTATACTGGCGCACAAATACTGGGCTTCTTCTACACCCTTCCGGTAGTGTTTCAACATGTAAATTAGTTAGGCCGCAATCATAAGCATCTTTAGCAAATACATCTTTAAACTCCATAAATATTTTTCTCAATTCATTTCTATCTTCATCGCTATTGCATGCATCTGCTGATAAAATCTGTTCCTCTACCATCTTTGAAAATTCTGGGAAATCTTCCAGTGGAGGAATCTCTGTGCTTTCTTCTGTGTGGCTGTGTCTCTCTGTAAAGCTGCCACTTTTAAATATTTTGGTATATCAGCTTCCTCTTCAATGGGCTGATTTTCTGTTTAATTTTCATTTAAGTCAAATGTTATATAATCCTCTTGATGACAGCACACTATCTCATTTGAATCATAAGGGTACACAGATTGAATTTTAAAGATTCCTTTGGGCTGAGAATCCAGGTACTCTGGCAACACACCCCTGCATCTACATACCTCTCAGGGATATTTCCAATTACCATGTTATTGAAATCTGCAGTATAATGTGATTTTTGTATGGCCATTCCTAATGAAGAATTTTTCTATAAATAAATATCTTGACATCCTTCATTATTCACCAACATATTTACAGACCATTCACCAATATCTATCAATGGAATGCATTCATAATCCAGTCCTTGCTGTTTTGCAGATTCATTCAAGCACACAAATGGATAAGACTCCTTCATCTGCTGTCCATTTTTGCACTTCAACGTTATTGAAAACGGCTTGGTGAATGCAGGGATAATAGTATCCTTCCTCAGCTGTAATTCAATTGCATATGGGACTAGCTGTGCGCAATGATAAGCCCTTCTTTTGTCTTCAAATTCAGGTGCCAGCCCACCTAGGTGTGACCATATGTTTTGATTAAGAAAATCTAAGACATTCTGTGCATGATATCATTGCCCATGTAAAAGTCATTTTGTGTCCCACTCACTATCCACACATTATGGTGAATTGTTTTCTGTCCAATACTAACCTTCAGCATGCATCTGCCTGCAATTCGGTTTTCAAAGTCTGGACTGTCCAAACCAGAGACATATTGATTTTTAATTCTAAATTTTGGGATCTCCTCCCTCTCCATTATTTTTTGCAATAATTTCTCATTAATTAAGCTCCTTTCCTGTTCAAGCGCTAAGGTGGCTTTTTATTATTTTAGAATAGTTCTTTATACCAGTGTGAACCCATCGTTGCTCATCTTCCATGTGTATTTCAGCAAGAGTAGTAATATGTTTTTCTGTGTCTGTTTTAGGAGTAGTATTCTGTTTGCATGTCTTCTCTTTTAAATAAAAACATAATGTGGGCTCATCTATTGCAGTTTGCCATTTTTTCCTAGGGTCTAAATATATTTGTACAGATTGTTTCTCATTTTCACTCTGCATTTTATCTTGACACATCAAGATAACAGTGACGCTAGGTATACAACTATTCTGGAGATATACCTCTACTACATCATTTTTTTTGTCAACGGTGTGACATTCATTTACATTGCTGTTTTGTGATTTTAGTTTCTTAGGTCCCAATGGTTTTTTTGGTTAAGGACCACAGTACTCCATTCACCCCATCTATGAGAGGAGACAATCTTTTCAGGCAATCTGTCCCCATCAGAAATAGAATTTCACAAATAGATGTGATCAATACCTCCTGTTTCATTGGGTGTTTTCCTATCTTTATGTCAACCTCGGTAACGCCTATGATAGGCACCTCCTCCACTTTAAAGTTATGCATGGGACCTTCATTTTGCGTCACTGTGATCTGATTCTGTGGAGATCTCCCCTCATTAATACTTTTTACCAATTATTTGAACATAATTGTGGCCTGTGCGCCAGTGTCAATCATTGCAAATGTATTGTCTTTCTCTTCTACAGTGATGTCTTCAACTTCCTCTAACACACATATGAAGTGTGAATTCTTACTAATTTCAGGACTCACCTTTCTCAGGCCTTTTTCCCTTTTGACTAAACACATTGGTAAATGGAAAGACATTTTTCCCTGCTTTCTGTCCATTTCTGTGTAAGAGACTTTATTCATTTCCCCATGTTCAGAGGTTTTTTGGAGTGTGGCCACTGTTTGCCCATCCATCCAGGTATCATCAGAGGTCACATTACAATCCTCCAACTGAGCATGTGTAACAACATCAACAACATCACTTGGCAATTTGTCATTGTCTAACTCTGCGCATTTGTGATAATTTAGTATGGTACCAGTCCTTTTAACTTCTTCAAAAATATGTGGCTCAAAGAATTCTTCAGGTGATTGACCTGCACCCTCCTTTTGAGTATTTCTTTTTTCTGCCTGTTTGGTTATTGTTCTGATTGCCCAGGGAAGGAGTTATAGCATCCCCACTTACTCCCTGTTCACTGGTATTCCCCATACTTGAGTCATCTTTCTTAAATCTGTCTCTTTGTTCTTTTGGAAGTTTAGGTTTTCCTGTTTCATTTGTACAAATCTCCAATGTTTGATTTAGCTCTCGGTTAAACCGAACTTCTTTCATAAAGGTATTTGCACTTTCTGTTACATGTTCATTTACCGATATCTTTATTTTTTAATCTTTAGACATCCCAGAGTCATTATGGAAAATCACATCAGAGCAATCTGTTTTCTTGGCACTGCAGGTATCATAAGTACTTAGTCACTTATCATCAACCCTCCGGTCGTTGCTATGGCCTTCTGCCCCCTCCTTTGATGACTGTTTTTGTGCTGTACAGAGCTTTCCTATTTGTTCAGCGAACATTTTCACTTGAGCCTCGAGACACTGGAATCTTTCCATTTCTCTAGAATCCTCTCTCTGTGTCCTAGATCGATATTGGTTGTTCTCCCCCTGATTGGATCTATTTTGATACCTCTCAGGAGAATGATTTCTATTGGGATTGCTTCTGAACTCTTGATTCATAAGTGGAGAGGAGCGAGTGCACCCATCCTTTGGTTGTAGTCCCCTGGTGGTGAATCATTGTATTGACGTGGAGCATAATTCATATTCTGCCTCATGTCCTGTCTCTCATGTTGTGGGTACTGACCCCTATGTTGCTTTCTATTATCAGTAAATTGATCCACATATCGGGGTCTATCCTGATTACCATATATCATGGCGTTGGGATCAAATCTGCTCTGTGACCCCAATGTCTGGTAGGGACCATTATTTCTTTGCTCCTGACTTGGTCTCTGATTATTATTCATACCTGACATATCAGGCGATAGCCTGCCTGGGCCTATCTCGCAAGTACCTAGGGCTGATGTAGCTCTCCCTATTACTAGGATCATGTGATTGAAACATTGGTGCAGGAAGCGACGACCTTTGTTGATTACAGCTTTGTTCAGGTGTCAAATTATTTTTACCTGGACTTTGAGCAGACTCAAGGGACATTTTGGCTGACTTGATTTACCTCACTGTTGCAGAGGGTTCTTTAGATTTTGGTCTAGTGTCTTTCATTTTATCACTTTCATTACCCTGACAATATAGTACCTCATATAGTTTTGTGCTTTGGTGTACAATCCATTCAAGGGACTTGTCATGGTCAAATTCCCAGACCAATAGGGATATGATGTCTTTCTGTAGCCCATAGAAGTAGGCCGTTTTAAACTCATTGGAATTGGGGTCAAAAGATACATCAAAGCGAGAAAAAGCTCTTTTTAAGTCTTGTAGAAATTGGCAAGGGGATATATTAGGCCCAGCAGTAATTGTGTAAGCAACTTTCTTCGCCTCCTGTAATGACTAGAAAGGAGAAAAATTACGCCTAATCTCTTTTTCAAACTCATCCCATGTCATATTCTGCTGTTGATTTAATCCCCTTATGATACTGGCTGTGGGAGCATCTAGAGTTAAATGAAAATACTGTCTGTATTGTTCCTTAGGTATCTGGAGGGCTTTAAATATGTCATGCACCACTTCTAAGTGATGCTCTATGCAGCATTCCCCTCCCTTTTTAAATGGTTTGATCAGAGCTTTGATGGATTTCATTATCTGTATGGGGCTACTCTTTGCAATGCACGGAATTGCACTACTTGGTGATTCAATCCTATTTTCAGGTGTATGAGATTGGTGGCGGCCCCCAATGGGTGTATCAAATCCCCCAAGGGCACTGCAACCAAGTTCATTCACCGGCCCAATTACTGGGGCACTAGCTCTTTGGGTAGAAATAGGATTCACCTCAACTCCATTGAATATGGTGCCCTGCCGTTTATCCTGGGACCTGGAAATGCACATTTGCTGTTTCAAATCCTTACACTTCTTAAGGAGCCTGTCCGCCTCTTTTTGCAAATAGTTGTTTTCATCACTCATTTTTTTAATTACCTCCTGCATATCGCACATTTGCATTTGGCATTCATTGAATTCTTTGTTTCTCTTGTCTATTCCTTGAAACATTTTAACCATTTCCTGTTCAACAATTTGGAGATCACTTTCTTTTTCACAATGTTCTTTTTGTAAAATCTGCATTTCCGAAACAATCTCATCTTTGTCTTGTCTAATATGGTCCACCAACACTTTTAAATGTACCAATTCTTGTTCACTGTCCTCAAACTGTTTCTTGCTTTTGGACAATTGAGTATCAAAAGCCCTACATTTTAACTGCATGTCTTTCTGACATACCTCCAATTCTGCTCTTAACATTTCCTCCTTTTTACTTGCCCCATCTAGGTCGGCTTTTAACCTGTTAATCAGTTTAGTATCATTTTCTTGCATTCTCAGGGATCTATTCAAAATAAACCATGTCTTGGCGCATAGCCGTTTTAGACAATCTTTCTCTGCATGTTTATCAGAGGCATTTAATAATCTCAGAAGGGAGACCTGAATTATGCTGCCTTCTGCAAAAATGCTGTCTCGTGGTTCTTTCTGTACTTCACCATAAATGCGGTCATGACATTCTGTGGCATTATTTGCTGACCATGTCCTATGTGCATATAACTTTGCCTCCAGATATTGCACTAGTTCTGAGAATGTGGCTTCTATTTGAGACATTCTGAAATTCACTTTTAGTGACACACTGCTGTGAAATGGGTTCCCTCTAATGCATGGATGGTAGTGTGAGACACAATTGCCACGCCCAGTAGGTGCTCTATGATCACTTTCCCGGCCTGCAACGCACCATAAATATGTTGGTTATTTTGTGTAGACTTGGGGTCTGGCAGTATTTTCTTACCGCCAAAGAAAAGTGGTAGTTTGTAATGGTAAATTATTAGTGGTAAATTACTTAGTGGTGAGCAGAACTTTCCTGTTTTATTTATAACCCCATCATACACAAAACCTTCCTTATTCTTATAATGTTCTTGTGTTCTATAGAGGGCTTTGGACCTACATTCAGAAACACCACAATTTCACATATAGCATTCTCAATAACCTTTGGTATTATCATTGATTTATATACATCAGTGAACTATGCTTACATAGGCCTCATTACAGATTTATTACTGGTTCATGGACCCCCAGTAAACTATATTTTGTATTAGATTCCACCCAGACACCATGAACTGGGTGAACACACGCACACAACTATTTATCACTGCTAGTTCTATCTATTTCATCTACATGGGAAAGATGACACATGTACTACCTAAAAGTCTTCCCCATTTCATAAAATATTATTCCAAATGCACCAAGAAAAGATAAAAACAAAAACACTCCACACAATCTGCTTTTATATGTTTGTATTATAAACAATTGCAGTTTAAAATAAACATTTTACCCCTTTGCATTACCGCATTGTCTGTAACAGAAAGAAGAGTGAAAAAAATACAGCGACAGAACAAAATTCACTTTGTAACATTATAACATGGCAATTAAATGCAGGGTATTCCCTTTTGGCTACTCTGCCTGCCAGATATTTTTAGAAAGTCATTTATATGACAGCACACAATAACCCCAATTCAACTTTGGACATTTACCAAAGACTTGTAGTCCTCTCCCACATACGACCTCACTTTGCTCGCCTCCGAAGAACGTGCCCAGGGGTTGCCTATGTAATCTTGAAGGTTTGAAGTGCACAGCAAGAACATGGAGTTCTCAAGCCGGTGCTGAGTTAGACGAGGCACGTCCGTCTCACAGCCCAATCATCCAGTTCTTCTGTCTCGGGAGCCCAGCAAAAGCGATCTGAACTTTTTCTGTCAGACTTTGCTCAGCAGAACTCTGCACCGTCCCACTCTGCTTACGTGGGGCCACTGCAGATACTTTGCACCAATCAAATTAAAAAGACCGCATCACCCTTCCTTCCACACAATAGCCCATTTTTACAGTAAGAAACTGTAACTAAAATCATTTCCTGGCATGTAGATTCTGCTTGCCACAAACACAGTGAACAGAAAGAGAAAAAAATAAAATATATCCTAGTGCCGTTTGAATGAATTTCAGAACATGTACTTCCACCTCATTTTTCACATAGAGATTACATTATAATGTTAATGAGTTAGCACTAGTGATTAGTATGTGTTAATTAAGTCAGGTAGTTAGGTAAATAATGTAGTCTCCTGTGTATGAGGCATTTCAATGAAAAGAAAAGAAAAATAATAATTCAAATTTGCTCTCTGTAGCTTTATATTGGGCTTTCTGGCTGCACTACGAATTCCATACCTTGCACGCCTCCAGCCATATATTCACCTGTTATACTGGCAACATAAAGATGACTATATGTGTGTGCCACATTATTGCTGGCAAGAAAATGCTATCACATTCAGTGACGTGCTATGCTTCAAGGCACTATACTACAAAGCACTATAAATTATACTACAATCCACTGGACGTAAGTTAGGTGAGACAGATATTCTTTGTGAGGTAACGTCAGCCTCTAGTGCCATTGTTATGGGGATCAGAGATTTGTTCCCAATTAAACTTTGGGAGGATGAGCAAAGAGCTCGTGATGGAAGATATTTAGGAAGAGAGAGTTTAAGGTATTGAGGCCCAAGGCGGCCTTGTGGACAATGTAGAGGGTTTTGAACCTAATCCTCGTAGCCACTGGGACCCAGTGCAGAGATTTCAGTTCTGGAGCGAGACGATCCCTGGGCTTGAGGCCAAGGACAAGTCTCACAGTCCTGTTTTGGATGAGTTTCAGGGGGAAGAGAGTAGAGGCAGGCAGATTTAGAAAGAGGCTGTTGCAGTAGTCCAGCCTAGAGAGAACCATCACTCCTGGATTGTAGACAGTCAGAGATGAGAGAAGGACAAGAGGTGGCTGAAGGCAGCCTGAAAATGAGTGTCATCCGCATAGCAATGAAAGTTGGGGCAGAGAGTAGCAATGCGGTGGGCAAGAATTGCCAGGTATTGTTTAAAGAGCCAGCAAGAGAGGTTGGGCCACTGAAGAACACCACAGGTATGGATAGCGCTAGAGGAGAGGAAGGACCCAAGTTGGTACAGGGAGAGTCAGTCGGAGAGAAAAAGATTTCAGCCAAGCCAGATCCTGTTCAGTGATACCCAGGTTATCACAGAGACGGTTGAGCAGGATGGCATGGTTGACCGTGTCAAAGGCAGAAAAGAGATCAAGTAGGATAAGGAAACAGAGTTGTTGGAATCAAGATTGGAGAGCAGGTCTTCCCAGATGTTCAGGAGAGTAGTTTCTGTGCTTTTGACAGCTCTTAAGCCAGACTGATGGTCATGGAGCAAACCAACAGATTCCATGTGAAGAGTAAGCTGGGAGATGACCAGCTTTTTCTGGAGTTTGCCTAGGAAAGGGGTGATGGAGATTGGGCGATAGTTAGCCGGGCAGAACGGGTCAGCATAGGGTTTCTTAAGAAGAGGGTGCACAAGGGAGTGCTTCAAGGAGTAAGGGTCGAGCCTTGTGGCAAAGGAGTGGTTGCAGAAGTTGGCCAGAGCAGGAGCCAAGTTGTCAATGTGGTCCCTGATGGTTTTGGAGGAACAGGGGTGAACCTGCTTAACAAGACTTTCATACAACGGACTTGTCTAGAAACCTTGTCTGGGGAGAGCAGGGGAAAGGTATAGAAGGAGGGAGGAGAGGCGGCCGAAGAAGTGCCAGAGGAAGAGCAGGGAGTGGAGGGAGGGTGGGGAGAGGAAGAGAGAACGTTTTTGAAATGAAATGAGAAGCCAGAGCCATGCAGAGGGCCTGGGAGGGGGCAGGAGAGTTAGAGACTGCAGCAGGATTGGCCAGCTACTTGCAGATTTTATAGAGTTTGTCCAAGTTGTTAGATGACACAGAGACAGAGGCCTGGAGTGAGCTCGCTTCTTGGTGCGGACACAGTGCCTGTATTGCTTTTGAAGGAGGCAGCAGGCCAGTTTGTCAGAGGATGTGCAAAAAGCACGAAATTTCCTCTCAGCCACCCTGCACTTGCGTTTGAGGGTGACGAGGTCAGAGTCGTACTAGGAGTTGCACTTGGCATTGGGCTTTGGGCTTCAGTCAGATCCTCATGACAGGGGCACGGACATCAAGAGTATCAGATATAGCAGAGTGAAGCATGGAAAGAGCTGTGTCAGGGTGTGAGTTAGACCAAGGGGGAGGTGGGTGGTGAGAAAGTGGCAGCAAAAGCCTCAGCTCACACACACTTCATGGGTCGGATAACCGAGAAAGTCGGTGCCAGTGCTGGAGGTGGCTTGGCCTGAGGGGTAGAGAGGGCGAGCTGGGAGAAAAGAAGAAAGTGATCACTCCAGGAGAGAGGAGTGTTGAGAGGGATATGAAGGGGAAGGTCTGAAGAGATCAGAATATCCAGAGTGTGCCCTGCAGAGTGAGTTCATTCAGAGGGGAGAATAGAGAGTGTGAGAGAGTCGCAGATGTTACGAAAGAGCCAGAGGAAGGACAGGAAGCATCCAGGTGGATATTAAAGTCTCCAAGAAGGAGGAGTACAGTAGTCGAGACCAGGAGGGAAGAGGAGAGGTCAGCTCACTCAGAGAGGAAGGAGGAGATCTGCCAGGTGGCCAATAGATGGTATCCACAGTAAAGGAATGGCCAGGAGAGAGAGAGAGCCTGCAGACGAGGCATTCGAAAGAGGAGTAGGCCTGTGTATGAATGATAGAGGCAGGGATCCACTCAGGGAAGATCAGGACTACACCCCTCTGGAATGGTGCGCAGAGGGTTTTGTAGCCATCAGGCAGGAGAGTGTCAAAACTTCTGACAAAGCTGGCCGTAAACCATGTCTCTGGGAGACCAAGGACATCAAGGTCAAGTTCCTCCAGGAGACGGCAGATGTCAGAGGAGTGTTTGACAGCAGAGCGAGAGTTGAGAGTGGCAATATGGAGAAGGTTGCCATCCTTGAAAGACTTCCGCGGAGTGGTACAAATCAGAGGTACACCTTGCAGAGGGGTAGAAGAAGCCTGTGGGGGGGTAGAAGAGGAAGGAGGAGAGGGCAGGGTAGCCAAGGAGGAGGCATCTTGGTGAAGCAAGGAAGCTATGGGGGTAAGAGAGGGGACAGCAGGAGAGGAAAGGAAGCTCATGAGGCACAGGAAGCATCTATCAAAGAGGAGAGGCTGGCCTGAGGGCCTTGGAACAAGATGGTGCCATTCAGGTAGACATTAATGATGACCTTAGAGGAATGGAAGTGGGCCAGGAGGGCATCCCAATGGGTGCCACCGAAGCATAGAAAGGAGAAAGCACGGAGACTATATGAAGAATCCATAGGTCTGGTGAGCGAACAACAAAAAGGATGTCGGTTAAGGTTTGTCTAGAAGCAGCACTGGTATAGGTGTCAGCGATAGGGAGGCCTGGGCTGGAGATCAGGATGTCCTTTTCATTGACACAAGGAGATACTTGAATATGAGATTTCAGCTGCTGTCTCCTTACATCAGTGTGGCGACTGCTATAAGGTGGTTCCGCTTTCCTCTGAATCTGGTGGAACATGGTGTAACACTAACGCTTCACTCCGCATTTGCTCCACAAAGGAAACAGGGTTTTCAATGCTAGCTCCACCCAGCACCAACAGTCAGTATAAAAAGACTTCTTTTCCTCTGCCAATGCTGAGACCAACACGGTGTAACACTCATGCTTCACTTTGGCTACATATTGTTTATGATGCTATGCACATGTATGTTTCCCAAATCTACAAAGAATTCTCTACTAAAAATGCTGGGGGACTCACAGTACCCCTGAGGTAGCCTAGTATTTTGGAATCTCTTATCATTATAGGTAAACACAGTGAGGTATTGAGAATCAGGGTGAAGTGGGATGGAGAAAAACACATTATTTAGATCAGTGAAGTGCATGTATGTTACAAAGTTGCTGGGTTCGGGACAACCAGAAACTCATTTTGTACAATACTGTTTAGGGGCCATAAATCCTGACTCATCCTCCAACTCAAACCTGTCGCTTCTTCACTGGGTCTATAGCCTTGTTACATGGGGATTCTGAGGGTACTTTTATGCCCTTGTGCAATAGGGTTGTGATTGTGTCAAATATACCCCTGTCTGCTTCTTTGGACAATGGATACTGTTTCACTCTGTGTAATATCGCTCCTGGTTTGAGGATAATGTGCACTGCTGCCACACTTTTTAATAGTCCATGACAAGTCTGGCACTTGTGCTAGGTCACCCTGAGCAAATGATGGAATCCTACCACCTAGCATCATGTGGCACGGGACATTTTGATAATGGATCATTATCTTACTTGAGACACAAAGATCTAATACCAGTTCTACGTCATTGTCAGTGTTTTCAAACAGTTGGTCATCTGACACCTCCTTTAATGCAAGTGAGGGGTCAATGCACTATACTGTCCTCCACCCTCCCCGTCCGCATCCTTTCTGATCAATAATATTTTGTCTTCTGCCACCACCAACACTTCCAAATCTAGTGTGATAATCGTCCCTGCTTTATTGTCTTGGGGCAGCGTTGGTCTGAACAAAAATTTTGATTGGCACTCACTATGGCTTTCTGACTACACCAGTACAGCATTAAGCAGGATTGTGACTCCATACACAGACAGGCCTGAGTGCACCGGCACTGCCTGGGCCTCTCCATCATTTCCTAGCGCATGCACAATAAGCATTGCCCCAACACAGCATATGCTTGGGGTTGAGCACACTATGCTCATCCCAGCTTCTGTCTATGCTCAGCAATTGCCTCGGCTCGCCTTCCATCCTTGGAGGCTCACACTTACCTTACATTGCCCTTCACCTGTTGCTCACCCATGAGCACACAAGCACCTATCTCATTCCCTCTCCCTTCTGCACTTGCACATTTGGAACACTCACAAGGCATAGTGGGCCCATCGCCCCCTCCCCACTGTATTTATATTTGTTTTTTTAATGTATTGTAATTGTTTCTCATCCCTTGTCCCATCCATGTTGCCCTGTGAGTGCTTTGAAACAGTATTTACTTCCTGTATAAGCACCTAAAAAGTGAACAATAAACACATAAATAAAATGCCTACGTTTGTGAATGATATTGTTATGTTCATTTACTGGGGATTCTTCTGGTGCTCACACTATTGTATTGCCTACCTTGATAGGTAGTTTATCTGAGAATGGAAATTATTTGACTGCCCAAGAGAACCACTGCGTGTCAATTACCTAATTTGATAAGTGGACATGTGCCTCATTAATACATGACGGCATGGCTCTGATGTCTACCATGAAAATTAATGGTTTGCTTCCTTTTTCCATGCACAAAAAGGGTTACTCTTCTGGTTTGGCAGGGCTGAGCACACTAAGGGGCTGATTCATGGAATTATTTGCACCGAAAAATGGGGATTTGTGCGCCATTCTGCCCGCAAATCCCCATTTGTTAAACAGGGATTTGGGGGCAGAATGGTGCACAAATCCCTGTTTTTCAGCGCAAATAATTCCATGAATCAGCCCCTAAAGCTCTCCGTGTGCTGTCCTAATCTTGATATGTATTAGTTCTCTGAAAGGTAAAATGATTTCCAGCCAATACGCTAGCCACTTGATAATTGGTAACTGTTCCATGGGGTACTACATTACTATTTGGTACCTTATGGACCTGTGACTGTGCTGGATCCATAGAATATGTAGGTGTTCCATTGGTTGCTGGTGGCGACACTTGTGAATACTGGGGTTGGGCCGAGGGGCAGGTAGAGCTGATGGTAGTACTCCATAAAGGGAAAACGGGGAATGCTACAGCAGGATAGGGCTGTGGGTATGGCACTGGTCTGCCTTTCGTATATGGGGGCATATGCAGGTCATATGCAGCCACTTGACTGCTCCTACACTCCTCTGAAAAGTGTCCCATTCTCCCACACGTCCAGCACTGTCCCACATTTTGAAATCCTGGCCCTATCCCTCCCACTCCTCATCCATCCCCCCAAATCCTGCAAAACCTCCCTTCCTCTAGGCCACCCACTGTGTGGCAGTCCCCATCCTTGGTATTGTCCTGTATCCCTGGCATTCCAATCAAACCCTCTGCCCTCCTTGTGGCACAGTAACCACTCCTCCCTGCATCGTCAATTTTGATAACTTTCTCCATATTTGTTTAATTTCCTCTTTTTCTTTTGCCTCTGCCATTTCCTTCACTTTCTCTCTTTCCCTCTTACAATGATGTATTATTATTGACTGTATCTTGGCCCACCCTTTTGCTTCACTGCCTACCACCGTATCTAGTACCTTTTGTACTTCATTTGGAGGGCCTTTTTTCAATGTATAATCGAAGAATGGTATGGACCTAACCGTAGGCTCCCCCGTTTCAGCCATCCTCATTTCCTACGTTTGCAATATGTATTGTGCAGGATCCTCATTGTCCCAAAGTATTTGTGCCATTACCGATTGCATGTCCAGGGTATCGGTGGAACATGCGCTGTAGCGCCTCCTATTCTCAGGCTCCACAGTCAATAAAGTGAGCCCCATCATGATTATCATCCCCTACCTGTACCCCAGGGTACACCGCCTTGGCCTAGATATCGTCTGCCTGCTCCCACAATACAAAGGTAAATAAACTCTTCATGTTGCCCACAGCTAGAGTGATACTTCCTATTTGTTTTTCAAATGCATATACTCAATTTCATGCACCAGTGGTAAGGGACAGTAACATTTCAATAAAATCATTCCTGTCCATGTGTGGCCATGGTACATATTGGCTCTTCCCGGACTTTTGTGTAACAATGGGAACTGTGTCCATACTTGCCTGGCCTATGATTTCTTTCCTCTGTGCTTCCCTTTCACTACCACAATGCACCCCTGGTGTGACCTTAGCCTGGACGCCCATAAGCTCTCCACCCGCGGTGATATGGTGGGCAGAGCTTCATCATCCCGCAGATTCTCCTCCGTGTTCCACAGATCGTCTACATGAATGCACCATATTGGCATCAGACTCGATTGATCCATAGTCTGGACTCACTGCCCATCCTCTTCTTTTAGTTTCTGTCTCTACATGCACATCCCTAATCACTGTACTATCAATTCCAAATAGGATGTCCCTTGCTCTCCCCACATCCATCCGGAAAAGGGCCTTCTGCCCGTTTCCTCTATCCAACTTCAACCTGGCTAACTACTCTTACTTCTTCCTTAGGGCCTCTTCTAAATCCCTTAGTTGTCTCAACTCTGGTTCCCTACATGCTTGTGCTCAAGCGGCTGTGGGTGCTATGGGGTTTGCTACATTTGATACTGTACAGGCACAGAAGGAGAAGCTGTGGTGGGGAACCTAGCATAAGCAGGCTTTGTGTATCCTGTCACTTCATGAGTGAGCTAACACCCTACCATGGGAGACTGCACTGTGGGTTCTGGATTTTACTGGACGGGGTCTCCTTGATCACTCGGGAGAGTGGGCATGGGTGGTACCATAAGCATGGATGGGGCACTGGGCATGGCCGGGATGCACAGGGTCAATGCCCCGCTCACAGTCCTCATAGGGTTGGGGAAAGCATCCTTCAAATCCTGCACTTTTCTCCAGGTCCACTCTTACATCCACTTTCACTTCTTAAATTGCTTCCCCATGTACTTAGCAGCTTAAAACGTATACATGTGGCCTAAGACTCCTTGTTGTTTGTCCCTTCCTCTGGACATGGTTTGTACACCCCCCTCCCCCATCTCGGACACCCACTCTCTGTGATATTTCAATATTTAGTTCCTACATAACAGAAGAATCATGTGCAATTACTGAGTCAATGGCCCCATTTTGGAAGTCTGTATCCGTTCCAATCCAGCTGTGCCTTATCACCCTGTGTCCTCACCCCTTCCCCGTTTCTATCCCTTTTTCCCCCTTTGCCATTATTCCCCCATGCATATACTTCACTCCACCACACTACAACAATCCACATACTATCATACCACTCATACGTACCATACTATAATTCCACCAAATTATACACAACAACATTGGACCCCACTTTGATCCACGCCACTATAATAAAAAAAACACCATTTAAAACATCCTCACTGCCCCATTAAATCGGGAAGAGGGATACCAGGTCCTCTTTGTGCACGGCTACAGGTCGAACGACTGGATGGATTTTCACCAAATTTGCACCAGGAGCGGGGGCTTGGGCCAGAAAGCATGCTTCTGTGTGTTAGACAGTAAATTTGTTGCAAAACACTGAAATAAAGGAAGGAATGGCTGGGGGAGTCAGAAGTGGTTCATGTGACATAAGTAGGCTAATATTTTCTGTGGTGATTGGAGGCAGCTGTAGTAATGGTCCCTTAGATTCTGCTGTGACCTGTTTGTGGTGAACTGTTTATGTGGTGAGTGGTGGCAGGCCATTTGCAGATGAGGAGTGAATTGCACATGAGATAAATTGGGTCGGAGCGCGGGTGGCGGTGCGCTACAGATGGAAAGCGGTAGTTGGGCACATGGAGGCATGCATGGGTGAATGAAGGTGCGTGGGTCTGTGGATGGATTACCCTATTGGGTGCATGGGCGAAGGCCATAGACTGTAGGCTGTAAGGCATGCACTGAGAAACGTAGGGCTGCATCATACACACCACAGGAAGGCATGTTTCAGTCTGCATCCGGTACAGGCTGGTGCTTGCAACAAAGTGCGGTGTGTGCCGATTGGTTGCAGTTGCGTTAGTGCTGCAAACTGATTTTGGGTAGGTTGGCAGCGACACAGTACTTTGTGAACGGCTGTGGGTAGAGGTGGTGGAGGATGTGGTATGTTTGTGCATTCCGGTAAGTGCGACCTATGTTTGTGATTGCATGTTTTATGGTGTGGGGAAGTCGGGGTGAAGTGCTGCTACCTACGTGTGGCACGTTTGTGCAAAATGTAGCTGACCACATGGCCATCATGTTAACTGTTGGCATTTGCTGCTGTGTAGCGCCATGGCGGTGTACAGGTTAGGTAGGAATAATGGTGGCAGTGGTGTCTATGTGCATTGTTGTAGAAGCTGACATGGAGAAATGCATGGTGGCATTATGTTGCCGTGAGTGTGTTCAAGGCCTAGACCATTGGATGTATGGCTGAAGGCTGTAGGCCGTAGGCCATGCATTTAAGCGCCTAGGCCTTGAGGATATGCATGTCAGTAATGCATTTTTCAATGTGCATGAGTTAGAGGGTGGTGACATGTAAGGAATCGGCGTAGAGCCCATTTCAGCTGTTACAGACCCCTGTTGCAAGTAGATTGTGGGTAGGTTGGGAGTGGTACAATACTTTGTGAATGGTAGTGAGTACACTGATAGTATGTGATTGAAAGTGCACATGGATACATGAGAGAGGGTCTTGTTTGTACATTATGGTAACTGTTGCAATTTGTTACTGCATACCTCCATGGGCTGCTCTGCGGTTGTAGTTGCTGCAGAGAAAAGTCACGCTTTGTGGGCACTGGGTACAATGCTTGTGCCAGTGGTGCATATGTGCATAGTGTTATTTGGCGATATGCTGACATGAATTCCTCGGTGGGGGGAAAATGTGCAAGCAGCAGACCCACCGAAGCATTGCAGGTTTGGCAGTGCATGCGGCACAGGGTGGTGATTTTTGGGAAATGCATGTGGAGCACATTAACGATGTGCTATAGCAGACCAAGTGAGTTGCAAAGCGTGAATTGTGCATTCTATGGTTGTGGTGATAGATGGAACATGCCATAGTATTTGGTGTGCAGCAGGAGATGGTGCAGTGATAATTTGGGTAGTGTGGCCACAGGTTACAGTGCGTACATAATGTGACTATGAAAGTGGGTATGGTTGAAGGGCAACTTATATGTGGTTGGTTACTCTGCTGTGTGCAAATTTATCAAAGTAGGCCCGATGTTGTTGTTAAGCGGAAACCTGTGCAGTTCCCTCTGGGACCACTGCAAAAGATTTAGGCCTACAGGTGTTTGGCAGTAAACCCACTTGGTAGCAGTCTGTACCACACATATTCACTTGGTAGCTGTGGCTGAGCAGTCAGACTTCCCTCAAGAAGAGTTAGGCAGTATGTGGAGTATACAAAATAGGGCAATTTACACAGTAGAACAAGCAGACACGGAACAGAGCTTGGGTGTAAAGATATATAGTTATTTATTTATAAAAACAGATCTATGAAAACACACTGGCACTAATACGGCAAACAACTTCAATTACAATTACTATAAGTATCTCACTCTTCTAACAAGATTTCGACAAGTCTAGGTTCAACGGCACCACTTATTTGCAGACAGAGGTGAATGCTTTAACCTAGATGGCACTCTAATATTCGTTAGAACGGGAGAGAAAAGGCAGGGTATGAAACCAACTCGGTACCAACTCTTTTACGAAGCAAATGCAAGGCAAGCAAGGCAGGGTCTACTGTGGATCACAAAGTTCAGAGGCCAGGCAAGGCAATATTTCCCAAAAAAGAATCACAGTGGAAATGCACTTCGAGTCGTTGTAGCAAATTGTCACAGAAAGGTTGGACCAGTTTAGAACAAAAAGTTAAGAAGGTGTGGAGGCGACCCAATGGAAAGGTAAGGATTAAGACACCTCACGCTAACCGTCACCAGGGAAGTCAGGCGGACACGGTACCTTGTATGTGGAAAGACAGCTCCGGCGGGGGCAGTTGTTCCTGGTGGTGGATGCAAGTCGGGGCTTTGCCAAGAGATGAGATGATCTCGTCGTCGAAGGAAAGTTGAAGATCGTTGCACCACCAGGGAAGAGACCAGCCGCGGAGTGCACCGTCACAAGGCACCACCTTTTGGTCGCGGAATGGGCTAGTGGCTATCCGGTTGCCGGGGTGCTCAGCAAGGGCAATGCGACCTCTACGCCCTGGAAGCGAAGAAAAGGCAAAGGGACTGGTTGTTCCCACCAGTCAGGGGAAGAAGACTTTCCAGCCGGGAGATCTCCTCTGTCGTTGGGAAGTGGTGAGTCGGTTCAGCAGGGCTCCACTGGAGGTGTCGTCGTTGCAGGTCGGCTCAGCTTTACCCTCGTCAGATTCTTAGGTCCTGTGGCGACTTCTGAAGATCCAGTCCCAAAAGCCCTGCTTTTATGCAGCAAACCCCCATTCATTCAGCCTAGCTGTCAATCAAAACACGCTAAGTGGTGAGCGGGGTGGCTCACCACTTGGGCCAATCACACCAGAGTGCGACTTGAGTTGGCAAGGCAACTCAGTCCAGGGTGCCTAAACCCCCTCCCACACCCCCTGTGGTACCCAGACAGAATGGCACCACTCGGGAGGGCTTCTGTGTAGAAGCCCGCCAAAAGTGGAACAAAGGGCTCAACCTTTGGTTCGGAGTTACAGAGGTGAACACAGACGCCATTTTAAAAACCGAGTTCTGGCAGAAAATACCGACAGGTAGATTTATTTAAGACAAATAAACCGGCGGTATGTTAGAGACTAACGGGAAAAAGTATTAGCCTCCAACAATGGGAAGAATCCCATAGAGTTATATTCGGGGTCGAATATAACAAGTAGTTTCCACTGCCACCAGCCAAAACTCGACGAGGGGGGACGGGACAGTGCCCCCTCGAATAACAGACCCAGGGGTAATCGATTTAACCCTACTAGTATGTCCACAATAGGATGGTTTGCACTAGTTCTGTTAGTAAATTTAGGTCTAGTAAAGCCAATGGTGACTTTACATGCCCTGGGAGACAGTAGTCAGTCCCAGGGTATGGAGTCTATGGTGGGGATCCTCTAGGACGCCCCTGTGTTACGGCACGGAGGGTGCGGTGTAACACACATAGCAAAAACACATGAGCCCTATGGAGTAAAAGACCCCATAGCCCATTGAACACATTGACATTCACAGGAATCAACCATATTCATGTCCAAGAGTGGGAGAAAAGAGTCTCACTCTTGGCAGGATGGACAAAAACAAACTCCGGAAATCCAGCAAAGCTGCTGGGGGACTCACTAGGTTAGGAAATTCAGCCTAAACAGAGATTCCTCCCTAACACTGCCCCCCCCCCCCAGACAAAGGGACAGGAGGATTTAATCCACTCCTGGATGAATCTCATACCTCTAGTCGATGACATACACCCTAGAGAGACCATCAGCATTTTGGTGGTGACACCCTGACCTGTGCTCAATGGTGAAATCAAACCCTTGCAGGCAGATTGACCATATCAGTAGTTTTGGGTTTTCCCCTTTCATTTGCATTAACCATCTCAAGGATTGGTGGTCAGTCTGAATGACAAAAGTAGAACCATACAGGTATGGCCTAAACTTCTTCAGAGCGCACACCATAGCAAAGCATTCTCTTTCGATTGTTGCCCACCCTGTTTCACGATCCTTCAGATTGCGGCTGATGAATCAAACGGGGTGCTCCCTACCTTTCCCATCCAGTTGACTGAGTACGGCACCTATTCCTACATTAGAGGCATCTGTCTGCACAATGAAAGTTTGGTGGTAATCAGGAGCTCTGAGTACTGGGGCTTGGCAAATAGCCTTTTTCAGGTTTTCAAAAGCCTGATTGCACTCCTCATTCCATCTAACCTTTTTAGGACATTTTGGAGAGGAGATGACATTCAGAGGAGAAGCTATGGTCCCATAGTTCTCAATGAAATTCCTGTAATACCCAGTGAGACCTAGGAAGGCTCTCACTTGGGTCTGAGTAGTAGGTGTTGTCCAATTTTGCACATCTTCAATCTTACTTAGCAAAGGCCTTATTTCTCCACCTCCTACCTCATGTCCAAGATAGACTACCTTACTCTGTCCAATTTGGTATTTACTCACCTTTATGGTCAGATTGGCTCGTCCCAGACCCTGCAAAACATCTCTTAGGTGGGTTACATGTTCTTACCAGGAATTGCTGAACACTGCTATGTCATCCAAGTATGCCATGATGAAGTCCTCCATCCCATTCAGAACCTGGTTTACCATCCGTTGAAATGTAGCAGGTGCATTTTTCAATCCGAAAGGCATCACTTTAAACTGGTATAAGCCGACGGGGGTAGAAAATGCAGTTTTCACCTTGGCATGGTCTGTCAGGGCTATTTGCCAATAGCCTGACGTCAAGTCAAATGTGCTGAGGAACTTGGCTGAACCAAGTTTATCCACCAACTCATCTGTTCTTGGCAAAGGGTGGGCATCAGTCTTGGTGACTGCATTAAGAGCTCTATAATTCACGCAGAATCTAAGTTCTTTAGATCCTGCCTTTGGTACTAACACTACTGGGCTAGACCATGGACTAGTAGAGGGCTCTATTACCCCGAGATCAAGCATCTTGCTGACCTCACCTTTGATGTGGGTTTGTATGTTTTCTGACATTCGGTATCCTCTGCTTTTGACTGGCAGACAGTCACCAGTGAGTATGTCATGCTGGCCCCAAGGGGTCAAGCCTGGTGAAAGTGAGAACAGAGAGGCAAACTGATTCAACATAGATGTGCACTCTTCTTGTTTTACAGGTGTCAGATTTGAACAGAGATTCACTCCTTCAATTTTTTCGTCTAAAGGTAAGCCTCTGAGGAGATCCGGAAGAGCTTCACTCTCTTCTTCTTCCTCTGATGATGCTAGAAGCAACGCTCCTACATCAGGTCTCGAGACATACGCTTTGAGTCGGTTGGTGTGGAAGACTGTCGGAGCCTCCTTGGGATTGCCCAACTCCACCAGATAGTTGACCTCTCCAAGTTTACCCACATCTCTGAAGGGTCCCATCCATTTGTCTTGTAAGGCCCTCTGCCTTGTTGGGATCATAACAAGAACTAGCTGGTCTTTAGTGAACTCAACCATGTTAGCCTTTTGATCATGCCAGTGCTTGACCAATGCTTGTCCAGCTTTCAAGTTATCACTTGCTTCTGTCATCATGTGCGACATTCTCCTCCGGAGACCTATCACGTAGTCAGTCACTCTGACTGGCTTGGGGGAAGGAGCACTCTCCAACCCTTCCTTAATCAGGGCCAATGGACCTCTGATGGGATGACCATAGAGAAGCTCAAAGGGAGAATAACCTACTCCCTCCTGAGGGATTTCTCTATAAGCAAAGAGAAGGCATGGCAGTAGAAGGTCCCACTTTCGTTTAAGGGGTTCGTCTAAAGCACCTATCATGCTCTTCATGGTTCGGTTGAACCGTTCTACCAACCCATTGGTTTGTGGGTGGTAAGCTGTTGAGAACTTGTAAGTAACTCCACAGGTTTTCCACATGGCTTTCATGTAGTGGGACATAAAGTTTGACCCCCTGTCAGAGATTACTTCCTTAGGAAACCCGACCCTGGTAAAAATACCAAGGAGGGCCTTAGCCACAGCCGGGGCTGTAAAAGTCCTCATAGGAATTGCCTCAGGATACCTAGTAGTATGGTCTACTACAACAAGTATAAACCTGTTGCCTGAGGAGGTTGAAGGATCAAGGGGACCAACAATGTCAATCCCTACTCTCTCAAATGGGACTCCCACAACTGGGAGAGGCACTAAAGGTGCCACATTCTTGGAGCCCACCTTACCAGAGGTCTGGCAGGTATGGCAGCTCCTGCAGTGTTTTTCAACTTCGGCCCCCATCTTTGGCCAATAAAAGTAGAGGGGGAGCCTTTCCTTAGTCTTCTTGAAACTCAAGTGACCAGCCAAAGGAATCTCATGGGCTAACTGCAAGAACTGTGGTCTGTTCTCTTGGGGTACTACAAGTCATTTGTAGTCTCCAGGTGCAGACTCGGTCGGTTCACTGTAGAAGAGGCCATCTTCCCAGTGCAACCTGTATTTCCCAGGCTCTTGCCCTTCAGCCTGAGCTTCTGCCTGGTGGCGAAGACCTTCCAGAGTTGGACATTCCCTCTGTCCCTTACTGAAGTCCACCCTGCTGGGTCCACCTTCTGCCAGTAAAGACTGCAGCTCAGGATGGTCAACAGGATCCATATCTCCAATGAGTTCCTGGCCTTCCATTAGCTCTTCCTCAGAGTCTAATTCTACCACACAGGGTTCTACCACCCTCTCAGCCTCAGCTGGAGGGGGAGTTACGGGTGTAACTTTGGACAACCGCAGGGAAGTCCTTGTCGGCTGCACTGGAATGCTGGCTGCTGGTTTTGGTATAGAAGTCTTAGGTTTCCCTTTTGCTTCTGATTTGTTTGAGACAGCAGCTCACAATTCCAGTGGAGCAAGAGTGATATCTTTCTTCATCATCTCCTGGGGAGTACCTCTCGTGGTTCTCTCCCTTGCAGGTCTGGTTAGCTCCTGTAACCATTTACTAGGAGGTCTGGGGGTATGAGACACAACTCCGAGAGTTTTTAAATCGTTACCCAACAGAACGTGTCCTGGTACCTCACTCTGTATGCTGACAGGTATCTTTACAGTCATGTCGTTACACTGGATGAGAACTGGTAATTGGGGAAGCATCTGCACAGGCCCTCCAGCTAACTTGGTGAGGCGTTTGGGTACCTTAGCAACATCCTCAGCCTGAACAAAAGATGTATCCACCACAGTTATGCTGGCCCCAGTGTCCCTAATGGCAGGAGTCTCCTGACCATTCACCTGGACACTGTCCTTATAATACTCTTTAGTATTATCTGGGATAGATTTATAGACATCTAAATTCTGTTGTTCCCACAAACTCAGAGACACTAAAGAAACACTGGCTGAGACTCCAGTGGGTTCATCAGCCAGTAGTAGGAAGTTTCCACTTGCCATTTGGACTTCCTCCTCTGGAGCGAAGGCTAAGGAGACAAGCTGGACCCCTGAAGGTTTACCCTTGCATCTGGGATCTCCTTTCACATGCTCAGTCGAGCCACAAACAAAGCATTTACCAAATGCTTTCTGGAATGGTGGCTTGTTCTGGCTTCCCTCCGGTTTGGCACCAGAAGGTACACTATTCTGCAGTGGTTTTCCTTGTGGCTTACCTTTATGGTTCTGTTTGGTGCCCTCTTTGGAATTTGAGTTATTAGAATTCTCTTTTGAGTCTTTTTTAGGCTGTTTTCCCTCATCCTTCTTCTGAGTTGCCCCAGAATCCTTATGAGTAACCCTGTTGGCAACCCACAACTCATTCCCTGTGATGTCCTGGAGCCCATGATTATATTCAAACAGTTTTAACCAATCAAACACATCAAACACATCCAATCTCGGTTCATACATACCCACTAAGTCCTTAGGCATCCGGGGTCTTTTGGGACTGGAACTTCTAGAGGAAGCAGAGGAGAGAGAAGCATTTTCCACAGACAACTTTTTCATCTCTAACTCATGATTAAGTTCTATTTCTCTGAGTCTTAACTCCGTTTGCTTCTGCTCAGCTTGGGCATTCATCCGTCTGAACTCTAGCTCTTGGTTTCTTTCAGATTGGGCTAAAAACCGTTTGTACTCTAATTCGAGCTTCATTTTTTCAAGTTCAAAATAAGCAGGGTTACATGTGGGACCTGGTATGGGCCCCGTAGGTACAGTAGGTAAGGCAGACAGAGGCTCAGAGTGGCTAACTTCATTAGGTTCACTTTCTTCTTCTGACTCATTATCAAGACTTTGATTCAGATCAATACCATCACTGTTTTCTACATTCGCTGGAGAAGTTGGGTCCTCTGAACCAGTACCCAGACTTTGGTTTTCCAGCAGTCTCGCTATCAGTTCTACTTTCTTGCCTCTTACAGAAAGATTCTCTTGTCTACAGAGAGCTCTCAAACTCTCAGTATTTTCACCTGACAAGGACTCTTGACTGTAAACTTCCATAGTAGACATGTTTTTGAAAGTTGCTTTTTAGTGCTAAGCTTTGTGGTTAGTTATCCTAAAGTGTTGAAAAGCACTCTAAACTGTATACTTGATACAAATTCCACCGCTGTACACCAGTGTTAAGCGGAAACTTGTGCAGTTCCCTCTGGGACCACTGCAAACGATTCAGGCCTAGAGGTGTTTGGCAGTAAACCCACTTGGTAGCAGTCTGTACCACACAGATTCACTTGGTAGCTGTGGCTGAGCAGTCAGACTTCCCTCAAGAACAGTTAGGCAGTATGTGGAGTATACAAAATAGGGCAATTTACACTTTAGAACAAGCAGACACGGAACAGAGCTTGGGTGTAAAGATATATAGTTATTTATTTATAAAAACACATCTATGAAAACACACTGGCACTAATATGGCAAACAACTTCAATTACAATTACTATAAGTATCTCACTCTTCTAACAAGATTTCGACAAGTCTAAGTTCAACGGCACCACTTATTTGCAGACAGAGGTGAATGCTTTAACCTAGATGGCACTCTAATATTCGTTAGAATGGGAGAGAAAAGGCAGGGTATGAAACCAACTCGGTACCAACTCTTTTACGAAGCAAATGCAAGGCAAGCAAGGCAGGGTCTACTGTGGATCACAAAGTTCAGAGGCCAGGCCCACTCGGAGAGAGGCAAGGCGATATGTCCCAAAAAAGTATCACAGTGGAAATACACTTCGAGTCGTTGTAGCAAATTGTCACAGAAAGGTTGGACCAGTTCAGAACAAAAAGTTAAGAAGGTCTGGAGGCGACCCAATGGAAAGGTAAGAATTAAGACACCTCACACTAACCGTCACCAGGGAAGCCAGGCGGACACGGTACCTTGTATGTGGAGAGACAGCTCCGGCGGGGGCAGTTGTTCCTGGTGGTGGATGCAAGTCGGGGCTTTGCCAAGAGATGAGATAATCTCGTTGTCGAAGGAAAGTTGAAGATCGTTGCACCACCAGGGAAGAGACCAGCCGCGGAGTGCACCGTCACAAGGCACCACCTTTTGGTCGCGGTATGGGCTAGTGGCTATCTGGTTGCCGGGGTGCTCAGCACGGGCAATTCGACCACTACGCCCTGGAAGCGAAGAAAAAGCAAAGGGACTGGTTGTTCCCACCAGTCAGGGGAAGAAGACTCTCCAGCCGGGAGATCTCCTCTGTCGTTGGGAAGTGGTGAGTCGGTTCAGCAGGGCTCCACCGGAGGTGTCGTCGTTGCAGGTCGGCTCAGCTTTACCCCCGTCGGATTCTTAGGTCCTGTGGTGACTTCTGAAGATCCAGTCCCAAAAGCCCTGCTTTTATGCAGCAAACCCCCATTCATTCAGCCTAGCTGTCAATCAAAACACGCTAAGTGGTGAGCGGGGTGGCTCACCACTTGGGCCAATCACACCAGAGTGCGACTTGAGTTGGCAAGGCAACTCAGTCCAGGGTGCCTAAACCCCCTCCCACACCTCCTGTGGTACCCAGACAGAATGGCACCACTCTGGAGGGCTTCTGTATAGAAGCCCGCCAAAAGTGGAAAAAAGGGCTCAACCTTTGGTTCGGAGTTACAGAGGTGAACACAGACGCCATTTTAAAAACCGAGTTCTGGCAGAAAATACTGACCGGTAGATTTATTTAAGACAAATAAACCGGCGGTATGTTAGAGACTAACGGGAAAAAGTATTAGCCTCCAACAATGGGAAGAATCCCATAGAGATATATTCGGGGTCGAATATAACAAGTAGTTTCCACTGCCACCAGCCAAAACTCGACGAGGGGGGACGGGACAGTGCCCCCTTGAATAACAGACCCAGGGGTAATCGAATTACCCCTACTAGTACGTCCACAATAGGATGGTTTGTACTAGTTCTGTTTGTAAATTTAGGTCTAGTAAAGCCAATGGTGACTTTACATGCCCTGGGAGACAGTAGTCAGTCCCAGGGTATGGAGTCTATGGTGGGGATCCTCTAGGACGCCCCTGTGTTACGGCCAGGAGGGTGCGGTGTAACTCACATAGCAAAAACACATGAGACCCTATGGAGTCAAAGACCCCATAGCCCATTGAACACATTGACATTCACAGGAATCAGCCATATTCATGTCCAAGAGTGGGAGAAAAGAGTCTCACTCTTGGCAGGATGGACAAAAACAAACTCCGGAAATCCAGCAAAGCTGCTGGGGGACTCACTAGGTTAGGAAATTCAGCCTAAACAGAGAATTCTCCCTAACAGTTGTGAAGGTGGAGTGCATAGGTTGGCAGAGACACAATAGCGTGTGATTGGTAGTGCGTAGGGGTGCACTATGGTTGTGGCTTCTGCTAAGTGTGACATGTTTTCGTGCATGGGTGTTTTACGGTTTGAGGGAGATGGGTAGAACTGGCGCTACGTATGTAACATTTGTGCATAATGTTAGGTGCCCACATGGTCGCTTTTTTGGATGTGCAGTGTTGTGGTGGGTGTTGCGGTGGGTATGGAAAGCGTTGGAATGTTGTCTGCAAACCTAAAGGTGTGCTGTGGGTGTGTTAGGATGTTTGTGGATGCTGCAATAATGTCATCTTTAGCAGACATTTCTGGTGGATGAGCTTTGCAAACAAACGGAACGTGTACTGAGAGTGTTGAATGGTATAAGATTGGTGCATGCATATTTTGAAATGTGACAGCACCCTATTTGGGGAGTGCTGCAAAACGTCACCGTGCAAAGGGAAGACATATTGGAACAGCTTTATTGGGCTGTGGCCCTCACGGTAGATGGGGAATGTGCACATGCACATCCTCCCATTATCAGCAGGTTGGAAATGGAAATGGAATTGTGGGAAATATACAATTAGGAGTTTATGGCATGGTTCATAGGAATGGGCGTTACCATTTCATCACAATAATGTGTTGTGAGGGTGGTTGACATGGACAGACGCACCGTGCTTATCATTGCTGATATGTTTGTGCACCATCTGCACAGGTGTTGCATGCAAAGAGGCGTTGCTGGTAATTTTGGGTTGGAAGGAGTGGACGCTTTCTGGGTTTGTCGGGGTGACTACAGTTTTCGGCGGGATGGTTTGCCTTTGCAGATATGTGGTGGAAGTGCACATTAGGGTTACATGTCGTGTGGAGGATAAATCTGTCTACTGATGAGGTTGCTGACAGCAGTGATGCATATTTTCCCTACTGTCAAGGTGATTTTCTCTTGCATCACACCAAGATTAGTTTGGGTTCATGACGGTGTAATTTGTCCCCAGCCAGCGGTCGGAATGTGTGTTATAAACAGATTAATGCTGGCATGTTCTCCATTCACTATGAGATTATGAGATCGTAAAACATGCAGTGGTTCCGTAGAAATGCCGTTTATTTGAGCACCATTGGCAATGCTGCTTTATTTCACACTGTGTAAGAAGCATTGACCAGAATGTTGTAAAAATGTGAGGACAGGCAAACAGAAACACATACAAAGAGAAAATACAGAAAAAATGTGCTTGCACGCACGTAAAAAATAAAATAAAAATAAAAACTTTCACACATACATGCTGGAAGACTGAATCCTCAGCCTAGTTTCATATTGTTTACCACCCTCCACCGCCCCCACCTTCCCTATCACGAAAAGGTAGTGGATTACGCTGTACTTTCAGGATGGTACGTGCCACATCCTGGGTAGCTGTGCGGATGTAGAAATTGTGCATACTTTCATTGAACTTTGCAGTGGACGTGCTTTGGAATGGCACGACATTTGTACTGTGAATGTGAAACGGTACATTTCAAGTGTTGCACAGCAGTGACAATGTTCGATGATGGCAGCTTTAATGTGATTGGTGGATGCGTGTATGCTTATTTATCAGTATACTAATGAGGTAGAGCTGCAGAGAAGATGGAGAGAAGTGCAAAGGGAAGGAGGACTGTTCCAGTTTCACAGGGATGCAGCCCACGCGCTACTCTGGGAGGTGCACGTGGCAAAATCTGCCCTTTACACCACCTTGCCCAATTGCCATGGCAGTGTGGGGAATAGCCAATCAAGTAGTGTGGGTGTGGTTAACAGGAAGGGGAGGTGAAACAGTTGCACATTATACTCTGCGTAGAGGGTGGCTGGCATGGCGAAATGTATTGTGTTGCCTGTAGGTGCTCCCTTTCTAATAGATGTGCATAACTGTGCTCTGCAAATAAACTTTGATGCAATTTTGGTTTGGAAGGAGTGGACGCATTGTGGAACACTGTGTGTGAGTGCCATTTCGTCGATATGCATGCACTTTGCAAAGACCTCGCCACGTTTCCAGTAGTAGCTGTTAACGTATTTTCTTACGGCGGCATGCATATGGGTTACTGCCTTGCTTACATTTGTCCCGTAGACTGAGGAGGTTCTGGGTGTCATGAGGACGCTTTTTCCCAAAGCCACGGTGCTTCTCTCATCTACAATTCTGCAAAGAGCATGGCCTACTGCTCATGGATGTTGTGTCGACCAAGACGAAGGAAGGTGTCACATCAACAGAAGCATGTACACTTTTTTGTCCGCTCATGGAATGTTCTTCTTCAACAGTGACCTTATTACTTGTGGACATGTGGAGTGTTTCCAAGAAAATGGCATTTTGTTGTCCTCCATTGGCAAAGCAGTTTTGCTTGCTCATCTACAGGATGTGGTGAAGAGTTTACTGAACTAATGTGCGTAGAAGAAAACACAAAAGCTACTGAAAACAGACAAAAAAGGTGTTTTTGCAGAAGGCTATACAAAAAACAGTTGTAAGAGTCTCCCCTTACTACAAACTCCCCCTGTCCTGGATTCAAGTTATTCCCCCATGGCCGCACGCAGCACGAAAGTCACATGCAGGGATTTTGCAAGTGACGGCCATGAAAATGGAACTGTGGGGATTGTCCAATGAGTTGCTTAGGATGTGTGGCAATAGGTAGAGGGACTCCTGCTGTACTGGGGACCAGCCCTCAACATACTTGGGAACTCGCCCGTGCCACATTCAACGCTCCTCACCATGTTGGACTATGGAAATGGGAAGTCAGCGATTGCCCTATCATGTGCTGCTCAGGGTGTGCCTCTGAGGAACGGGCGCCAATAGGAAGAAGGACTCCTCTGGCTTTACTGGGGCGCGGCCCTAGTGGTACTTGGAGAAAGGCATGTGCCACATTCTGCGTTTGTGAGCATGCTGGCCAATAGAAATGGGACTATGCCCTTTGGCCAATAAGGTGGTCAGGGTGTATGTTACAGAAAAGAGCACCAATAAGGAGAAGTCCTCCTGCTTCAGCGAAGCACCTCCTTTGCGGTGATTGGGGAAAGGAACGTGCCACATTTTGCCCTTCTCACCACGTTGGTCAATGGAAATGGGACTATGGCCTTTGGCCAATCAGGTGCTCTGGGTGTGCATCACAGGAAAGGGAGGAATTCACTTTTCCAGAACTTTGTGTACTGTGGCTGGTAAACATGGCAAGGCACACAGTTTTCGTCATGGGTGATTACTTTGTGGAAGATCTGTGCATGTATACCCTCCAAGAAGACTTTTCTAGCAATTTAGGTTAGGAGGGAGTGGACGTTTTGGGGAGTGGTATGGAATCGTGCTGTGTCGGCGGACTGCTTCTAGAATGTCGATGTGTGGCCTCTTTGACAACTGTACATGTTGTGATCGTGCACTTTGGAGGCTTCTTTTTGGGTTCCATGCCTTGTTCTCGTGTATTTAGTCAACTGAAGATTTTGATGAAAGCAGTGCAGTGCATTTTTCCCACTGCCAAGGTGTTTTTCTCATGTATACTGCTGAGGATCGCCTGGCATTATTCCAATGCTTCCTGTCTGCAGCCAGAGGTTGGAAGGAGTCTCATCAACAGAAGCATGTGTGACTTCTTGAGTGCTGCTGAGATGTTCTCCTGTGATAATGAGAACATTGGTTCCCGATACATACACCTTTCCAAGGGAAAAGGTATGTCTTTGTTGGCCAGTTGCAATGAAATGTTTGTACACAATCTGCAGACTGCACTGAAGACCCTACTGCAAGATTGTGAACTGCAGTTCAAAACACACATTCACGTATGAAAACCGCAAAGAAAGTGTTTCTAGGCAAGCAAAATCAAAATAAATAAATAAATAAAAAAACACAAAAAAATGGTTCTTTTAGGAGCCACCACATCCAACGATGTGCACTCCCCTGATACAAAGTTATTCCCCCACTCCCGTGCATGTGCAGCACGAAAAGTCTGCAAATATTGCATTAGTTGCAGGGTGGCATGTGGTACATACTCCCTGTTTGCAGAAGAAGCCCATAATAATGGGCCTTCAGAGGCTACGGGATTGGGCAATGAAGTTTGTGGGTGTGGTGTGTATGGACCGACAGAGCTACACTGTGTATTTTTTCACAGAAATGCAGGGGGCGCCGTCATGGGTGTGTGTTTTACGAGGCACAGCATGAAGATTTTTTTTCTGCAGTAAGTGTTGCGCTGTGACTGTCTTCAAAATGCTCTGCAACACGTAAAGAAACCTCTTTGTATAGCACACTCTGTTCTAACCGACTGCACTACAGTGTTCTCCACCATGCCACGCCTCCCGCCCTGCATGCGTGCATTGGCAATTCCGTTGACCATCTGTGAAAGGTGCTTTCTTTGTTTACCTTTTTTCGTTCCCCAGTGCATCTTTATTTATTATTGTGTTCTCAGACACGACACAGAAGGAAAGGCGGGAATAGTCTGGTATCGAAGGGGCAGCACCTGCATAGATATTACAGGGGGCGTGTCCGGTGACAGAATTATTGGGTGGCCATCACCTATATATAAGCGGTACTCATTGTGAGGCTCCTGTAATGACCATTGCAGAGCACTTCAAAGTACCTTCCCTGTGCACAGTTGCACATTCCACTACATGTACAATATGATGCCCTTTGTCAGGTAAGGGTCTGTAGAACAGCATATGCTTTGGAAAGGTTGTTTTCCTGCTTGGCTGCCCTACAGGAGTGACCATCTTGTTGCCCGCAGCAGATGTGGCAAATGCTGTACATGAAAGAACCCAATGACATTCTTTGAAAGGTGGTAGCCAGCCCACTGGTTCTTTGTCCTTCAATTTGAGTTGTCGTCAGATGCAGTACAAACACTTTATGTTATGCCATTACTGTTGGCGGTACCATTCATGGATACACATACATTGTGGAATACAAGAATGTTTACAACAATGCCAACCATAGCTTGTTTACCTATGCCACAAAGCCATTTATTCTGTGCAACCCATGCACATACAGTGCTTTTCCAACCACCAGTAAGCTTGTTTGCGCTCTGAATATTCTGCTGTTTCCTTAATTGCCTTTACATGCAATAGTATGTGCGTGCGGAAGGTGCAGCAGCTTTGCAATTTTGCAGCCTTACTACAAACTGTCCCACTTGCAGTTACATGTTTTCTTCAACTGTATAACTGGCAGGTGACCTCTTTGTACTTTCCGTCTCACTGACCAGTGAACACACAATGCATCAGTTTCACAGGTCATGTAAAGGGAAGCAGCAGATAAATCTAAATAATGCCACATTTAACACACCCACGTCACAGTGCAGGTTGCTGATCTTTGTTTACCAGTGGCCGTTATACTGTTAGGAGTACCTTAGCCACATATTGCAAAGTTTGCAGAGCCTCCCACGAAGTGGACAGCAATACTTTGAATGCAGTAGCCTACTGCATGTATACATAGGGCTGCTGACAGGGGCGGTGTTTTCAGCATACACTGTATGACCGATGCATGGGTCTAGATGTGGAACATAAACATGTGTGCTTCCACAACTACTCAAAAGTGCATTTCAAGATGCAGACATGCAGACACTAATGGAGTCCTACGGAAACTTGCCGTGTAATTACACATACGCCAACCAGTTGAAGTCTATGGCCCTCATTACGACCCTGGCGGTAAGTGAAAAACGATGCCGGTAAAGGATTACCGGCATCGCTTACCGCTAGGGAACGATTATGACCCGAGATAGCGCTATTAGCGGCACCGTAATCAACAGTGCCGTTAAAAGCGGCAAGGGGGCGGGCACGCGACTCCCATGCCGTAAATACCGACATGGCGCTAAATTAGGAACATTACAAGTCACGCGGGCATGGAAATAACGCCTTTGTGAAGGCCGTAAAGTACCTTACCGCCATGGTGCTAATACCGCCATCGCGGACCAACCGTAAATGGCCATGTGCAGTGTTCCCAGCTGCCACAGGTGCACACATTCAGCACAGGTGGAGGCAATACAGACTGGGCAATCAGAAAAGGAGCACACCCCATCCCGTCCCACACACAGTTACACTCCACAATGAATCCAATACTACTAGCAATGCTGGGGCTGGAGGATCTGATTGCAGTGGAAGTGCTACAACAACAACTACAAGAAGTACAACAACAGGCAGCACAGAGGAGACGCAGGAGGAGAAGGAGGGCAAGGCAGGGCCAGCATGCCCCACCAGCACAGCCAGTGCCACCATGCAGGCAGCCCCCAATCCCACGGATCAGAGCCAGTCCATTCAATCTAACTGCTGAACAAATCCACACCCTGTACCACCTGGACTGGGACACCATCACCACCATTGTGTACATGATACATGATGCCATTGTCTGCCTGATTGAAACACGCACCGCCATCCCACCCCAACTGAAGGTGGTGACTGTGCTCCACTTCCTGGCCACAGGTACCTACCAACACACAGTGGGGAAACTGCATGGCATTTCACAACCATTATCCTCACGTACGTTGAACCAAGTGCTTGATGCCCTCCTCAAGCACACAGACTAACACATTTCCTTACCACGGTCTGCCCAGGAGATCTCAAACACCAAAGTGGGTTTCCATTCACTGGCCGGCATACTTGGTTGCAATGGCGCCATCGACTGCACCCGTGTGGAATTGGTGGTCCCACATGCCATGGAGGTAGTGTACCGCAACCGTAAGCTATAACACTCAATCAACGTGCAAATGGTATGTGACTCAAACAAGATCATCACACATTGTGTGCTCGATTCCCCGGATCAACCCATGATTCGATGGTCCTGTGGAACTCCACGATTCCACGCTACATGGAGCGACATGCAGGGCACAGATCCTGGCTTCTTGGTGAGTCACGTTAGGCCATGGAAATGTGGTGTGGGTAGGTGATTGAAGCATAGATGCATACCTCACCTGGCTGAGATGGGGGGAGAGATGCATATATAACCTAGCTGCGAGTGCCAGAGGGAATGGAGGAAGCTCACACCCCATAATCCGCCCAGACTGGACCTGACACCTGACAACATAATGCAAGATGCAAGCAGCCCTACCATGGGAATGAAGCGGTGTCCCAACCATCCCAGAGACATCTGCATGTGCACTGTACCAAATCCGACTGCATCCCCCACAACGAAATGCAGCCACAAGCAACAACTATAGCCAATACAAAGCACAAAACACCATGAACTGAAAGGCCAGTCCCCCATTACTGCGTACAAAGGAATCACATGAGGGTCAAATACATCAATACACCACTACACTGACACAGAAGCCCACTTAAATTGGATGACACCATTTGTTGTGCGTAGTGAGAGCATCATGAGGCTGACATCAACGTTGCCAGGATGACAGCATACAAATAAGTGGACATCTGCAAGATCACAGAAACAACGGACGTGGACTGGCACAGTGCATGTGCACTCACAAGGAACTGGACCCCCCCCCACGCACACTAATCAATCACATGCAAAACAGTCCATAAGAGGAATACACACATAACAGTCTCATCGTGTGACTCCATCCATGCACGGAAATGGGGTTGAGATGAAGAAACAAATGCATGCCATGGTATCACTTAATGAGGTCAAACATGATGAGTTAACGTACACATACATTGTTGCCCAAATGCAGGTGATGCAGGCTACCCCTTGAAGTGGTGGCTCCTTACCCCAGTCCGGAACCCACAGAACAGGCATGAGGAGGACTATAATCGTGCTCATACACGAACCCGTGTGGTGATTGAGCAGACATTTGGCCTCTTGAAGGCACGGTTTCGCTGCCTCAGCAGGTCTGGTGGGGCACTCCTGTACTGCCATGAGAAGGTGGCAAAGATTGTCATGGCATGTGTGATGCTACACAATATGTGCATCAGATGGAATGTGCCCCTGCCCTCTGATGCAGAACAGCAACCACCTGACGAAGAGGATGAGGAGGGTGGGGATGGGGCAGTACCTCAGGGAGGAAGCGATGCACAGGAGGGACGTGACATGCGTCGGACTCTGATCAACCAATTCTTCCAGCACACATGGATGGGGGGGTGTCACATGGAGATGGCACTTGGGGCATTGGGTGTGTCAGGGACATGGACACTGTAGACTGTTGTTAGGCAGAAACCTGTGCAGTTCCCTTAGGGACCACTGCAAAAGATTTAAGACTACAGGTGTTTGTTTGTTTGTTTAGTTTATTTGTAGAGCGCTCCGGACCCGTGGGTAGAAGGGCGCTTAAGGAATCGGTTACAGGCATAAGATAAGAATTTCCAGTTACAGAGTACATCAAATTACAAGAAGCATTTACAGTTACAGAGTATCTCAAATTACAAGAAGAGTTTTACATAGTACAGTAATTTACATATAATACAGGTATGGTTACGGCTGTTGGGGCTTAGAGAAGAGGGTAAAATGTTACTCTTTGTTCAGTAACCAGCCAATAACGAGTTTCCTAAAGATCGGGAAGGACTCAGTGGTTCTAATTCTGAGTGGTAGGGTGTTCCAGAGTTGGGAGGCTAGCACAGTGAAGCTGGCGCCTCCTGCTCTTTTTAAGGCAAATCTGGGCACTAACAGGCATAGGGAGTTGGAAGATCTGGTGGTTCTGGATGTAGATTTTAAAGTGAATTTGTTAGAGAGGTACGGAGGGGCTAGGTCGTTTAAGGCCTTGTAGGTGAGACAGATAGTTTTGAGGTCAATTTTTTGCTGTATGGAGAGCCATTTACACGTTTTCCTGGTAGTGGAGATGTGCTCACGCCTAGGGATGTTGAGTGCTGCGCGCAGAGCATTGTTCTGGAGAACCTGGAGTTTGTTAGTTACGGATAGGTTGGCTCCTAGGTACAGGCTGTTGCAATAGTCTAGTTTGGATTGAATGAGTGCTCTGGCCAGAGTGAGGCAGCTGTTGGGTGATAGGAAGGGTCTGCTAGGCCTGATTAGCTTACCCGTATAGGCAGTGGCCGAGGCGGTTGAGTTAATTTGTTTGGAGAGGTTGGTGTTGGCATCGAGGTGAAAGCCTAAGGTTTTCACACTTTTAGCGATAGGGATGGTGTAGCCGTCTATGATAATATTCTTGTAGCTGGGACTGAGTTTAGAAAGGTTATGAGGAGAGCCGACCAGCAGAAGCTCCGTCTTCTCATCATTCAGGCAGAGGCCGTGGGTGGCCATCCATGCTTGAATGATGGAGAAGATTTTGTTGATTCGGGTGACGTCCGCGTTGTAGTTGCCTGAGATGGTGAGGAGAATCTGGGTGTCATCTGCATAGTTGGTGTAGGTGACACCCAGACGGTCCAGTTTGTCGAATAGGGGGTTCGTAAATATATTGTACAAGGTGGGGGAGACGCAGGAGCCTTGAGGGACTCCGCAGGTGATGGGGATAGGGTCAGCAGCAGCTGTTGTTGAGAAGACTCGCATGGTTCTATTCGCCAGGAAGGATTGTATCCATGCGGAGGCAGAGAAGGAGAAGTGGGCTGCGATGGAGAGGTGGTTGCATAAGATTTCGTGGTCGACTAAATCGAAGGCTGCTGAGAGGTCTAAGAGAAGTAGGACGGCTGCATTTCCTTGGTCTTTGATTTCATCAATCTGGCTTTTGAGGTCAACCAGAGCGGTTTCAGTTCCATGTTGGGGTCTGAAGCCAGATTGAAGAATCCCTAGCAGTTGATTAGATTCCAGGTACTCCTGAATCTGGATGTAGGCAACTCTATCCAGAATTTTTAGCAGAAAAGGGACAGTGGTGATGGGTCTATAATTGGTTGGTATGGCTGGGTCTAGGGATTGTTTTTTTAGGAGAGGGAGCACCCAAGATTGTTTTAGGTTGTTGGGGACAGAATTGTTAGCAAATGACAGGTTGATTAGCTTAGTGATAAAAGGGGAGAGGTCTCTGGCAGTGTCTTTTATTATTTGGGCGGGGCAGCTGTCCCCTTTGCAATTAGACGGTTTTAGGGAAGTGATGATTTTTTGGACTTCTAAGATGGTTACTTTCTTAAATGTGAAGGCTATATTGGGTTTGATTGGTGTTGGCAGTAAACCCACTTGGTAGCACTCTGCACCACACAGATTTACCTGGTACCTGTGGCTGAGCAGTCAGACTTCCCTCAAGAAGAGTTAGGCAGTATGCAAAGTATACACAATAGGCACTCAGATACAATAATACAAGCAAACACTGACCAGAGCTTTGGTATCAAAGTGTATAATTATCTATTTAAAAACACACAGTTGAAACACTCCAGCACTCTTATTGTAAAATATTCTAAACACAGTTACTATTGTAATATATACACCCCTTTTTCCTTATCAGATAAGTAAAACACCACTTATTTTCATACAGAGGTGAGCGCTTAACTAGATTGCACTCTAATAAGTTTGTGAGAAAGGGAGGGAAAAAGACAGAATATGGAAAGGTACACCACTCTAAGATTCAGGAACACTGTTAGCAAGGCAGAAAAGCAAAAGTCACTGGTGAGCCAAAGTCCAAAGGCTGGGCCCACTCTTAGAGAGAGCAGAGCAGAAATGCGCCCAAGATCACACAGTTACACTAGGCGTAGAAAGTCTTGCAGAGGGTTCAAAAAGAGTTTAGAGAGGCTTTAGGAAAGTTTAGCCAGGGTGTCCCAGACTAACCCAGGTTCGAAAGCCGGGGGCTAAATCTACCCCGTACAGTCGTTAGCAAGGGAAGCCAGGCGGGACACGGTACCTTAAGTGGGAAGAATCCTCCAGCGGTAGCAGTTGTTCCTGGTAGTGGGTGCAAGTTGCGTCATCGTCCAGGGGAAGAGAAGATCTCGACTTGGAGGAAAGATGAAGGTCGTTGCACTACCAGGGAAGAAACCAGCCGCGGAGTTTTCCGGTTAAAGGTGGTACCTTTGTTTCGCGGTCGTGGTAAAACGTGGTATCCCGGTTGCCGGGGTGCTTGGCACCGGCAAGGCGGCCACGAGGTATGTTGGGAAAGCAAAAAGACGGTGAAACTGGTTATCCCCTCCAGTCAAAGGAAGAAGACTCTCCGGCGGGAGATCTCCTCTGTCGTTGGGAAAAGTGGTGAGGCAGTCCAGCAGGGCTCCACCGGTGGTGGTGTCGTGGCAGGTCGGCTCCGCTTCTCCCTCGTCAGATTCTTAGGTCCTGTGGCGACTTCTGAAGTTCCACTCCCCAAAGCCCTGCTTTTATGCAGAAAACCCCCATTCACTCCGCCTAGCTGTCACTCAAACATGCTAAGTTGTGAGCCAGCCGGCTCACCACTTGGGCCAATCAGGATGGAGTGCGACTTGAGTTGCCTAGGCAACTCAGTCCAGGGTGCCTAAATTTCCCTCCACCCCTCCTAAGTACCCCAGACAGAGTGGCACCACTTTGGAGGGCTTCTGTGGAGAAGCCCGCCAAAAAGTGAAACAAAGGGCTCGACTTGGGTTGGAGTCACAGAAAAGAACACAAACGCCATTTTAGAATCAAGTTTTGGCAAAAAATACCAACCGGAGAATTAATATTAATTAAATAAACCGGCGGTATGTTCGAGGCTACCGTAAATCATTAAATAAAGATAGTAGCCTAAAATAATGGGAAATCCCATAGGAAAATCTTTGCGGTTGAATATAAAAAGTAGTATCCACTGCCACCAGCCAAAACTCGATCAGGGGGAACGGAGACGTGCCCCCTCGACTAACAGACCCCGGGGCAATTGAATTGCCCCAGCCAGTACGTCCACAATATGATGGTTTGTACTGGTTCTGTTCAGAATTTAAGACTAGTAAAGTCAATGGTGACTTTACATGCCCTGGGAGACAGTAGTCAGTCCCAGGGTATGGAGTCTATACTGGGGGGTCACTATGACACCCCTGTGTCACTGCACTGAGGGTGCTGTGTAACACACATCACAAAAACACATGAAGCTTATGGAGTAAAAGACCCCACAGCCCATTAAACACATCTAGATTCAAAGAAACACACTCAAATCATGCCCAAGAGTGAGGGTAAAAGAGTCTCACTCTTGGCAGGAGAAAAAAATAAACCCCAAAAATCCAGCAAAGCTGCTGGGGGGCTCACTAGGTTAGGAAATTCAGCCTAAACAGAGAATTCTCCCTAACACTCGCCCCCCCCCAGACTAAGGGACAGGAGGATTTAATCCACTCCTGGATGAACCTCATACCTCTAGTCGATGACATACATCCTAGAGAGTCCATCAGCATTTTGATGGTGACACCCTGACCTGTGCTCAATGGTAAAATCAAACCCTTGCAGGCAGATTGACCATCTCAATAGTTTTGGATTTTCCCCCTTCATTTGCATTAACCATCTCAAGGGTTGGTGGTCAGTCTGAATGACAAAAGTAGAACCATACAAGTATGGCCTAAACTTCTTCAGTGCCCACACAATAGCAAAGCATTCTCTTTCTATTGTTGCCCACCTTGTCTCAGGATCCTTCAGCTTACGGATGATGAAGCAAATGGGGTGCTCCCTACGCTTCTCATCCAGTTGGCTTAGAACTGCACCTATACCGACATTGGAAGCATCAAATTGTACAATTAAATTTTGATGGTAGTCAGGAGCTCTCAATACTGGAGCTTGGCAAAGAGCTTTCTTCAGTTTTTCAAAGGCCTGATTGCACTCCTCATTCCATTTGACCTTTTTAGGGAATTTTGGAGAGGAGATTACATTCAGTGGAGAGGCTATGGTCCCATAGTTCTCAATGAAATTCCTGTAGTACCCAGTGAGGCCTAGGAAGGCTCTCACTTGGGTTTGAGTAGTAGGTGTTGTCCAATTTTGCACAGCTTCAATCTTGCTGAGCAAAGGCATTGTTTCTCCACCTCCTACCTCATGCCCATGGTAGACCACCTTACTTTGACCAATCTGGCATTTACTTGCCTTGATAGTCAAATTGGCCTGTCCAAGAGCCTGCAAAACATGTCCTAGGTGGTTCACATGATCCTCCCAGGAGTGGCTGAAGACTGCAATGTCATCCAAGTATGCCATGCAGAAGTCCTCCATCCCAGCTTGAACTTGGTTCACCATCCTTTGGAATGTAGCAGGTGCATTTTTTAATCCAAAAGGCATGACCTTAAACTGGTACAAGCCAACTGGGGTGGAAAATCCAGTTTACTCCTTGGCATGGTCTTTCAAGGCTATTTGCCAATAGCCTGACGTAAGGTCAAATGGGCTGAGGTACTTGGCTGCACCAAGTTTATCCACCAACTCATCTGTCCTTGGTAAAGGGTGGGCATCAGTCTTGGTGACTGCATTAAGAGCTCTATAGTCCACACAGAATCTCAAGTCTTTGAACCCTGCCTTTGGTACTAACACAACTGGGCTAGACCATGGACTAGTAGAGGGTTCTATTACCCCGAGATCAAGCATCTTCTTGACCTCCCCCTTGATATGGGTTCTCACATTTTCTGACATTCGGTATCCTCTGCTTTTGACTGGCAGACAGTCACCAGTGAGTATCTCGTGCTGTCCCCAAGGGGTCAAGCCTGGTGAGAGTGAGAACAGGGAGGCAAAATGATTTAACATAGATTTGCACTCCTCTTGTTGCTCAGGTGTCAGATCTGAGGAGAGATTGACTCCTTCAATTTTTTCATCTAAAGGTACACCTCTGAGGAGATCAGGGAGAGACTCACTCTCTTCTTCCTCTGCTGCTGAAGCTAGAAGCAAGGCTCCTACTTCAGGTCTGGAGATGTACGCTTTCAGTCGGTTGGTGTGGAAGACTCTAGGAGCTTCCCTGGGTCTGCCCAGATCCACCAGATAGTTGACCTCTCCAAGGTTTCCCACAACTTTGAAGGGTCCCATCCATTTGTCTTGCAAGGCCCTCTGCCTTGTTGGGAGCATAACGAGAACTAGCTGGTCTTGAGTGAACTCAACCATGTTAGCCTTTTGATCATGCCAATGCTTGACCAAAGCTTGTCCAGCTTTCAGGTTATCACTAGCTTCTGCCATCATGTGTGACATTCTCCTCCGGAGACCTATCACATTGTCAGTCACTCTGACTGGCTTGAGGGGAGGAGCGCCTTCCAACCCCTCCTTAATCAGGGCCAATGAACCTCTGACCGGATGGCCATAGAGAAGTTCAAAGGGAGAATAACCTACTCCCTCTTGAGGGACTTCTCTATAAGCAAAGAGAAGGCATTGCAGTAGAAGGTCCCACTTTCTTTTCAGAGGTTCCTCTAAAGCACTTATCATGCTCTTCATGGTTCTGTTAAATCTTTCTACCAGTCCATTGGTTTGGGGGTGGTAGGCGGTTGAGAACTTGTAAGTAACTCCACAGGTTTTCCACATGGCTTTCAGGTAGTGGGACATAAAGTTTGACCCCCTGTCGGATATTACTTCCTTAGGAAACCCAACCCTGGTAAAAATACCAAGGAGGGCCTTAGCCACAGCCAGAGCTATAACAGTTCTCATAGGAATTGCCTCAGGGTATCTAGTAGCATGGTCTACTACAACAAGGATAAACCTGTTGCCTGAGGAGGTAGGGGGATCAAGGGGACCAACAATGTCAATCCCTACCCTCTCAAATGGGACTCCCACAACTGGGAGAGGCACTAAGGGTGCCACATTCTTGGCGCCAACCTTACCAGAAGTTTGGCAGGTATGGCAGCTCTTGCAAAACCTATCTACTTCGGCCCCCATTTTTGGCCAATAGAAGTAGAGGGAGAGCCTTTCCTTGGTCTTCTTGAAGCTCAAGTGACCAGCTTAAGGAATCTCGTGGGCTAAGTGCAAGAACTGTTGTATGTTTTCTTGAGGCACTACAAGGCGTTTGTAGTCTCCAGGTTCAAACTCGGTTGGTTCACTGTAGAAGAGGCCATCTTCCCAGTGCAACCTATACTTCCCAGGCTCTTACCCATCAGCCTGAGCAGCTGCCTGTTGGCGGAGACCCTCCAGAGTTGGACATTCTCTTTGTCCCTTACGGAAAGCTGCCCTGCTAGGTCCACCTTATGCCAGTAAAGACTGCAGCTCAGGATGGTCCTCAGGTTCTAGATCTCCAATAAGTTCTTGGCCTCCCACTAGCTCTTCTTCAGAGTCTAGTTCAACCATACAGGGTTGTACCTCCCTCTCAGCCTCAGCTGGAGGTGGAGTTACAGGTGTAACTGTTGGAAGCACTGGAGTGCTTGCTGCTGACTTTTTCCTAGGAGTCTTGGGTTGCCCCTTTGCTCCTGATCTGGTAGTTACTGCAGTGAGTTGCTCCAGTGGTAAAGGAGTGATCTCTGTCATCATCTCCTGAGATAACCCTCGCAGGGTTTTCTCTCTTGCAGGTTTTGTGAGCTCCTGTAACCTTTTACTAGGTGGTCTGGGGGTATGTGACACAACTCCAAGAGCTTTTAGGTCATTACCCAACAGAACCCGCCTGGCACTTCACATTGTACACTGACAGATATTTTACAGCCATGTCATTACAATGGATGAGAACTGGTAACTGGGGACACATCTGCACAGGCCCTCCAGCTAACTTGGTGAGGCATTTGGGTGCCTTAGCAACATCCTCTGCCTTGAAAAATGATTCATCCACCACAGTTATGCTGGCCCCAGTGTCTCTAATGGCAGGAGTCTCCTGACCATTTACCTGGACACTGTCTTTATAATACTCTTTAGTATTTTCCGGGATAGAATTATACACATCTAAATTCTGTTGTTCCCACAACCCCAGAGAGACTAAAGAAACACTGGCTGGGACTCCAATGGGTTCATCAGCCAGCAGCAGAAAGTTTCCACTTGCCATTGGGACTTCCTCTTCTGGAGCGAAGGCTAAGGAGGTAAGTTGGATCCCTGATGGTTTACCCTTGCATCTGGGATCTCCTTTCACATGGTCAGTAGAGCCACAAACAAAGCATTTACCAAATGCCTTCTGGAATGGAGGCTTGTTCTGACCTCGCTCTGGTTTGGCACCAGAGGAGACACTATTCTGCTGTGGTTTCCCTGGTGGCTTACCCTTCTGGTTTTGTTTGGGGCCCTCTTTGGAATTTGCAGTATTAGAATTCTCTTTGGAGTCCTTTTTAGGCTGTTTCCCCTCATCCTTTTTCTGAGTTACCCCAGAATCCTTGTGAGTGGCCCTGTTGGCAACCCACAAGTCAGCAGCCTTAGCTAGCTTTCGGGAATCTAATTCCTTTGAATCAGCCAAGTGCTGTCTGAGCTCAGGAGAGCAGGCATCATAAATTGACTCCAACATAAAAAGATTCTTCATACCTTCATAAGTGTTCACTTTGTAACCCTTAATCCATCCCTCTAAGTTTTTCAACCCTTCACTCACCCAGGTAGCCCAAGGGGTACCATCATGCTTTTTGAGGGTGCTAAACCTCTTAGGATACTGGGAAGGGGTCTTCCCAAACCTAGCTATCAGAGCTAGTTTTACACATTCATACTCTTTCCTATCCTCCTCCCCCAACTCCATTACCACATCAGTTGCAACAGGGGGAAGCCTAGAGAACAACCAGGTGAGTAAGTCATTTCCTGTGATGTTCTGGAGCCCATGATTATATTCAAACAGAGACAACCAATCCAACACATCCAACTTAGGCTCATACATACCAACCAATTATTTAGGCATCCGGGGTCTTTTAGGATTGGAACTTCTAGAGGAGCCAGAGAGAGAAGCATTTTCGACAGATAATTTCTTCATTTCTAGCTCATGCTTTAGCTCCATTTCCCTTAGCCTTAGTTCTTGATTCATTTTCTGATGTCTCTGTTCAGCCAGAGTATTCAGTCTCTTGAACTCTAGTTCAAGTTTCATGTTCTCTAATTCGAGATATTGAGGACTTAGTGTGGGACTTGGCAAAGGCCCAGTAGGTAGAGCAGGTAGAGCAGACAGAGGCCTAGGTGGGACAGTCACAGCAGCCTCACGCTCCTCTTCTGACTCTTCCTCAAGATTATCAAAATGTTGATCAATATCAATTTCTATACCTTTATCTACATTTTCTAGCATGGTAGGTTCCTCAGACCCATCATCCAGACTTTGGTTAGCTAACAACCTTTGTATTAATTCCATTTTCTTGCCTTTAGTCAGGAGGTTCTTATGCTTACATAATACTCTTAAACAATCAGCAGTTTTTGTAGCAAGGGACTCTTGACTATAAGTTTCCATAGTTGACATGTTAGAAAGATTACTTTATCAGTGCTAAGCTTTGTGGTTAGTTGTACTAAGGTATCCTAAAGCACTCTAAAGTGTATACTCAATACAAATCCCACCACTGTACACCAGTGTTAGGCAGAAACCTGTGCAGTTCCCTTAGGGACCACTGCAAAAGATTTAAGACTACAGGTGTTGGCAGAAAACCCACTTGGTAGCAGTCTGCACCACCCAGATTTACCTGGTAGCTGTGGCTGAGCAGTCAGACTTCCCTCAAGAAGAGTTAGGCAGTATGCAAAGTATACACAATAGGCACTCAGATACAATAATACAAGCAAACACTGACCAGAGCTTTGGTATCAAAGTATATAGTTATTTATTTTAAAACACACAGTTGAAACACTCCAGCACTCTTATTGTAAAATATTCTAAACACAGTTACTATTGTAATATATGCACCCCTTTTTCCTTATCAGATAAGTCACAGTAAAACACCACTTATTTTCATACAGAGGTGAGCGCTTAACTAGATTGCACTCTAATAGGTTTGTGAGAAAGGAAGGGAAAAAGACAGAATATGGAAAGGTACACCACTCTAAGATTCAGGAACACTGTTAGCAAGGCAGAAAAGCAAAAGTCACTGGTGAGCCAAAGTCCAAAATCTGGGCCCACTCTTAGAGAGAGCAGAGCACAAATGCGCCCAAGATCACACAGTTACACTAGGCGTAGAAAGTCTTGCAGAGGGTTCAAAAAGAGTTAAGAGAGGCTTTAGGAAAGTTTAGCCAGGGTGTCCCAGACTAACCCAGGTTCAAAAGCCGGGGGCTAAATCTACCCCGTACAGTCGGTAGCAAGGGAAGCTAGGTGGGACACGGTACCTTAAGTGGGAAGGATCCTCCAGCGGTGGCAGTTGTTCCTGGTAGTGGGTGCAAGTTGCGTCGTCGTTCAGGGGAAGAGAAGATCTCGAGTTGGAGGAAAGATGAAGGTCGTTGCACTACCAGGGAAGAAACCAGCCGCAGAGTTTTCCGGTTAAAGGTGGTACCTTTGTTTTGCGGTCGTGGTAAAGCGTGGTATCCCGGTTGCCGGGGTGCTTGGCACGGGCAAGGCGGCCACGAGGTACGTCGGGAAAGCGAAAAGACGGTGAAACTGGTTATCCCCACTAGTCAAAGGAAGAAGACTCTCCGGCGGGAGATCTCCTCTGTCGTTGGGAAAAGTGGTGAGGCAGTCCAGCAGGGCTTTGTTAGGGAGAATTCTCTGTTTAGGCTGAATTTCCTAACCTAGTGAGTACCCCAGCAGCTTTGCTGGATTTCTGGAGGTTGTTTTTTCCATCCTGCCAAGAGTGAGACTCTTTTCCTCCCACTCTTGGACATGAATGTTTGTAATTCCTGTGAATGTCAATGTGTTCTATGGGCTATGGGTCTTTTACTCCATAGGGTCTCATATGTTTTTCTATGTGTGTTACACCGCACCCTACGTGCCATAACACTGGGGCGTCCTAGCGGACCTCCACCATAGACTCCATACCCAGGGACTGACTACTGTCTCCCCGGGCATGTAAAGTCACCATTGGCTTTACTAGACCTAAATTTACTAACAGAACTAGTACAAACCATCTTGTTGTGGACGTGCTAGTAGGGGTAATTCAATTACTCCTGGGTCTTCTACTCGAGGGGGCACTGTCCCGTCCCCCCTCGTCGAGTTTTGGCTGGTGGCAGTGGAAACTACTTGTTATGTTCGTCCCCGAACATAACCCTATGGGATTCGTCCCATTGTTGGAGATTGATACTTTTCCTCGTTAATCTCTAACGTACCACCGGTCTACTTATCTTAAATAAGTTTATCGGATGGTATTTTCTGCCAGAACTCGGTTTTTAAAATGGCGTCTGTGTTCGTCTCTGTGACTCCTAAACCAAAGGTTGAGCCCTTTGTTCCACTTTTGGCGGGCCTCTGTACAGAGACCCTCCAAAGTGGTGCCATTCTGTCTGGGTTACCACAGGGGTGTGGGAGGGGGTTTAGGCACCCTGGACCGAGTTGCCTTGCCAACTCCGGTCGCACTCTGGAGTGATTGGCCCAAGTGGTGAGCCTCCCCGCTCACCACTTAGCGAGTGTTGATTGACAGCTAGGCTGAATGAATGGGGGTTTTCTGCATAAAAGCAGGGCTTTTGGGACTGGATCTTCAGAAGTCGCCACAGGACCTAAGAATCCGACGAGGGTAACGCTGAGCTGACCTGCACGACGACACCTCCGGTGGAGCCCCGCGGAACCGACTCACCACTTCCCGACAACAGAGGAGATCTCCCTGCCGGAGAGTCTCTTCCCCTGACTGGTGGGAACAACCAGTCCCCTTTGCTTTTTCTTCGCCTCAGGACGCAGTGGTCGAATTGCCCGTGCAGAGCACCCCGGCAACCGGATAGCCAATACCCCTGTACCGCGACCAAAAGGTGGTGCCTTGTGACGGAGCACTCCGCGGCTGGTCTCTTCCCTGGTGGTGCACCGGACTTCACTTTTCTTCGACGACGAGATCATCTCTACTCTTGGCAAAGACCCGACGTGCATCCACCACCAGGAACAACTGCCCGCACCTGAGCTGTCTCTCCACAAACAAGGTACCGTGTCCGCCTGGCTTCCCTTTCTGCCGGATCGAGTGAGGTGTCTTAATCCTCGCCTTTCCGTTGGGTCGCCTCCAAGCTTTCTCTAGCGTGTTGTTCTGAACTGGTTCAATATGCCGATAACAATTTGCTACAAAGATTCGAACGCATTTCCACTAAGAGACTTTTTGGGACATACCGCCTTGCCTCTCTCCGAGTGGGCCTGGCCTCTGAACTTTATGATCTATTGTGGTTCTTGCCTTCTTGCCTTGCATTTTTCCCGTGAAGTATTGAACTGTGTTGATTTCGTAACCTGCTTATTTTTCTCTCCCGTCCTAACTAATATTAGAGTGCCATCTAGGTTGAGGCATACACCTCTGTCTGCAAATAAGTGATGCTGGTAGAACCTAGACTTGTCGAAATATTGTTAGGAGGATTGATCGTTTCTGCTTCGTAGAGTAATTGTAATTGAAGTGTTTGCCGTGATAGTGCCATAGTGTTTTCTATAGATGTTCCGTTATAAATAAATACCTTAATATCTTTACACTGAAGCCTTGTTGCGTGTTTGCTTGTCTTACTGGGAAGAATTGCCCTATATTGTATACTCCACATACTGCTTAACTATTCTTGAGAGAAGTCTGACTGCTCAGCCACAGCTACCAAGTGAATCTGTGTGGTACAGACTGCTACCAAGTGGGTTTACTGCCAAACACCTGTAGTCCTAAATCTTTTGCAGTGGTCCCAGAGGGAACTGCACAGGTTTCCGCCTAACACTGGTGGCAGCGGTGGGATTTGTATCGAGTATACAGTTTAGAGTGCTTTTCGACACTTTAGGATAACTAACCACAAAGCTTAGCACTAAAAAGCAACTTTCACAAACATGTCTACGATGGAAACTTACAGTCAAGAATCCTTGTCGGCTGAAAATACTGAGAGTTTGCGAGCTCTCTGTAGGCAAGAGAATCTTTCTGTAAGAGGCAAGAAGTTAGAACTAATAGAGAGATTGCTGGCGAACCAAAGTCTGGGTACTGGTTCAGAGGAACCAATTTCTCCAGCAAATGTAGATAACAGTGATGGTGTTGATCTAAATCGTAATTCTGATGATAGCGATGAAGAGGCTGACGAGGACGGAGAGGCTAACGAAACTGTCTCCCCTGCTCCTCTACCTGCCTTACCAGCTGTACCTACGGGGCCCATACCAGGTCCCACAAGTAACCCTGCTTATTTTGAACTTGAAAAAATGAAGCTCGAATTAGCATACAAACGGTTCTTGGTTCAATCTGAACGAAACCAAGAGCTCGAGTTCAGATGGATGAATGCCCAGGCTGAGCAGAAGCAAGCTGAGTTAAGACTCAGGGAAATAGAACTTAATCACGAGTTAGAAATGAAAAAGTTGTCTATGGAAAATGCTTCTCTCTCCTCTGGTTCCTCTAGGAGCTCCAGTCCCAAAAGACCCCGGATGCCGAAGGAATTAGTGGGTATGTATGAACTGAGATTGGATGTGTTGGATTGGTTAAAACTGTTTGAGTACAATCATGGGCTCCAGGACATCACCGGGAATGATTTACTTCCCTGGTTGATCTCTAGGCTCCCTCCTGTTGCGACTGATGTGGTAATGGAGTTGGGGGATGCGGATAAGACGGATTACGAAAGTGTGAAACTAGCTTTGATAGCTAGATTCGGGAAGACCCCTTCCCAGTATCCTAAGAGGTTTAGAACCCTCAGAAAGCATGATGGTACCCCTTGGGCTACCTGGGTGAGTGAAGGGTTGAAAAACTTAGAGGGATGGATTAAGGGTTACAAAGTGAACACTTATGAGGGTATGAAGAATCTTTTTATGTTGGAGTCGATTTATGATGCCTGTTCTCCTGAGCTCAGACAGCACTTGGCTGATTCGAAGGAATTGGATTCCCGGACGCTAGCTAAGGCTGCTGACTATGGGTTGCCAACAGGGCTACTCATAAGGATTCTGGGGCAACTCAGAAAAAGGATGAGGGAAAACAGCCTAAAAAAGACTCAAAAGAGAATTTGAATAACTCAAATTCCAAAGAGGGCCCCAAACAAAACCAGAAGGGTAAGCCACAAGGAAAACCACAGCAGAATAGTGTGTCTTCTGGTGCCAAACCGGAAGGAGGCCAGAACAAGTCACCATTCCAGAAAGCATTCGGTAAATGCTTTGTTTGCGGCTCGACTGACCACGTGAAAGGAGATCCCAGATGTAAGGGTAAACCTTCAGGGGTCCAGCTTGTCTCCTTAGCCTTCGCTCCAGAGGAGGAAGTCCAAATGGCAAGTGGAAACTTTCTACTGCTGGCAGATGAACCCATTGGAGTCTCAGCCAGTGTTTCTTTAGTATCTATGGGGTTGTGGGAACAACAGAATTTAGATGTCTATAATTCTATCCCCGATAATACTAAAGAGTATTATAAGGACAGTGTCCAGGTGAATGGTCAGGAGACTCCTGCCATTAGGGACACTGGGGCCAGCATAACTGTGGTGGATAAATCGTTTTTTCAGGCTGAGGATGTTGCTAAGGCACCCAAACGCCTCACCAAGTTAGCTGGAAGGCCTGTGCAGATGCTTCCCCAATTACCAGTTCTCATCCAGTGTAACGACATGACTGTGAAGATACCTGTCAGCATACAGAGTGAGGTACCAGGACGCGTACTGTTGGGTAACGATTTGAAAACTCTCGGAGTTGTATCGCATACTCCCAGACCTCCTAGTAAACGGTTACAGGAGCTAACCAGACCCGCAAGAGAGAGGACCATGCGTGGTACTCTCCAGGAGATGATGAAGACAGAAATCACTCCTGCTCCACTAGAATTGTCTCCAAGAAATCAGAAGCGAAAGGGAAACCTAAGACTTCTACCCCGAAACCAGCAGCCAGCATTTCAGTGCAGCCAACACGGACTTCCCCTCGGTTGTCCAAAGTTACACCCGTAACTCCACCTCCAGCTGAGGCTGAGAGAGAGGTACAACCCTGTGTGGTAGAATTAGACTCTGAGGAAGAGCTAATGGAAGGCCAGGAACTCATTGGAGATCTGGATCCTGTTGACCATCCTGAGCTGCAGTCTTTACTGGCAGAAGGTGGACCCAGCAGGGCAGACTTCAGTAAGGGACAGAGAGAATGTCCAACTCTGGAAGGTCTTCGCCACCAGGCAGAAGCTCAGGCTGAAGGGCAAGAGCCTGGGAAATACAGGTTGCACTGGGAAGATGGCCTCTTCTACAGTTAACCGACCGAGTCTGCACCTGGAGACTACAAACGACTTGTAGTACCCCAAGAGAACAGACCACAGTTCTTGCAGTTAGCCCACGAGATTCCTTTGGCTGGTCACTTGAGTTTCAAGAAAACCAAGGAAAGGCTCTCTCTCTACTTCTATTGGCCAAAGATGGGGGCCGAAGTAGAAAAACACTGCAGGAGCTGCCACACCTGCCAGACCTCTGGTAAGGTTGGCTCCCAGAATGTGGCACCTTTAGTGCCTCTCCCAGTTGTGGGAGTCCCATTTGAGAGAGTAGGGATTGACATTGTTGGTCCCCTTGATCCTCCAACCTCCTCAGGCAACAGGTTTATACTTGTTGTAGTAGACCATGCTACTAGGTATTCTGAGGCAATTCCTATGAGGACTGTTACAGCTCCGGCTGTGGCTAAGGCCCTCCTTGGTATTTTTACTAGGGTCGGGTTTCCTAAGGAAGTAATCTCTGACAGGGGATCAAACTTTATGTCCCACTACATGAAAGCCATGTGGAAAACCTGTGGAGTTACTTACAAGTTCTCAACAGCTTACCACCCCCAAACCAATGGGTTGGTAGAACGGTTCAACCGAACCATGAAGAGCATGATAGGTGCTTTAGAAGAACCCCTTAAGCGTAAGTGGGACCTTCTACTGCCATGCCTTCTCTTTGCTTATAGAGAAGTCCCTCAGGAGGGAGTAGGTTACTCTCCCTTCGAACTTCTCTATGGTCATCCCGTCAGAGGTCCATTTGGCCCTGATTAAGGAGGAGTTGGAGAGTGCTCCTTCCCCCAAGCCAGTCAGAGTGACTGACTACGTGATAGGTCTCCAGAGGAAAATGTCGCACATGATGACGGAAGCAAGCGATAACTTGAAAGCTGGACAAGCATTGGTCAAGCACTGGCACGATCAAAAGGCTAACATGGTTGAGTTCGCTCAAGACCAGCTCAATCTCGTTATGATACCAACAAGGCAGAGGGCCTTGCAAGATAAATGGATGGGACCCTTCAGAGTTGTGTGTAAACTCGGAGAGGTTAACTATCTGGTGGACTTGGGCAATCCCAAGGAGGCTTCGACCGTCTTCCACACCAGCCACCTCAAAGCGTATGTCTCACGACCTGATGTAGGAGCGTTGCTTCTAGCATCATCCGAGGAAGAAGAAGAGAGTGAAGCTCTTCCGGATCTCCCCAGAGGCTTACATTTAGACGAAAAAATTGAAGGAGTAAATCTCTCCTCCAATCTGACACCCGAGCAACAAGAAGAGTGCAAATCCATGTTGAATCAGTTTGCCTCTCTGTTCTCGCTTTCACCAGGCTTGACCCCTTGGGGCCAGCATGACATACTCACTGGTGACTGTCTGCCAGTCAAAAGCAGAGGATACAGAATGTCAGAAAACGTACAAACCCACATCAAAGGTGAGGTCAGCAAGATGCTTGATCTCGGGGTAATAGAGCCCTCTACTAGTCCATGGTCTAGCCCAGTTGTGTTAGTATCAAAGGCCGGATCTAAAGAGCTTAGATTCTGCGTGGATTATAGAGCTCTTAATGCAGTCACCAAGACTGATGCCCACCCTTTGCCAAGAACAGATGAGTTGGTGGATAAACTTGGCGCCGCCAAGTTCCTCAGCACATTTGACTTGACGTCAGGCTATTGGCAAATAGCCCTGACAGACCATGCCAAGGAGAAAACTGCATTTTCTACCCCCGTTGGCTTATACCAGTTTAAGGTAATGCCTTTTGGATTGCAGAATGCACCTGCTACGTTTCAACGGATGGTAAACCAGGTTCTGAATGGGATGGAGGACTTCTGCATGGCATACTTGGATGACATCGCAGTGTTCAGCAATTCCTGGGAAGAACATGTAACCCACCTGAGAGTTGTTTTGCAGGCTCTTGGACGAGCCAATCTGACCATAAAGGCGAGTACATGCCAAATTGGACAGAGTAAGGTAGTCTATCTTGGACATGAGGTAGGAGGTGGAGGAATAAGGCCTTTGCTCAGTAAGATTGAAGCTGTGCAAAATTGGACAACACCTACTTCTCAAACCCAAGTGAGAGCCCTCCTAGGCTTCACTGGGTACTACAGGAATTTCATAGAGAACTATGGGACCATAGCTTCTCCACTGAATGTCATCTCCTCGCCCACATTTCCTAAAACGGTTAAATGGAACGAGGAATGCAATCAGGCTTTTGAAAACCTGAAAAAGGCTCTTTGCCAAGCCCCAGTACTCAGAGCTCCTGATTACTGCCAACACTTCATTGTGCAGACAGATGCTTCAAATGTAGGGATAGGTGCCGTACTCAGTCAACTGGATGGGAAAGGTAGGGAGCACCCCGTTTGCTTCATCAGCTAAAGGATCCTGAAACAAGGTGGGCAACAATCGAAAGAGAGTGCTTTGCTATCGTGTGGGCTCTGAAGAAGTTTAGGCCGTACTTGTATGGTTCTACTTTTGTCATTCAGACTGACCACCAACCCTTGAGATGGTTAATGCAAATGAAAGGGGAACACCCAAAACTATTGAGATGGTCGATCTGCCTGCAAGGGTTTGATTTCACCATTGAGCACAGGTCAGGATGTCACCACCAAAATGCTGATGGTTTCTCTAGGATGTATGTCATCGACTAGAGGTATGAGATTCATCCAGGAGTGGATTAAATCCTCCTGTCCCTTAGTCTGGGGGGGGCAAGTGTTAGGGAGAATTCTCTGTTTAGGCTGAATTTCCTAACCTAGTGAGTCCCCCAGCAGCTTTGCTGGATTTCTGGAGGTTGTTTTTTCCATCCTGCCAAGAGTGAGACTCTTTTCCTCCCACTCTTGGACATGAATGTGTGTAATTCCTGTGAATGTCAATGTGTTCTATGGGCTATGGGGTCTTTTACTCCATAGGGTCTCATATGTTTTTCTATGTGTGTTACACCGCACCCTACGTGCCGTAACACTGGGGCCTCCCCGGGCATGTAAAGTCACCATTGGCTTTACTAGACCTAAATTTACTAACAGAACTAGTACAAACCATCTTATTGTGGACGTGCTAGTAGGGGTAATTCGATTACTCCTGGGTCTGTTACTCGAGGGGGCACTGTCCCGTCCCCCCTCGTCGAGTTTTGGCTGGTGGCAGTGGAAACTACTTGTTATGTTCGTCCCCGAACATAACCCTATGGGATTCGTCCCGTTGTTGGAGATTGATACTTTTCCTCGTTAATCTCTAACGTACCACCGGTCTACTTATCTTAAATAAGTTTATCGGATGGTATTTTCTGCCAGAACTCGGTTTTTAAAATGGCGTCTGTGTTCGTCTCTGTGACTCCTAAACCAAAGGTTGAGCCCTTTGTTCCACTTTTGGCGGGCCTCTGTACAGAGACCCTCCAAAGTGGTACCATTCTCTCTGGGTTGCCACAGTGGTGTGGGAGGGGGTTTAGGCACCCTGGACCGAGTTGCCTTGCCAACTCCGGTCACACTCTGGAGTGATTGGCCAAAGTGGTGAGCCTCCCCGCTCACCACTTAGCGAGTGTTGATTGACAGCTAGGCTGAATGAATGGGGGTTTTCTGCATAAAAGCAGGGCTTTTGGGACTGGATCTTCAGAAGTCGCCACAGGACCTAAGAATCCGACGAGGGTAACGCTGAGCCGACCTGCACGACGACACCTCCGGTGAAGCCCCGTGGAACGGACTCACCACTTCCCGACGACAGAGGAGATCTCCCTGCCGGAGAGTCTCTTCCCCTGACTGGTGGGAACAACCAGTCCCCTTTGCTTTTTCTTCGCCTCAGGACGCAGTGGTCGAATTGCCCGTGCAGAGCACCCCGGCAACCGGATAGCCACTACCCCTGTACCACGACCAAAAGGTGGTGCCTTGTGACGGAGCACTCCGCGGCTGGTCTCTTCTCTGGTGGTGCACCGGACTTCACTTTTCTTCGACGACGAGATCATCTCTACTCTTGGCAAAGACCCGACATGCATCCACCACCAGGAACAACTGCCCCCGCCGGAGCTGTCTCTCCACAAACAAGGTACCGTGTCTGCCTGGCTTCCCTTTCTGCCGGATCGAGTGAGGTGTCTTAATCCTCGCCTTTCCGTTGGGTCGCCTCCAAGCTTTCTCTAGCGTGTTGTTCTGAACTGGTTCAATCTGCCGATAACAATTTGCTACAAAGACTCGAACGCATTTCCACTAAGAGACTTTTTGGGACATACCGCCTTGCCTCTCTCCGAGTGGGCCTGGCCTCTGAACTTTATGATCTATTGTGGTTCTTGCCTTCTTGCCTTGCATTTTTCCCGTGAAGTATTGAACTGTGTTGATTTCGTAACCTGCTTATTTTTCTCTCCCGTCCTAACTAATATTAGAGTGCCATCTAGGTTGAGGCATACACCTCTGTCTGCAAATAAGTGATGCTGGTAGAACCTAGAATTGTCGAAATATTGTTAGGAGGATTGATCGTTTCTGCTTCGTAGAATAATTGTAATTGAAGTGTTTGCCGTGATAGTGCCATAGTGTTTTCTATAGATGTTCCGTTATAATTAATACCTTAATATCTTTACACTGAAGCCTTGTTGCGTGTTTGCTTGTCTTACTGGGAAGAATTGCCCTATATTGTATACTCCACATACTGCTTAACTCTTCTTGAGAGAAGTCTGACTGCTCAGCCACAGCTACCAAGTGAATCTGTGTGGTACAGACTGCTACCAAGTGGGTTTACTGCCAAACACCTGTAGTCCTAAATCTTTTGCAGTGGTCCCAGAGGGAACTGCACAGGTTTCCGCCTAACAGGCTCCACCGGTGTTGGTGTCGTGGCAGGTCGGCTCAGCTTCTCCCTCGTTGGATTCTTAGGTCCTGTGGCGACTTCTGAAGTTCCAGTCCCCAAAGCCCTGCTTTTATGCAGCAAACCCCCATTCACTCAGCCTAGCTGTCACTCAAACATGCTAAGTTGTGAGCCAGCCGGCTCACCACTTGGGCCAATCAGGATGGAGTGCGACTTGAGTTGCCTAGGCAACTCAGTCCAGGGTGCCTAAATTTCCCTCCACCCCTCCTAAGTACCCCAGACAGAGTGGCACCACTTTGGAGGGCTTCTGTGGAGAAGCCCGCCAAAAAGTGAAACAAAGGGCTCGACTTGGGTTGGAGTCACAGAAAAGAACACAAACGCCATTTTAGAATCAAGTTTTGGCAAAAAATACCAACCGGAGAATTAATATTATTTAAATAAACCGGCGGTATGTTCGAGGCTACCGTAAATAATTAAATAAAGATAGTAGCCTAAAACAATGGGAAACCCCATAGGAAAACATTCGCGGTTGAATATAAAAAGTAGTATCCACTGCCACCAGCCTAAACTCGATCAGGGGGAACGGAGACGTACCCCCTCGACTAACAGACCCCGGGGCAATTGAATTGCCCCAGCCAGTATGTCCACAATATGATGGTTTGTACTGGTTCTGTTCAGAATTTAAGACTAGTAAAAGTCAATGGGTACTTTACATGCCCTGGGAGACAGTAGTCAGTCCCAGGGTATGGAGTCTATACTGGGGGGTCACTATGACACCCCTGTGTTACTGCACTGAGGGTGCTGTGTAACACACATCACAAAAACACATGAAGTCCTATGGAGTAAAAGACCCCATAGCCCATTAAACACATCTAGATTCAAAGAAACACACTCAAATCATGCCCAAGAGTGAGGGTAAAAGAGTCTCACTCTTGGCAGGAGAAAGAAATAAACCCCAAAAATCCAGCAAAGCTGCTGGGGGACTCACTAGGTTAGGAAATTCAGCCTAAACAGAGAATTCTCCCTAACAACTGTTCACCAATAAAGCGCACGTACGCAATGAGCAATGTCCACACATGTGATTTGTGCATAACCAAAAAGTGTATTGAAAAGGTAAATCTAAGTGAACACACCCACTCCCCCCTCTCCCCTCAACTCCCCAACACACCCACTACTCCCTTCCCCCTCAACTCCCCAACACACCCACTCCCCCCTCCCCCCTCAACTCCCCAACACACCCACTCCCCCCTCCCCTCTCAACTCCCCAACACACCCACTCCCCCCTCCCCCCTCTACTCCCCATAACATGGTGTGGATGACTGTGCACAAGTGCATCATGTGGCATCAGTACACGAGGCTGCGCCTATTGGGACCACCCTCTCCGGGCACCCGGTGCACCCCTATCGGTATGCCGCAGGTTCCTGCCCAATCTTCGGAGGGGGCTGGTTCGGGTTGAACTGGCAGCCGTGGAGGAACTGGGTTGCTCACATGGACGCATGTCCCGCATTGTTTGGACGAGTTTTGAAAGTATATGCCGCACCGCTGCCAGTTCGTCACAAATGTCCTTAGAAGTGGACTCGATGGCAGACCTAACAGTATCAGCACATTCGCGCATTTCCCCCCTAGCGCTGGCGCATTCTGTGACATGCTGTGTCAACAGGGTAGCAAGTTGCTGTTGCCGCGTGATTATTTCCTGCATTGACTCTTGGGTGTTATGGCCTGTGGCTGGTGGTTGTGGCATGTCCATTATGCTGCTCCCCTCCTGCACATCTGATATTGGGCAGTGAGTAGCCGGCCAAGAGTTTCCAGGGGATTGCCCTGTATGCTAGTGTCATGCTGGCTGCACGGGGACAGGTAGGGGCAATGCAGGGGGCCAGTGGGGTGACCCACGACAATATCTACATCCCCTTCCTCGTTGTCTGAGATAGCTGTGGTGGCAGCAGTCTCACAGATGGTGCTGCTTTCTGCGGATCCAGTGCCTTCAGTGGACACCACTGGGCGGATGGTTGAAGTCGGTGGCGCCGAAGTGGTTGACTTGCTGGACATCGGTGCCGTGGCCTGTGCTGTGGGATTTTTCCTGTTGTGGGGGTTTGCTTTTTCTACCTGAGGTGGAGGGACGGTGTTGTGGCTCTTCGGGCCTGGGCTTCTTGGCAGGTGTTGTGCCTGTGTCTTCATCGGCACTGTCTGAATGAGAGCCTGTGGTGGACCAGAGGAGGGAGAGGGTTAGTGATGGGTCTACAGACATTGAGCAGGCATTCTGATGGCTGCATTCATTTTGATTGCTAGATGGTTCACATTGGAGGCAGTGACATACAGGTTGTCTCACTCTTAGGTGGTAGAAGCATGGAGGCATGTGGGTGGCTACAGAAATGGGGTGCATTATGCATGTGTACAAGGTGGAGGTCAGCAATGCCTGTAGGCAGTCTTGTGCTATTGTGTCCGGTGGACCCTGTTAGGCATCATTGCACTTCCCAACCATCTGGACATCATTATGGTGAGATTGTCATAGTTGGACTTAAGGCACCTACCTGCTTCGCCTGATGTCGGGGCTCCTCTCTCCATATCTCCAACTCCCTCAATGCTCTCCGTGCCTATGGTGGCGGAACATATCTCCTCCCACAGCTCTAGTTTGATGGGCGACTCAGCTCCTCCGCCAGTCACCATGCCGAGATTCCGATTGGCCGCCAGTATGCTCCTGACGTGGAGATGTAGATCGCCCCACCTTTTTCGGCATTGTCTGGCATTGCGGGGTGTTGTGCCGACGGCACTGACCCTCTGGGCTACCATGGCCCATATGGCCTTTTTTCTCTGCAGTGCCGGTCTTTTCATATCTGTGGAAAACACAACATCAGCGTGCTCTTGGAGGGTTTCGTCCAAAATAGTTAGCTCCTCCCTTGAAAAGCGCTCCTGCCGCAGCCAACCTCCGCTCTTCTTCAGAACTTTTGGCATTGTGATGTGGAATGGGTGGTGTAGAAGGTTTGTGGAGGTTGTGGGGGTCAGGTGTCCACTGGTTACAGAGGATGGCAATTGATTGTGTTTTTAAAGATGATGCTGTGCTCTTTCCCGTTCCTGTGCGGTGACGCTACTTCTGGATCCGCTTATTTACGGTCGCCGCTAATAGCGGTTCTCGTTAATTTCGGTTACCGCTATTAGCGGTGACCGCTAATGTCGATGGCTAGGGTGGTGTAGGTGCTATTTGCACGGCATACGATGCCGGTAAGTGGGATTTTACGGCCTTTAGCGGCATGGCGGAGATTACATTACTGGCATGGCGCAATGCTCGTGCCCGAGAAGTCGTCATGTGCCGCTTTTAGCGGTCTCTGGGCAGCACCGGCACGTTATTTGCGCCATGCCGGTAATGGCCGATACTTACCGCCAGGGTCGTATTGAGGGCCTATGTTACTAAAAACCTTTTTTCTTTACTGAAAAAACTACCGTAATGCAATGTTATGCTTAAAGTGCCCTACTAAAAACCTATGAAATTCACCAACAAAAACGTTGTTATGGCATCATTAATGTCATGGGTGTTAGTCCTTGCAGGGCACACTGGTGGCACGAGTTATGGTTGCTTAGCTTACCATAACTGTCGAATTTTGGTGTTTTTTCGGTTTTACCTGTAACCATAACGTCCCTGTAACAATGTTTTTCCATTGGATTTCATAGGTTTTTGCTAATGCAACTTAACCATAACGTCCCTTTAACAACAATTTTTGTTAGTGAATATATATATATATATATATAAATATAAATATATATATATTCAGTGAAAAATCTTTGTTAAAGGGACGTTATGGTTAAGTTGCGCTACTAAAAACCTATGAAATTCAGTGAAAAAACTTTGTTAAAGGGACGTTATGGTTCCAAGTAAAACCGAAAAACCCGTGAAATGAGCACATACAGGGAAAGTACAGTAATAAAAAAAACATCAAAACTATCAGAAAGTGCTGATAACTCCACTGATAATTTTAATGCACAAAAAGGATTGCTGTCTTTCAAGGTTGTGTCTTCCCCTATGTATATGTTTCATATGATATGACTGGACCATAAGGAAATTATTGTAAGAACATACTTGAAGGATAAGTCTACAAATATAGTACATTTACATCTGGCCTAGATATGTCAGGAAAGGAAAAAAGGGATGAGACATGTGATGTCATCAGTGATGTCATCAATGACATTTGTGATGTCATCTTTGATGTCCTGGGTGTTAGGCTTAGCAGTGCACGGTGGTGGCGCGAGTTATGGTTGCTTAGTTTACCATAACTGGCAAATTTTAGGGGTTTTTCGGTTTTACTTGGAACCATAACTTCCCTTTAACAAAGTTTGTTCATTGAATTTCATAGGTTTTTAGTAGCGCAACTTAACCATAACGTCCCTTTAACAACGTTTTTTCACTGAATTTCATAGGTTTTTAGTAGCGCAACTTAACCATAACGTCCATTTACCAACGTTTTTTTTCACTGAATTTCATAGGTTTTTAATAGCGCAACTGCCATAATGTCCCTTTAACAAAGATTTTTCACTGAATTTCATTGGTTTCTATTAGTGCAACTTTACCATAAGGTCCCTTTAACAAAGTTTTTTCATTGATTTTCATAGGTTTTTATTAGTGCATCTTAACCATAAGAAGAGAGACGTGGGGCATGAGCGGGGGTGGAGGCAACAGCAGGGAGACACGGGGCATGGCCGGGGGGTGGGGGGCAACAGGAGAGAGACACGGGGCATGAGAGGTGGGTGGGGGGCAACAGAAGAGAGACACGGGGCATGAGAGGGGGTTGGGGGTTAACAGGAGAGAGACACAGGGCATGAGCAGGGGTGGGGGGCAACAGCAGGGAAACACAGGGCATGAGCGGGGGGTGGGGGGTAACAGAAGAGAGACGTGGGGCATGAGTGGGGGTGGAGGCAACAGCAGGGAGACACGGGGCATGACCAGGGGGTGGGGGAACAGGAGAGAGACACAGGGCATGAGAGGGGGTGGGGGGTAACAGGAGAGAGACACGGGGCATGAGAGGGGGGTGGGGGTTAACAGGAGAGAGACACAGGGCATGAGCAGGGGTGGGGGCAACAGCAGGGAAACACAGGGCATGAGCGGGGGTGGGGGGGTAACAGAAGAGAAACGTGGGGCATGAGCGGGGGTGGAGGCAACAGCAGGGAGACACGGGGCATGACTGGGGGGTGGGGGGCAACAGGAGAGAGACACGGGCATGAGAGGTGGGTGGGGGGCAACAGCAGGGAGACACGGGGCATAACAGGAGGTGGGGGGTAACAGGAGAGAGACACGGGGCATGAGCAGGGGTGGGGGGCAACAGCAGGAAGACACAGGGCATGACCAGGGGGTGGGGGGCAACAGGAGAGAGACACGGGCATGAGAGGGGGGTGGGGGCGTAACAGGAGAGAGACACAGGGCATGAGCGGGTGTGGGGGGCAACAGCAGGGAGACACAGGGCCTGACCAGGGGTGGGGGGTAACAGGAGAGAGACACGGGGCATGAGCGGGGGTGGGGGAACACGAGGTAGCCACGGGGCATGAGAGGGGGGTGGGGGGTAACAGGAGAGAGACACGGGGCATGAGAGGGGGTGGGGGTAACAGGAGAGAGACACGGGGCATGAGAGGGGGTTGGGGTAACAGGAGAGAGACACGGGGCATGAGCGGGGGTGGGGAAACAGCAGTGAGACACGGGGCATGATCGGGGGCAAAAGGAGAGAGACACAGGGCATGAGAGGGGGTGGGGGGTAACAGGAGAGAGACACGGGGCATGAGAGGGGGTGGGGGTAACAGGAGAGAGACACAGGGCATGAGCAGGGGGTGGGGGGCAACAGCAGGGAGTCATGGGGCATGAGCAGGGGGTGGGGGGCAACAGCAGGGAGACACGGGGCATAAGCGGGGGATGGGGGAACACGAGGGAGACACGGGGCATGAGAGGGGGGTGGGGGTAACAGGAGAGAGACATGGGGCACAAGCGGGGGGTGAGGGGCAACAGCAGGGAGACACGGGGCATGAGCGGGGGGCAACAGGAGAAAGACACAGGGCATGAGCGGGGGTGGGGGGTAACAGGAGAAACACAAGGCATAAGCGAGGGTGGGGGAGTAACAGAAGAGACACGAGGCATAAGCGGCGGATGGGGGTAACAGGAGAGAGACACGGGGCATGAGCGGGGGGTGGGAGGCAACAGCAGGGAGACACGGGGCATGACTGGGGGTGGGGGGCAACAGGAGAGAGACACGGTGCATGAGCGGTGGGCAACAGCAGGGAGACACGGGGCATGTCCAGGGGTGGGGGCAACAGCAGGGGGACACAGGGCATGACTGGGGAGTGGGGGGCAACAGGAGAGAGACACGGGGCATGGAAGGTGGGTGGGGGTAACAGGAGAGAGACAAGGGGCATGAGAGGGGGGTGGGGGGGTAACAGGAGAGACATGGGGCATGAGCGGGGGTGGGGGGCAACAGCAGAGAGACACGGGCATGAGCAGGGGGTGGGGGGAAAAGGAGAGACATGAGGCATGAGCAGGGGGTGGGGGGAACAGGAGAGAGACACGGGGCATAAGTGGGGGGTGGGGGAGCAACAGCAGGGAGACACGGGGCATGACAGGGGTGGGGGGTAACAGGAGAGAGACACAGGGCATGAGCGGGTGTGGGAGGCAACAGCAGGGAGACACAGGGCCTGACCGGGGGTGAGGGGTAACAGGAGAGAGACAGGGGGCATGAGCAGGGGCCAACAGCAGGGAGACACGGGGCATGAGCGGGGGGTGGGGGGCAACAGGAGAGAAACACGGAGCATGAGTGGGGGGCAACAGCAGGGAGACACAGGGCATGACCGGGGGGTGGGGGGAACAGGAGAGAGACACAGGGCATGAGAGGGGGTGGGGGGTAACAGGAGAGAGACACGGGGCATGAGAGGTGGGTGGGGGTAACAGGAGAGAGACACGGGGCATGAGAGGGGGGTGGGGGGGTAACAGGAGAGACATGGGGCATGTACGGGGGTGGGGGGCAACAGCAGAGAGACACAGGCATGAGCGGGGGGTGGGAGGAAAAGGAGAGACACGAGGCATGAGCAGGGGGTGGGGGGAACAGGAGAGAGACACGGGGCATGAGTGGGGGGTGGGGGAGCAACAGCAGGGAGACACGGGGCATGACAGGGGGTGGGGGGGTAACAGGAGAGAGACACAGGGCATAAGCGGGTGTGGGAGGAAACAGCAGGGAGACACAGGGCCTGACCGGGGGTGGCGGGTAACAGGAGAGAGACACGGGGCATGAGCAGGGGCCAACAGCAGGGAGACACGGGGCATGAGCGGGGGGTGGGGGGCAACAGGAGAGAGACACAGGCCATGACCAGGGGGTGGGGGGCAACAGAAGAGAGACGCGGAGCATGAGTGGGGGGCAACAGCAGGGAGACACAGGGCATGACCGGGGGGTGGGGGGAACAGGAGAGAGACACAGGGCATGAGAGGGTGTGGGGGGTAACAGGAGAGAGACACAGGGCATAAGAGGGGCGTGGGGGTAACAGGAGAGAGACACGGGGCATGAGAGGGGGGTGGGGGGGTAACAGGAGAGACATGGGGCATGAGCGGGGGTGGGGGACAACAGCAGAGAGACACGGGCATGAGCGTGGGTTGGGGGAAAAGGAGAGACACGAGGCATGAGCAGGGGGTGGGGGGAACAGGAGAGAGACACGGGGCATGAGCGGGGGGTGGGGGTGCAACAGCAGGGAGACACGGCATGACAGGAGGTGGGGGGTAACAGGAGAGAGACGAGGGGGGTGGGGGCAACAGCAGGAAGACACGGGGCATGACTGGGGGGTGGGGGGCAACAGGAGAGAGACACGGGGCATGAGCGGGGGGTGGGGGGCAACAGGAGAGAGACACAGGCTATGACCGGGTGGTGGGGGGCAACAGGAGAGAGACACGGAGCATGAGTGGGGGGCAACAGCAGGGAGACACAGGGCATGACCGGGGGGTTGGGGGAACAGGAGAGAGACACAGGGCATGAGAGGGTGTGGGGGGTAACAGGAGATAGACACAGGGCATGAGAGGGGGGTGGGGGTAACAGGAGAGATACACGGGGCATGAGAGGGGGGTGGGGGGTAACAGGAGGGACATGGGGCATGAGCGGGGGTGGGGGACAACAGCAGAGAGACACGGGCATGAGCGTGGGTGGGGGGAACAGGAGAGAGACACGGGGCATGAGCGGGGGGTGGGGGTGCAACAGCATGGAGACACGGCATGACAGGAGGTGGGGGGTAACAGGAGAGAGACGCGGGGGTTGGGGGCAACAGCAGTAAGACACGGGGCATGACTGGGGGGTGGGGGGCAACAGGAGAGAGACACAGGGCATGAGAGGGGTATGGGGGGTAACAGGAGAGAGACACAGGGCATGAGCGGGTGTGGGGGGCAACAGCAGGGAGACACAGGGCCTGACCAGGGGTGGGGGGTAACAGGAGAGAGACACGGGCATGAGCGGGGGCTGGGGGGAACACAAGCGAGACACGGGGCATGAGCAGGGGATGGGGGCTAACAGGAGAGAGACACGGGGCATGAGAGGGGGTGAGGGGTAACAGGAGAGAGACACGGGGCATGAGAGGTGGTTGGGGGGTAACAGGAGAGAGACACGGGGCATGAGCGGAGGGTGGGGACACAGCAGTGAGACACGGGGCATGATCGGGGTGCAAAAGGAGAGAGACACGGGGCATGAGAGGGGGTGGGAGGTAACAGGAGAGAGACACAGGGCATGAGAGGGGGGTGGGGGTAACAGGAGAGAGACACAGGGCATGAGCAGAGGGTGGGGGCAACAGCAGGGAGTCATGGGGCATGAGCAGGGGGTGGGGGGCAACAGCAGGGTGACACGGGGCATAAGCGGGGATGGGGGAACACGAAGGAGACACGGGGCATGAGAGGGGGTGGGGGGTAACAGGAGAGAGACACGGGGCATGAGCGGGGGGTGAGGGGCAACAGCAGGGAGACACGGGGCATGAGCGGGGGGCAACAGGAGCAAGACACAGGGCATGAGCGGGGGTGGGGGGGTAAACAGGAGAGACACGAGGCATAATCGGCGGGTGGGGGTAACAGGAGAGAGACATGGGGCATGAGCGGGGGGTGGGGGGGCAACAGCAGGGAGACATGGGGCATGACTTTGGGTGGGGGCAACAGGAGAGAGACACAGAGCATGAGCGGGGGGCAAAGGCAGGGAGACACAGGGCATGAACGGGGGTGGGGGGAAACAGCAGGGAGACACAGGGCATGAGCAGGGGATGGGGGAACACGAGGGAGACACAGGGCATGAGAGGGGGGTGGCGGCAACAGCAGGAGAAACACGGGGCATGAGCAGGGAGTGGGGGCAACAGCAGGGAGACACGGGGCATGAGCGGGGGTGAGGGGCAACAGCAGGGAGACACGGGGCATAACCGGGGGAGGGGAGAACAGGAGAGAGACACAGGGCTTGAGCGGGGGTGGGGGGCAACAGCAGGGAGACACGGGGCATGACTGGGGCATGGGGGCAACATGAGAGAGACACCGGGCATGAGCAGGGGGTGGGGGGCAACAGCAGGGAGACACGGGGCATGACCAGGGTGTGGGGGTAACAGTAGAGAGACACAGGGCATGAGAGGGGGGTGTGGGTAACAGGAGAGAGACACAGGGCATGAGAGGGGGTGGGGGTAACAGGAGAGATACACGGGGCATGAGAAGGGGGTGGGGGGTAACAGGAGGGACATGGGGCATGAGCGGAGGGTGGGGGACAACAGCAGAGAGACACGGGCATGAGCGTGGGTGGGGGGAACAGGAGAGAGACACAGGGCATGAGAGGGTGTGGGGGTAACAGGAGAGAGACACAGGGCATGAGAGGGGGTGGGGGTAACAGGAGAGATACACGGGGCATGAGAAGGGGTGGAGGGTAACAGGAGGGACATGGGGCATGAGCGGGGGTGGGGGACAACAGCAGAGAGACACGGGCATGAGCGTGGGTGGGGGGAACAGGAGAGAGACACGGGGCATGAGCGGGGGGTGGGGGTGCAACAGCAGGGAGACAGGGCATGACAGGAGGTGGGGGTAACAGGAGAGAGACGCGGGGGGTGCGGGCAACAGCATTAAGACACGGGGCATGACTGGGGGGTGGGGGCAACAGGCGAGAGACACGGGGCATGAGAGGGGGATGGGGGTAACAGGAGAGAGACACAGGGCATGAGCGGGTGTGGGGGGCAACAGCAGGGAGACACAGGGCCTGACCAGGGGTGGGGGTAACAGGAGAGAGACACGGGCATGAGCGGGGGCTGGGGGGAACACGAGCGAGACACGGGGCATGAGCAGGGGATGGGGGCTAACAGGAGAGAGACACGGGGCATGAGAGGGGGGTGAGGGGTAACAGGAGAGAGACACGGGGCAAGAGAGGTGGTTGGGGGGTAACAGGAGAGAGACACGGGGCATGAGCGGAGGGTGGGGAAACAGCAGTGAGACACGGGGCATGATCGGGGTGCAAAAGGAGAGAGACACGGGGCATGAGAGGGGGTGGTAGGTAACAGGAGAGAGACACGGGGCATGAGAGGGGGGTGGGGGTAACAGGAGAGAGACACAGGGCATGAGCAGAGGGTGGGGGCAACAGCAGGGAGTCATGGGGCATGAGCAGGGGGTGGGGGCAACAGCAGGGAGACACGGGGCATAAGCGGGGGATGGGGGAACACGAAGGAGACACGGGGCATGAGAGGGGGGTGGGGGGGTAACAGGAGAGAGACACGGGGCATGAGCGGGGGTGAGGGGCAACAGCAGGGAGACACGGGGCATGAGCGGGGGGCAACAGGAGCAAGACACAGGGCATGAGCGGGGGTGGGGGGGGTAACAGGAGAGACACGAGGCATAAGCGGCGGGTGGGGGTAACAGGAGAGAGACATGGGGCATGAGCAGGGGGTGGTGGGCAACAGCAGGGAGACATGGGGCATGACTTTGGGTGGGGGGCAACAGGAGAGAGACACGGCGCATGAGCGGGGGGCAACAGCAGGGAGACACAGGGCATGAACGGGGGTGGGGGAAACAGCAGGGAGACACAGGGCATGAGCATGGGATGGGGGAACACGAGGGAGACACAGGGCATGAGAGGGGGGTGGCGGCAACAGCAGGAGAACACGGGGCATGAGCAGGGGGTGGGGGGCAACAGCAGGGAGACACGGGGCATGAGCGGGGGTGAGGGGCAACAGCAGGGAGACGCGGGGCATAACCGGGGGAGGGGAGAACAGGAGAGAGACACAGGGCTTGAGCGGGGGTGGGGGGCAACAGCAGGGAGACACGGGGCATGACTGGGGCATGGGGGCAACATGAGAGAGACACCGGGCATGAGCAGGGGGTGGGGGGTAACAGCAGGGAGACACGGGGCATGACCAGGGTGTGGGGGGTAACAGTAGAGAGACACAGGGCATGAGAGGGGGGTGTGGGTAACAGGAGAGACACTGGGCATGAGCGGGTGTGGGGGGCAACAACAGGGAGACATGGGGCATGACCGGGGGGTGGGGGGTAACAGGAGAGAGACACGGGGCATGAGCGCGGGTTGGGGGCAAAAGCAGGGAGACACGGGGCATGACTGGGGGTGTGGGGCAACAGGAGAGAGACACGGGGCATGAGAGGGGGTTGGGGTAGCAGGAGAGAGACACAGGGCAAGAGCGGTGGGTGGGGGGCAACAGCAGGGAGACACGGGGCATGACTGGGGGGTGGGGGGCAACAGGAGAGAGACATAGGGCATGAGAGGAGGGTGGGCGTAACAGGAGAGAGACACGGGGCATGAGAGGGGGAGGGGGGGTAACAGGAGAGAGACACGGGGCATGAGCGGGGGGTAGGGGGCAACAGCAGGGAGACACGGGGCATCAGTGGTGGGTGGGTGCAACATCAGGGAGACATGGGGCATGAGCAGAGGGGTGGGGGCAACAGCAGGGAGACACGGGGCATGAGCGGGGGGAGGGGGCTACAGCAGGGAGACATGGGGCATGAGCGGGTGGTGGGGGGTAAAAGGAGAGAGACACGGGGCATGAGCGGGGGGTCGGGGGCTACAGCAGGGAGACACGGGGCATGACCGGGGGGTGGGGGCAACAGGAGAGAGACAAGGGGCATGAGCGGGGGGTGGGGGGCAACAGCAGGGAGACACGGGGCATGAGCAGGGGCTGGGGCAACAGCAGGGAGACATGGGGCATGACCGGGGGGTGGGGGGAACAGGAGAGAGACACAGGGCATGAGAGGGTGTGGGGGGGTAACAGGAGAGAGACACAGGGCATGAGAGGGGCGTGGGGGTAACAGGAGAGAGACACGGGGCATGAGAGGGGGGTGGGGGGGTAACAGGAGAGACATGGGGCATGAGCGGGGGTGGGGGACAACAGCAGAGAGACACGGGCATGAGCGTGGGTGGGGGGAAAAGGAGAGACACGAGGCATGAGCAGGGGGTGGGGGGAACAGGAGAGAGACACGGGGCATGAGCGGGGGGGTGGGGGTGCAAAAGCAGGGAGACACGGCATGACAGGAGGTGGGGGGAAACAGGAGAGAGACGAGGGGGGGTGGGGGCAACAGCAGGAAGACACGGGGCATGAGAGGGGGTTGGGGTAACAGGAGAGAGACACGGGGCATGAGCAGGGGTGGGGAAACAGCAGTGAGACACGGGGCATGATCGGGGCAAAAGGAGAGAGACACAGGGCATGAGAGGGGGTGGGGGGTAACATGAGAGAGACACGGGGCATGAGAGGGGGTGGGGGTAACAGGAGAGAGACACAGGGCATGAGCAGGGGGTGGGGGGCAACAGCAGGGAGTCATGGGGCATGAGCAGGGGGTGGGGGGCAACAGCAGGGAGACACGGGGCATAAGCGGGGGGATGGGGGGAACACGAGGGAGACACGGGGCATGAGAGGGGGGTGGGGGTAACAGGAGAGAGACATGGGGCACAAGCGGGGGGTAAGGGGCAACAGCAGGGAGACACGGGGCATGAGCGGGGGGCAACAGGAGAAAGACACAGGGCATGAGCGGGGGTGGGGGGTAACAGGAGAAACACAAGGCATAAGCGAGGGTGGGGGAGTAACAGGAGAGACACGAGGCATAAGCGGCGGATGGGGGTAACAGGAGAGAGACACGGGGCATGAGCGGGGGGTGGGGGGCAACAGCAGGGAGACACGGGGCATGACTGGGGGTGGGGGGCAACAGGAGAGAGACACGGTGCATCAGCGGGGCGTGGCGGGAACACGAGGGAGACACGGGGCATGAGCGGGGCTTGGGGGGTAACAGGAGAGAGACACGGGTCATGAGCGGGGGGTGGGAGCAACAGCAGGGAGACATGGGGCATGGGGAGACACGGGGCATGAGCGGGGGGTGGGGGGCAACAGCAGGGAGACACGGGGCATGAGCGGGGGCTGGGGGGAACACGAGCGAGACACGGGGCATGAGTGGGGGGTGGGGGGTAACAGGAGAGAGACACGGGACATGAGCAGGGGGTGGGGGGCAACAGCAGGGAGACACGGGCCATGAGCGGAGGGTGGGGGGTAACAGCAGGGAGACACGGGGCATGAGCGGGGATGGGTGGCAACATCAGGGAGAGACAGTGCATGTGTCATGCCTACCTCCCCATCCGGCTCCGTTACTAAATCCAGGCATCCCTGTTTCCCTGCTTCCTCAGCCTTGAGAACGGCTAGACCGTTCTACACCCAATGGAAGCTGTCCGGGAGACGCTAATACTAAGGTCACATGACCAGCGTACACGTATCGTCAGCGCGTTGGTCAGACGAACGTCAGCTGACACTATTTAGCAAGACGGAAGCCTTGCAACGGCGCTACTGATCGTTAATTGTTACCTCGCGTTCCGGAGCTTGCTTCTGCTACTTTCTCGCAGACGCTACTTTCATTCAAGGTACGGTTGCCCTCCGCGTTCCCACGCAGTCCCCAGCAACATTGGAGCTCCTCCTTGAGCTGCCTGCTAACCGCGCTCATACGCGGCTCTTCTCTCCACTTATCCAAACGGAGTCCCGCAGTATCAAGCGACAACATTCCAGCTCCTCCTTGAGCTGCCTGCTAACCGCGCTCATACGCGGCTCTTCTCTCCACGTATCCAAACGGAGCCCCGTCGTATCAAGCGACAACTTCCAGGACCTTGCAGAGTCCCTCTCTGCTTTAGTTCACCGCGATCCTGCAGAGTCCCGCTCTGCCTCAGCCAACCTAGACTCCCAGAGTCCCGCTCTGCCTGTCTCACCGATCCTCCACCGCTTTAAGGACTTGCTTCTCTTGGATCAGGATTCCTCTTCTCTCCTACAAGTGCACTGGACTCTGGACGCTTTCCTGTGTGCACCAACCCGTCTCTAGCGCGGCCCTCGTTCCGCCCGGGTTAGATTCCTCACTACCCTTAACTGGTCGTTGTATCCTTGGACCCTTCAGACCATCTTGAGAGTCTTCCTTGTCTGCACATCCAGGTTAGTGTCTACAACATAGGTTTATATTGTCCTTCTTATCAACCAGCATTCTAATCAGTTCCTCTCATCAACAGCCTGGTGAATCTTGGTCTTCTAATGCCCTTCCCACCAATAGCTCTCTTTGACTGTTTATTTTACTAGTCAGAGAGTGACATTGATTAGAAGGTTCCCTTTGATACGCTACGCCCTACCTGTCATCTTACGAAAATTAGAAGACTTCGAGTGTATCCTTTGTTACTACCAGCCTGTATCCTTTACGAGAACCTTTGATTTATTCTCCTGTATCCATTGTGTTTCGTTGCTTCAAACCATATCATAACAGCATGACTGGGGTATGGGGGGCAACAGAAGGGAGACACGGGGCATGACCGGGGGGGTGGGGGGAAACAGGAGAGAGACACAGGGCATGAGAGGGGGTGGGGGGTAACAGGAGAGAGACACGGGGCATGAGAGGGGGGTGGGGGTAACAGGAGAGAGACACGGGGCATGAGCGGGGGGTGGGGGGCAACAGCAGGGAGACACAGGGCATGACTGGGCGTGGAAGGCAACAGGAGTGAGACACGGTGCATGAGAGGGGGTGGGGGGTAACAGGAGAGAGACACAGGGCATGAGCGGGGGGTGGGTAAAAGGAGAGAGACACAGGGCATGAGCGGGGGGTGGGGGGCAACAGCAGGGAGACATGGGGCATGAGCGGGGGGTGGGGGGAACAAGAGCGAGACACGGGGCATGAGCGGGGGGTGGGGGGAACACGAGGGAGACACAGGGCATGAGCACGGGGTGGGGGGACCATGAGGGAGATACGGGGCATGAGCGGGGGGGTAACAGGAGAGAGACACGGGGCATGAGTGGGGGGTGGGGGGCAACAGGAGGGAGACACGGGGCATAAGCGGGGGATGGTGGGCAACAGCAGGGAGACACGGGCATGAGCGGGGGTGGGGGGAACACGAGGGAGACACGGGGCATGAGCGAGGGGGTGGGGGGAACACGAGGGAGACACGGGGCATGAGAGGGGGTGGGTGTAACAGGAGAGAGACACCGGGCATGAGCAGGGGGCATGAGCGGGGGGTGGAGGCAACAGCAGGGAGACACGGGGCATGAGCAGAGGGTGGGGGGTAACAACAGGGAGACACGGGGCATGAGCAGGGGGTGCGGGGAACATGAGTGAGACACGGGGCATCGGGGCATGAGAGAGGGGTGGGGGGTAACAGGAGAGAGACACGGGGCATGAGCGGGGCGTGGGGGGCAACAGCAGGGAGGAACAGTGTATGACCGGGGGTGGGGGGCAACAGAAGGGAGACACAGGGCATGACCGGGGGTTGGGGGGCAACAGGAGAGAGACACAGAGCATGAGAGGGGGTGGGGGGTAACAGCAGAGAGACACGGGCATGAGCGGGGGGTGGGGGGCAACATCAGGGAGACACGGGGCATGACTGGGCGTGGAAGGCAATAGAAGGGAGACACGGGGCATGACTGGGGCGTGGGGGGCAACAGGAGAGAGACACAGGGCATGAGAGGGGGGTGGGGGGTAACAGGAGAGAGACACGGGGCATGAGAGGGGGGTGGGGGTAACAGCAGAGAGACACGGGGCATGAGCGGGGGGTGGGGGGCAACATCAGGGAAACACGGGGCATGACTGGGCGTGGAAGGCAACAGGAATGAGACACGGGCATGAGAGGGGGGTGGGGGGTAACAGGAGAGAGACACAGGGCATGAGCGGGGGGTAGGTAAAAGGAGAGAGACACAGGGCATGAGCGGGGGGTGGGGGGGCAACAGCAGGGAGACACAGGGCATGAGCGGGGGGTGGGGGGAACAAGAGCGAGACACGGGGCATGAGCGGGGGGTGGGGGGAACACGAGGGAGACACGGGGCATGAGCACGGGGTGGGGGGAACATGAGGGAGATACGGGGCATGAGCGGGGGGGTAACAGGAGAGAGACACGGGGCATGAGTGGGGGGTGGGGGGCAACAGGAGGGAGACACGGGGCATGAGTGGGGGATGGTGGGCAACAGCAGGGAGACACGGGCATGAGCGGGGGTGGGGGGAACACGAGGGAGACACGGGGCATGAGCGGGGGAACACGAGGGAGACACGGGGCATGAGAGGGGGCGGGTGTAACAGGAGAGAGACATGGGGCATGAGAGGGGGGTGGGGGCAACAGCAGGGAGACACGGGGCATGAGCAGAGGGTGGGGGGTAACAGCAGGGAGACACGGGGCATGAGCAGGGGGTGGGGGAACATGAGTGAGACACGGGGCATGAGAGAGGGGTGGGGGTAACAGGAGAGAGACACGGGGCATGAGCGGGGCGTGGGGGGCAACAGGAGAGAGACACAGGGCATGAGAGGGGGTGGGGGGTAACATGAGAGAGACACAGAGCATGAGAGCGGGGTGGGGGTAACAGGAGAGAGACACGGGGCATGAGCGGGGGGTGGGGGGCAACAGCAGGGAGACATGGGTCATGACTGGGGGTGGGGGGCAACAGGAGAGAGACACGGGGCATGAGAGGTGGCTGGGGTAGCAGGAGAGAGACACTGGGCATGAGCGGTGGGTGGGCGGCAACAGCAGGGAGACACGGGGCATGACCGGGGGGTGGGGGGCAACAGGAGAGAAACACAGGGCATGAGAGGGTGGTGGGCGTAACAGGAGAGAGACACAGGGCATGAGAGGGGGTAACAGGAGAGAGACACGGGGCATGAGCGGGGGGTGGGGGGCAACAGCAGGGAGACACTGGACATGAGCAGTGGGGTGGGGGGCAACATCAGGGAGACATGGGGCATGAGCAGAGGGTGGGGGGCAACAGCAGGGAGATACGGGGCATGAGAGGGGGGTGGGGGTAACAGGAGAGACACTGGGTATGAGCGGGTGTGGGGGGAAACAACAGGGAGACATGGGGCATGACCGGGGGTTGGGGGGTAAGTGGAAAGAGACACGGGGCATGAGCGCGGGTTGGGTGGCAACAGCAGGGAGACACAGGGCATGACTGGGGGTGTGGGGCAACAGGAGAGAGACACAGGGCATGAGAGGGGGGTGGGGGTAGCAGGAGAGAGACATGGGGCATGAGCGGTGAGTGGTGGGCAACAGCAGGCAGACACGGGGCAACACCGTGGTGTGGGGGGCAACTGGAGAGAGACACAGGGCATGAGAGGGGGGTGGGCGTAACAGGAGAGAGGCACGGGGCATGAGAGGGGGTGGGGGTAACAGGAGAGAGAAACAGGGCAAGAGCGGGGGGTGGGGGGCAACATTAGGGAGACACGGGGCATGAGCGGAGGGTGGGGGGCAACAGCAGGGAGACACGGGGCATGGGCAGGGGGTGGGGGAACACGAGGGAGACACGGGGCATGAGCGGGGGGTAACAGGAGAGAGACACGGGGCATGAGCGGGGGGGCATGAGCGGGAGGTGGGGGGCAACATTAGGGAGACACGGGGCATGGGCAGGGGGTGGGGGAACATGAGGGAGACACGGGGCATGAGCGGGGGGTAACAGGAGAGAGACACGGGGCATGAGCGGGGGGTGGGGGAACACGAGGGAGACACGGGGCATGAGCGGGGGGTAACAGGAGAGAGACACGGGGCATGAGCGGGGGGTGGGGGCAACATTAGGGAGACACGGGGCATGAGCGGGAGGTGGGGGGAAACAGCAGGGTGACACGGGGCATGACCAGGTGGGTGGGGGGCAACAGGAGAGAGACACGGGGGGTGGGGTTCACAGCAGGGAGACACAGGGCATGAGCAGGGGGTCGGGGGCAACAGCAGGGAGACACATGGCATGAGCGGGGCGTGGGGGGAACACGAGGGAGACACGGGGCATGAGCTGGGCTTGAGAGGTTACAGGAGAGAGACACGGGGCATGAGCGGGGGGTGGGGGGCAAAAGGAGAGAGACTCGGGGCATGAGCGGGGGGTGGGGGGCAACAGCAGGGAGACACAGGGCATGAGCGAGGGGTGGGGGGCAACAGCATGGAGACACGGGGCATGAGAGGGGCTTGGGGGGAACACGAGGGAGACACTGGGCATGAGTGGGGTTTGTGGGGTAACAGGAGAGAGACACGGGGCATGAGCGGGAGGTGGGGGGCAACAGCAGGGAGACACGGGGCATGGGGAGACACGGGGCATGAGCGGGGGGTGGGGGGCAACAGCGGGGAGACACGGGGCATGAGCGGGGGCTGGGGGAACACAAGCGAGACACGGGGCATGAGCGAGGGGTGGGGGTAACAGGAGAGAGACACGGGGCATGAGCAGGGGGTGGGGGGCAACAGCAGGGAGACACGGGGCATGAGCAGAGGGTGGGGGTAACAGCAGGGAGACACGGGGCATGAACGGGGGTGGGTGGCAACATCAGGGAGACACAGTGCATGACTGGGGTGTGGGGGGCAACAGAAGGGAGACACGGGGCATGACCGGGGGGTGGGGGGCAACAGGAGAGAGACACGGGGCATGAGAGGGGGGTGGGGGTAACAGGAGAGAGACACGGGGCATGAGAGGGGGTGGGGTAACAGGAGAGAGACACGGGGCATGAGTGGGGGTGGGGGGCAACAGCAGGGAGACACGGGGCATGACTGGGGGTGGGGGGCAACAGGAGAGAGACATGGGGCATGAGAGGGTGGTGGGGGTAGCAGGAGAGACACTCGGCATGAGCGGGTTGGGGGGCAACAGCAGGGAGACACGGGGCATGACCGGGGGTGGGGATAACAGGAGAGAGACACGGGGCATGAGAGGGTGGTGGGGGCAACAGGAAAGAAACACGGGGCATGAGCGGGGGTTGGGGGTAAGAGGAGAAACACGGGGCATGAGCAGGGGGTGGGGGGCAACAGCAGGGAGACACGGGGCATGAGCGGGGGGTGAGGGGCAACAGCAGGGAGACACGGGCATAACCAGGGGGAGGGGAGAACAGGAGAGAGACACAGGGCTTGAGCGGGGGGTGGGGGGCAACAGCAGGGAGACAATGGGCATGACTGGGGCATGGGGCAACATGAGAGAGACACCGGGCATGAGCAGGGGGTGGGGGGCAACAGCAGGGAGACACGGGGCATGACCGGGGGGTGGGGGGTAACAGGAGAGAGACACGGGGCATGAGCATGGGTTGGGGGGCAACAGCAGGGAGACACGGGGCATGACTGGGGGTGTGGGGCAACAGGAGAGAGACACGGGGCATGAGAGAGGGGTGGGGGTAGCAGGAGAGAGACACAGGGCATGAGCGGTGGGTGGGGGCAACAGCAGGGAGACACGGGGCATGACTGGGGGATGGGGGCAACAGGAGAGAGACACAGGGCATGAGAGGAGGGTGGGCGTAACAGGAGAGAGACACGGGGCATGAGAGGGGGTGGGGGGTAACAGGAGAGAGACACGTGGCACGAGCGGGGGGTGGGGGGCAACAGCAGGGAGACACGGGGCATGAGCAGTGTGTGGGGGCAACATCAGGGAGACACGGGGCATGAGCGGAGGGTGGGGGGCAAAAGCAGGGAGACACGGGGCATGAGCGGGGGTGGGGGCTACAGCAGGGGGACATGGGGCATGAGCGGGTGGTGGGGGGTAAAAGGAGAGAGACACAGGGCATGAGCGGGGGGTCGGGGGCAACAGCAGGGAGACACGGGGCATGACCTGAGTGTGGGGGGCAACAGGAGAGAGACAAGGGGCATGAGTGGGGGGCAACAGCAGGGAGACACAGGGCATGCGCGGGGGCTGGGGGCAACAGCAGGGAGACATGGGGCATGACCGGGGTGTGTGGGGAACTCGAGGGAGACACGGGGCATGAGGGGGGCTTGGAGGGTAACAGGAGAGAGACATGGGGCATGAGCGGGGGGTGGGGGTAACAGGAGAGGTACACGGGGCATGAGCAGGGGGTGGGGGGCAACAGCAGGGAGACACGGGGCAGGAGCAGGGGGTGGTAGGCAACAGCAGATAGACACGGGGCATCAGCGGGGCGTGGGGGGAACACGAGGGAGACACAGGGCATGCTCAGGGCTTGGGGGGTAACAGGAGAGAGACACAGGGCATGAGCGGGGCCTGGGGGGCCACAGCCGGGAGATACGGGGCATGGGGAGACACGGGGCATGAGCGGGGGGTGGGGAGCAACAGCAGGGAGACACGGGGCATGAGCGGGGGCAGGGGGGGAACATGAGCGAGACACGGGGCATGAGCGGGGGGTGGGGGGTAACAGGAGAGAGACACGGGGCATGAGCAGGAGGTAGGGGGGCAACAGCAGGGAGACAGGGAGCATGAGCGGAGGGTGGGGGGTAACAGCAGGGAGACATGGGGCATGAGCAGGGATGGGTGGCAACATCAGGGAGACACAGTGCATGACTGGGGTGTGGGGGGCAACAGAAGGGAGACACGGGACATTACCGGGGGTGGGGGGCAACAGGAGAGAGACACAGGGCATGAGAGGGGGGTGGGGGGTAACAGGAGAGAGACACGGGGCATGAGAAGGGGGTGGGGGTAACAGGAGAGAGACACGGGGCATGAGCGGGGTGGGGAGCAACAGCAGGGAGACACAGGGCATGACTGGGCGTGGAAGGCAACAGGAGTGAGACACGGGGCATGAAAGGGGGGTGGGGGGTAACAGGAGAGAGACACGGGCATGAGCGGGGGTGGGGGGTAACAGGAGAGAGACACAGGGCATGAGCGGGGGGTGGGGGCAACAGCAGGGAGACACGGGGCATGAGGGGGGGGTGGGGGGAACAAGAGGGAGATACAGGGCATGAGCGGGGGGTGGGGGGACCACGAGGAAGACACGGGGCATGAGCACGGGGTGGGGGCAACAGCAGGGAGACACAGGGCATGACTGGGCGTGTAAGGCAACAGGAGTGAGACACGGGGCATGAGAGGGGGGTGGGGGGTAACAGGAGAGAGACACGGGGCATGAGCGGGGGTGGGGGTAACACGAGAGAGACACAGGGCATGAGCGGGGGGTGAGGGCAACAGCAGGGAGACACAGGGCATGAGCGGGGGGTGGGGGTAACAGGAGAGAGACACGGGGCATGAGCGGGAGGTGGGGGGCAACAGGACAGAGACACGGGGCATGAGCGGGGGTGGGGGGCAACAGCAGGGAGACACGGGGCATAAGCAGGGTGTGGGGGCAACAGCAGGGAGACACGGGTCATGAGCGGGGATTGAGGGGTAACAGGAGAGAGACACGGGGCATGAGCAGGGGGTGGGAGCAACAGCAGGGAGACACAGTGCAAGACCGGGGGTGGGGGGCAACAGAAGGGAGACACGGGGCATGACCGGGGGTTGGCGGGCAACAGGAGAGAGACACAGGGCATGAGAGGGGGTGGGGGGGTAACAGGAGAGAGACACCGAGCATGAGAGCGGGGTGGAGGTAACAGGAGAGAGATACGGGGCATGAGCAGGGGGTGGGGGGCAACAGCAGGGAGACACGGGGCATGACGGGGGGGTGGGGGGCAACAGGAGAGAGACACAGGGCATGAGAGAGGTGTGGGCGTAACAGGAGAGAGACACAGGGCATGAGAGGGGGTGGGGGGTAACAGAAGAGAGACACGGGGCATGAGCGGGGGGTGGGGGGCAACAGCAGGGAGACATGGGGCATGAGCAGTGGGTGGGGGGCAACATCAGGGAGACATGGGGCATGAGCGGAGGGTGGGGGGCAACATCAGGGAGACACGGGGCATGAGAGGGGGGTGGGGGTAACAGGAGAGACACTGGGTATGAGCGGGTGTGGGGGGAAACAACAGGGAGACATGGGGCATGACCGGGGGTTGGGGGGTAAGTGGAGAGAGACACGGGGCATGAGCGCGGGTTGGGTGGCAACAGCATGGAGACACAGGGCATGACTGGGAGTGTGGGGCAACAGGAGAGAGACACGGGGTTGAGAGGGGGGTGGGGGTAGCAGGAGAGAGACATGGGGCATGAGCGGTGAGTGGTGGGCAACAGCAGGCAGACACGGGGCAACACCGGGGGGTGGGGGGCAACTGGAGAGAGACACAGGGCATGAGAGGGGGGTGGGCGTAACAGGAGAGAGGCAAGGGGCATGAGAGGGGGTGGGGGTAACAGGAGAGAGAAACGGGGCAAGAGCGGGTGGTGTTGGCAACAGCAGGGAGCCACGGGGCATGAGCGGTGGGTGGGGGGCAACATTAGGGAGACACGGGGCATGAGCAGAGGGTGGGGGGCAACAGCATGGAGACACAGGGCATGACTGGGAGTGTGGGGCAACAGGAGAGAGACACGGGGTTGAGAGGGGGGTGGGGGTAGCAGGAGAGAGACATGGGGCATGAGCGGTGAGTGGTGGGCAACAGCAGGCAGACACGGGGCAACACCGGGGGGTGGGGGGCAACTGGAGAGAGACACAGGGCATGAGAGGGGGGTGGGCGTAACAGGAGAGAGGCAAGGGGCATGAGAGGGGGTGGGGGTAACAGGAGAGAGAAACGGGGCAAGAGCGGGTGGTGTTGGCAACAGCAGGGAGCCACGGGGCATGAGCGGTGGGTGGGGGGCAACATTAGGGAGACACGGGGCATGAGCAGAGGGTGGGGGGCAACAGCAGGGAGACACAGGGCATGAGCGGGGGGTAACAGGAGAGAGACATGGGGCATGAGCAGGGGGTGGGGGCTACAGCAGGGAGAAACGGGGCATGAGTGGGGGGTAACAGGAGAGAGACACAGGACATGAGCGGGAGGTGGGGGGCAACAGGAGAGAGACACGGGGGATGGGGTTCACAGCAGGGAGACACGGGGCATGAGCAGGGGGCAACAGCAGGGAGACACATGGCATGAGCGGGGCGTGGGGGGAACACGAGGGAGACACGGGGCATGAGCGGGGCTTGAGGGGTTACAGGAGAGAGACACGGGGCATGAGCGGGGGGTGGGGGGCAACAGGAGAGAGACTTGGGGCATGAGTGGGGGGTGGGGGGCAACAGCAGGGAGACACAGGGCATGAGCGGGGGGTGGGGGGCAACAGCAGGGAGACACGGGGCATGAGAGGGGCGTGGAGGGAACACGAGGGAGACACGGGGCATGAGCGGGGTTTGGGGGTAACAGGAGAGAGACACGGGGTATGAGTGGGAGGTGGGGGGCAACAGCAGGGAGACACGGGGCATGGGGAGACACGGGGCATGAGCGGGGGGTGGGGGGCAACAGCAGGGAGACACGGGGCATGAGCGGGGGCTGGGGGAACACAAGCGAGACACGGGGCATGAGCGGGGGGGTGGGGGTAACAGGAGAGAGACACGGGGCATGAGCAGGGGGTGGGGGGCAACAGCAGGGAGACACGGGGCATGAGCGGAGGGTGGGGGTAACAGCAGGGAGACACGGGGCATGAACGGGGGTGGGTGGCAACATCAGGGAGACACAGTGCATGACTGGGGGGTGGGGGGCAACAGAAGGGAGACACGGGGCATGACCGGGGGGTGGGGGGCAACAGGAGAGAGACACGGGCATGAGAGGGGGGTGGGGGTAACAGGAGAGAGACACGGGCATGAGAGGGGGGTGGGGTAACAGGAGAGAGACACGGGGCATGAGTGGGGGGTGGGGGGCAACAGCAGGGAGACACGGGGCATGACAGGGGGTGGGGGGCAACAGGAGAGAGACATGGGGCATGAGAGGGTGGTGGGGGTAGCAGGAGAGACACTGGGCATGAGCTGGTTGGGGGGCAAAAGCAGGGAGACACGGGGCATGACCGGGGGTGGGGGTAACAGGAGAGAGACACGGGGCATGAGAGGGTGGTGGGGGCAACAGGAGAGAGACACGGGGCATGAGCAGGGGTTGGGGTATGAGGAGAAACACGGGGCATGAGCAGGGGGTGGGGGGCAACAGCAGGGAGACACGGGGCATGACCGGGGGTGGGGATAACAGGAGAGAGACACGGGGCATGAGAGGGTGGTGGGGGCAACAGGAAAGAAACACGGGGCATGAGCGGGGGTTGGGGGTAAGAGGAGAAACACGGGGCATGAGCAGGGGGTGGGGGGCAACAGCAGGGAGACACGGGGCATGAGCGGGGGGTGAGGGGCAACAGCAGGGAGACACGGGCATAACCAGGGGGAGGGGAGAACAGGAGAGAGACACAGGGCTTGAGCGGGGGGTGGGGGGCAACAGCAGGGAGACAATGGGCATGACTGGGGCATGGGGCAACATGAGAGAGACACCGGGCATGAGCAGGGGGTGGGGGGCAACAGCAGGGAGACACGGGGCATGACCGGGGGGTGGGGGGTAACAGGAGAGAGACACGGGGCATGAGCATGGGTTGGGGGGCAACAGCAGGGAGACACGGGGCATGACTGGGGGTGTGGGGCAACAGGAGAGAGACACGGGGCATGAGAGAGGGGTGGGGGTAGCAGGAGAGAGACACAGGGCATGAGCGGTGGGTGGGGGCAACAGCAGGGAGACACGGGGCATGACTGGGGGATGGGGGCAACAGGAGAGAGACACAGGGCATGAGAGGAGGGTGGGCGTAACAGGAGAGAGACACGGGGCATGAGAGGGGGTGGGGGGTAACAGGAGAGAGACACGTGGCACGAGCGGGGGGTGGGGGGCAACAGCAGGGAGACACGGGGCATGAGCAGTGTGTGGGGGCAACATCAGGGAGACACGGGGCATGAGCGGAGGGTGGGGGGCAAAAGCAGGGAGACACGGGGCATGAGCGGGGGTGGGGGCTACAGCAGGGGGACATGGGGCATGAGCGGGTGGTGGGGGGTAAAAGGAGAGAGACACAGGGCATGAGCGGGGGGTCGGGGGCAACAGCAGGGAGACACGGGGCATGACCTGAGTGTGGGGGGCAACAGGAGAGAGACAAGGGGCATGAGTGGGGGGCAACAGCAGGGAGACACAGGGCATGCGCGGGGGCTGGGGGCAACAGCAGGGAGACATGGGGCATGACCGGGGTGTGTGGGGAACTCGAGGGAGACACGGGGCATGAGGGGGGCTTGGAGGGTAACAGGAGAGAGACATGGGGCATGAGCGGGGGGTGGGGGTAACAGGAGAGGTACACGGGGCATGAGCAGGGGGTGGGGGGCAACAGCAGGGAGACACGGGGCAGGAGCAGGGGGTGGTAGGCAACAGCAGATAGACACGGGGCATCAGCGGGGCGTGGGGGGAACACGAGGGAGACACAGGGCATGCTCAGGGCTTGGGGGGTAACAGGAGAGAGACACAGGGCATGAGCGGGGCCTGGGGGGCCACAGCCGGGAGATACGGGGCATGGGGAGACACGGGGCATGAGCGGGGGGTGGGGAGCAACAGCAGGGAGACACGGGGCATGAGCGGGGGCAGGGGGGGAACATGAGCGAGACACGGGGCATGAGCGGGGGGTGGGGGGTAACAGGAGAGAGACACGGGGCATGAGCAGGAGGTAGGGGGGCAACAGCAGGGAGACAGGGAGCATGAGCGGAGGGTGGGGGGTAACAGCAGGGAGACATGGGGCATGAGCAGGGATGGGTGGCAACATCAGGGAGACACAGTGCATGACTGGGGTGTGGGGGGCAACAGAAGGGAGACACGGGACATTACCGGGGGTGGGGGGCAACAGGGAGAGAGACACAGGGCATGAGAGGGGGGTGGGGGGTAACAGGAGAGAGACACGGGGCATGAGAAGGGGGTGGGGGTAACAGGAGAGAGACACGGGGCATGAGCGGGGTGGGGAGCAACAGCAGGGAGACACAGGGCATGACTGGGCGTGGAAGGCAACAGGAGTGAGACACGGGGCATGAAAGGGGGGTGGGGGGTAACAGGAGAGAGACACGGGCATGAGCGGGGGTGGGGGGTAACAGGAGAGAGACACAGGGCATGAGCGGGGGGTGGGGGCAACAGCAGGGAGACACGGGGCATGAGGGGGGGGTGGGGGGAACAAGAGGGAGATACAGGGCATGAGCGGGGGGTGGGGGGACCACGAGGAAGACACGGGGCATGAGCACGGGGTGGGGGCAACAGCAGGGAGACACAGGGCATGACTGGGCGTGTAAGGCAACAGGGAGTGAGACACGGGGCATGAGAGGGGGGTGGGGGGTAACAGGAGAGAGACACGGGGCATGAGCGGGGGTGGGGGTAACACGAGAGAGACACAGGGCATGAGCGGGGGGTGAGGGCAACAGCAGGGAGACACAGGGCATGAGCGGGGGGTGGGGGTAACAGGAGAGAGACACGGGGCATGAGCGGGAGGTGGGGGGCAACAGGACAGAGACACGGGGCATGAGCGGGGGTGGGGGGCAACAGCAGGGAGACACGGGGCATAAGCAGGGTGTGGGGGCAACAGCAGGGAGACACGGGTCATGAGCGGGGATTGAGGGGTAACAGGAGAGAGACACGGGGCATGAGCAGGGGGTGGGAGCAACAGCAGGGAGACACAGTGCAAGACCGGGGGTGGGGGGCAACAGAAGGGAGACACGGGGCATGACCGGGGGGTTGGCGGGCAACAGGAGAGAGACACAGGGCATGAGAGGGGGTGGGGGGGTAACAGGAGAGAGACACCGAGCATGAGAGCGGGGTGGGAGGTAACAGGAGAGAGATACGGGGCATGAGCAGGGGGTGGGGGGCAACAGCAGGGAGACACGGGGCATGACGGGGGGGTGGGGGGCAACAGGAGAGAGACACAGGGCATGAGAGAGGTGTGGGCGTAACAGGAGAGAGACACAGGGCATGAGAGGGGGTGGGGGGTAACAGAAGAGAGACACGGGGCATGAGCGGGGGGTGGGGGGCAACAGCAGGGAGACATGGGGCATGAGCAGTGGGTGGGGGGCAACATCAGGGAGACATGGGGGCATGAGCGGAGGGTGGGGGGCAACATCAGGGAGACACGGGGCATGAGAGGGGGGTGGGGGTAACAGGAGAGACACTGGGTATGAGCGGGTGTGGGGGGAAACAACAGGGAGACATGGGGCATGACCGGGGGTTGGGGGGTAAGTGGAGAGAGACACGGGGCATGAGCGCGGGTTGGGTGGCAACAGCATGGAGACACAGGGCATGACTGGGAGTGTGGGGCAACAGGAGAGAGACACGGGGTTGAGAGGGGGTGGGGGTAGCAGGAGAGAGACATGGGGCATGAGCGGTGAGTGGTGGGCAACAGCAGGCAGACACGGGGCAACACCGGGGGGTGGGGGGCAACTGGAGAGAGACACAGGGCATGAGAGGGGGGTGGGCGTAACAGGAGAGAGGCAAGGGGCATGAGAGGGGGTGGGGGTAACAGGAGAGAGAAACGGGGCAAGAGCGGGTGGTGTTGGCAACAGCAGGGAGCCACGGGGCATGAGCGGTGGGTGGGGGGCAACATTAGGGAGACACGGGGCATGAGCAGAGGGTGGGGGGCAACAGCATGGAGACACAGGGCATGACTGGGAGTGTGGGGCAACAGGAGAGAGACACGGGGTTGAGAGGGGGGTGGGGGTAGCAGGAGAGAGACATGGGGCATGAGCGGTGAGTGGTGGGCAACAGCAGCAGACACGGGGCAACACCGGGGGGTGGGGGGCAACTGGAGAGAGACACAGGGCATGAGAGGGGGGTGGGCGTAACAGGAGAGAGGCAAGGGGCATGAGAGGGGGTGGGGGTAACAGGAGAGAGAAACGGGGCAAGAGCGGGTGGTGTTGGCAACAGCAGGGAGCCACGGGGCATGAGCGGTGGGTGGGGGGCAACATTAGGGAGACACGGGGCATGAGCAGAGGGTGGGGGGCAACAGCAGGGAGACACAGGGCATGAGCGGGGGGTAACAGGAGAGAGACATGGGGCATGAGCAGGGGGTGGGGGCTACAGCAGGGAGAAACGGGGCATGAGTGGGGGTAACAGGAGAGAGACACAGGACATGAGCGGGAGGTGGGGGGCAACAGGAGAGAGACACGGGGGATGGGGTTCACAGCAGGGAGACACGGGGCATGAGCAGGGGGCAACAGCAGGGAGACACATGGCATGAGCGGGGCGTGGGGGGAACACGAGGGAGACACGGGGGCATGAGCGGGGCTTGAGGGGTTACAGGAGAGAGACACGGGGCATGAGCGGGGGGTGGGGGGCAACAGGAGAGAGACTTGGGGCATGAGTGGGGGGTGGGGGGCAACAGCAGGGAGACACAGGGCATGAGCGGGGGGTGGGGGGCAACAGCAGGGAGACACGGGGCATGAGAGGGGCGTGGAGGGAACACGAGGGAGACACGGGGCATGAGCGGGGTTTGGGGGGTAACAGGAGAGAGACACGGGGTATGAGTGGGAGGTGGGGGGCAACAGCAGGGAGACACGGGGCATGGGGAGACACGGGGCATGAGCGGGGGGTGGGGGGCAACAGCAGGGAGACACGGGGCATGAGCGGGGGCTGGGGGAACACAAGCGAGACACGGGGCATGAGCGGGGGGGTGGGGGTAACAGGAGAGAGACACGGGGCATGAGCAGGGGGTGGGGGGCAACAGCAGGGAGACACGGGGCATGAGCGGAGGGTGGGG